>NC_086249.1:22422398-22763223 GCF_021018805.1 Prinia subflava
ATACTGAGGCCAAGGGTCACACTGCTTCATCTGAGAAAGCTCAATTATTTATGAATACTTCCCTGACTCAGGCTTGGTAACCTGACAGGTTACCAAGCCTGGCAAAGAGAGCTTTTTGGTCCACTGACTAAATGTTATTATTATTCTACAGAGACGTGTCTTCTCTATTAGAGAATCAACAACAGAGAAGTGAACACACATTAGTCCTGTAAAGCTTTTGGACTGGGGGAAGAGTGCTTGAACACTGGAACAGTTTATCCAGAAAGGCTGTGGAGACTCCATCCTTGGCAATATTCAAAAGGTGACTGGACAAATCCCTGGGCTCTTGTGCCTGATACTGCTTTGAGTGGTGCGTGTTGGACTAGATGACCTCCAAGGTCCCTTCCAGCCCCTGTGATATTCTGCAATTCTGATTCCATGAAATGAAGCCACAGCAGTGGATTCCTCGGTTTCTGTTCTGGGCTCTTCCATGTTCTCACACAAAAGCCAAAATCCTCATAATTGGCTACTGCTTCCAGCTGCTTAACCATGCAAAGAGGAATATAATCCTAGGAGCCCCTCATGCCAATTTTCCTGCATGCAGTTGACCATGTGAAGGAGTAACCAGTGGGCACCGTTTGGTGTGGTACCAAACTGCAGAATTCCCTGCAGCTAAGTGAACTCTTCTGTAAAACAACTTGACCCTGTTTGGCACAATTGCTATGCAAATATTTTGTGTGATTCCAGGCACACTGTTTGTGTGTCATCATTGTCACCATGGATAGTACAGAAGCAGTGATACAGTCCAGTAACTCTGCATGAGACTAGAGAAAGTAAAACATTGATAATTTTACTGTAATACTGACCACACGTTACAAGTAGTAGAAACTGAGTGTTTGTCAAGATTGGCTTTCACCGTCTTCTTTAGCTGCCAATAAAAGGTTCTGTGACCCATTTCATGGAAGGAAGAGCTCAACAGTAATACTGTAGTATTTCATGGGACTCGAAAAGGACCCTCTGGGTAAGTCCATCTTTCCAACACAATTTCTACCTTGTGGTCACATGCTGCTACCTTGCCTGCACTTGATATACACAGATTCTGATGTTATCAACACCCTTCTCCATGTAGCTTGTTAGCTAATTATATGTTCATTCTACCATAAATGACATTTTCCCCATCCTTGTATCACCTTTTGATCTTGACAAGGAGAATTGATTTTTTTTCTTTTTCCCCAAGGGGCTTGGGGAGTTTTCCTCAGAATGATACAAGATTTCCTCACACATAGAACAGACCTTCTGTTTGCACACAGTACTGGGAAATTTTCAGTGCTGACACCAGTCAGGCTGGCATGCACACTTTATACCTGCGTAGCCAAAGGAGCTGGCAGATGGTTGGTGACAAAAGGAGCATCCCATGGAGCTGCAGGAGAGCCATCTCAACAGATCCAAGATTTCAGAGCCTGAAAATTACCGCGCAACAGCCCAACCGTAGCACTGCTCAGCATTCAGCCAGAAGCAAGGCAGGTGCATGGTATGTTTGCCAGGATTCACTCATTCAAACATGTTTAGTCTCCAAGATGGAAATAAATCTGGCAAATGGGTGTGGAATGCTCTTACAAAGAGATGTAAGAGCAATCACCTGGGGTAGGACAGAATATACTACCTTGTCTCTGTGACTTTTTGGTAGCTGGAGGACTGACTTACAGAAAATTGTCCCTCCCAGGCCTCCAGCAGGAAGAACTGTCCCTTCCAGCAGGATAGCTAGTGAGAGTAAGTGAGAGGAATGAGAATGTATGATGTTGAATGAAGTAGTGGCTGAAAAAGAAGATGTACTTCCAAGCAGGTCTCGTTTCAGCATGGTTCTCCAGGACCATAAGCATCTGCCATTCCACAGCATTTGGTGGGGACCATTTTACGGGAAAGGGGTGGCTGCTGATGGTTCAAGGCTGCATAAACATTTGAGTTGTAAGCCTGGCTGATGGGACTGGGGAGAAGGAAGCCAAAATTGTTGAGCTCAATATGTTAGACTTGTCAGATTTGGATCAGTTCTGCTCTCTGCCTGACAGCATGTCATCCTGCCTCTAGCAGGCAAGTGACACACCTGGAGTTCTGTCTCCCATTTTTACTTTTTAAAGAAAAATGTAAGGTTTTTCTGCATCTTTCCTTCCTGAAGGTGGTTGAAGACTAAGGAGAAAGCATTTAGATGTTTGCTTCATACTATTAATTTATTTCTTAACTCCCCTGAAAATTTTCCAGTACCCCAGCTCCTACCCAAAATTTGCCATGCTGCAGCTACAATGTACTGACATGATTCACAGCTCTTGTTAAGCAATAGTAAACCTGTCCCAAATGTGTAGAGCTTCGTTCTTCTACAAAAGAAATTAACCATAGCAAAGATGATTGCAGCTATTCTGTCTTCAAACTCAGGAAGATTCTTCTGCACCTCTGCGTTTCAGAAGATGACGTTTATCAGATGTAAAGCCTACAAATATTTTCTGACTGTGTAGGGCAAACTACGGATATAGGATTTGATGCACAAATGTAACAGCCCTTCCCCTATCACACATCAGCCAGTATAGCACAGATGCAAATGTTGAAGGAAGAAAATCATAAAGTAGAGGGAACAAACATAAAAACTACTTTATAACTCGCCAATAGGAAGAGGAGACCAACTAAAACAATTTGTAGTGAAGGTCCAGTGGAACACCATGGAGTTAGACTCCCTAGAGGAATGAAGGTAAGAGAGGAACAACACTGTCTCTCTCAATGCAAACACTGATGGGGAGATGTGGTGCTTCTGTGATCTGCCAACAAGAGCAAGAGCTGTTTACTGAATAAGCAACTGGGCTAGCTGGTGTAGGAAGCAGTGTGCACGCTGATGCCCTAGGGCATCAATTTCATGACCGGGGGACCCTGAGACATGCTTCAGTTTTCTCATAATGAGTGGATTGAGTGCATTCATCAAACCTGAGATTTCAGGGCTCAAAGTTCACAAAGCTACCAGAGGTGACATCATTTCCCAGCTTCCTCCTTCTCTTGTCCCTTCCAAAAACAACTGCACTATATTTCTTTTTCTTGCCATTTGACTGAAATCACCTGGGGGTTAATTATCTTTCTGGGATGAAAACCATATGCTATTTCATGTTCTTGTATAAGGTTAAGCTGCGTATGATGAAACCGATCAATTAAATCTAGGGAAGGGAAGGGAAGGGAAGGGAAGGGAAGGGAAGGGAAGGGAAGGGAAGGGAAGGGAAGGGAAGGGAAGGGAAGGGAAGGGAAGGGAAGGGAAGGGAAGGGAAGGGAAGGGAAGGGAAGGGAAGGGAAGGGAAGGGAAGGGAAGGGAAGGGAAGGGAAGGGAAGGGAAGGGAAGGGAAGGGAAGGGAAGGGAAGGGAAGGGAAGGGAAGGGAAGGGAAGGGAAGGGAAGGGAAGGGAAGGGAAGGGAAGGGAAGGGAAGGGAAGGGAAGGGAAGGGAAGGGAAGGGAAGGGAAGGGAAGGGAAGGGAAGGGAAGGGAAGGGAAGGGAAGGGAAGGGAAGGGAAGGGAAGGGAAGGGAAGGGAAGGGAAGGGAAGGGAAGGGAAGGGAAGGGAAGGGAAGGGAAGGGAAGGGAAGGGAAGGGAAGGGAAGGGAAGGGAAGGGAAGGGAAGGGAAGGGAAGGGAAGGGAAGGGAAGGGAAGGGAAGGGAAGGGAAGGGAAGGGAAGGGAAGGGAAGGGAAGGGAAGGGAAGGGAAGGGAAGGGAAGGGAAGGGAAGGGAAGGGAAGGGAAGGGAAGGGAAGGGAAGGGAAGGGAAGGGAAGGGAAGGGAAGGGAAGGGAAGGGAAGGGAAGGGAAGGGAAGGGAAGGGAGGGTGAAGCCTGGCTAGGAGTAAGTGTTCTCATTTACTGACGATGTAATCCAACATTACAGACAAATACAAAAATTCACTTGCTCACAAGGAACAGAGCAGAGAAAGTGTTGCCTGTGTCACCATAGAAGGAAGTTGGGGACACCAAAGTGAGGAATATTAATGTAAACAAGATGGAGAAAATCATTGCTTATGACTGGCAAGACTTGGACTATGGAAAGGTCATATTATTTAAAAAAAAAATTTCTGTGTGTTTGGTTTTGGTGGGGTTTTTTTCACCTTGCAGCTTGCAGACTGCTTTGAACACAGGTACTGTGCTGAAGTGCATTCATAAAATCCAGCCTGTTGTATGGGTCTACACCTGTCATTTCATTTCAGTGCAGGAAAAGCCCCCTAAAATGCTAGCCTGATTTTCCAATCCATCTAACATGTGAGGCTGGTTCTTATCACTGGATGGTTTTCCTTCAAGCTAGAATATGGGTTTTTTGTGCTGGTCTGGCAGGGATAAAAGAGAAGAAGAGAAAACAGACATGGAAGTACTCCACTGAAGTCTCATGCTTGTAAAATTCCATGCATACAGAAATTGCAAGTGGAAAAAAGATCTGCAGCCACATGCAAGTTACTGAAGGCAAACAGCACAACATAAGCTTAGAGCTGTTTACAAGTAAATTCTTCGTAACTCCTAAGCCAAAAACTTTGTTGCCTGAATAATTTCCTTGTCAAAGCGAAACATTCCTTTGTCAGTGAGAAGGAATAACTGCAAGAATCATTCAACCCCCAGCCCTCCAGAGCTTAGGTTGTACATGGGTTAACATTTCAGTGTAGTTACACTTCCTCAGCAGCTAGCATTTGGAAAGTGTGTTACTGAGAAGAAATAAGCACAAACATACACAGATGTCTACTGTTCTGGGTTCAAATAACCCTTGTGGAGAAAGAGTGGTGTATATATATGTGGGTGTGCACGTGTGTGGGCATGCATGGGAAAGCAAAATGAGCTTTATTTTTATTCTGAGTCCCACCTAAACAAAGATCCTAATGTTATCCCTTGGAATGAGGTAAGAAATATGATCATTTGGTTCCAAGACCTGCCTGAAACTACAGTTTTTGTAGCCCTGAATGAGCAGCAGCCAAAGTAAAAGAGATCAGATGAACTGCATTTAGAAGTGATGCAGTGAACTGGTACGAGGGGAAAGTGCTTTTAGTGATCGATATGAAAACAGGGGGCTTTCATCTAACCACAGTGAGGATGGCAAAGAGGAATTTGGGCAATATAATATGGGATAAAAGGGTAGAGAGCCTCTTATTTCAACCTAAAGACTTAATGATGCTTATTAAAAGGTTGTTACCTGGTTTCATGGAAGAATTATTGCCCTCTCCCTCTTTCCTTAGAGTGAATGACCTGACAGGGAAAATCAAGTTTTCTTAAGTTCTTGGTCCTTGTTATGGAAATGTTCTTCTCATTTTTCTGTGACTTTGCCAAAAGACCAACCATACAGACCAGCAATACACAATGCAACTCCCCAGGCAGCACGTTCATATTACAGCACTTGGGTCATTAGATACTATGATTTGATTCACATAACAATTGTTTAGATTCAGGTCAATGTTACCAGTGAGTGAGAGCTTTGAAATAGCAAAGTGTTCTCATGCATAAAAAAATGCATCAGGCCAAAGTCGGGTCCGGACGAGACACGTTGAAGACAGGTGAGCCAGGCTGCACATTTTTGCTGGGGAAATCTTTCCACTACTGCAGCATTTCATTATCACTGTCATTTTCTCTACGAATTATTGCTTTCTTGTCAGATTTACCTCCCCTTCCACTTGAAAACAGTCATCTGGGGAATAGGCCAGCAATAAAACAAAATCTCCTGGAGGTAATGTTGCAATGACAACAACAAAACCAGGAGCTGGTCTACCTTTTCAACTAGGGGACCAAACCACCTGGTACTGGTTCAGCTACAAGAGTTCAATCTGTCTGTATCTGAATATAACATGCAGCACTGTGTTTCTGGCACTGGATAACAAAAGAAGTGTTTTGAACTCACAGTTACTACATTTTTTAAGGCTATTTGCTGTGCTTCCAGACTTACAGTTCTTTAGCAGTGACTACAAATGACAGTTCAGATGAATTCATGTGCCATAAAAAGAAAAGCTTCTAATTAGTTTTTCAGTTAATGTTAAGTCCCATATGGCATTTGACTATGAGTGTACAAGGTGCTAGCATTTCTACAATTCTACAGTAAAGAGATATGGGGCAGAGATATGCCCTGGGAGACAGGAAATCAGAGCACCAAAATGCCCTTCTTCTTACCAGAACTCATCCAACTACATAAGCTGGCCTTTTGTGGTGAAAGAACTACCTTCCCAAATTTTGTAGAACACACTGTAGTTTAGCTAGAGATATCTAAAATTAAATCAACTGTGCCAAATCTTATTTCTCGTGTACTCCACCTGAAGATGTTTGTCTTACATGTGAAATGTAACTTTGGAGTTAAGTCTAACCTGTACCCAGAGGGAGCCTAGACATAGATTCACAGAATCGTTTAGGTGGAAAAAGACCTCCAAGATCATCGACTGCAAAACACCTTTCAAACTGCAAAATGGAGGAAATGTTTTTAAGTTAAATATCTTGAGACATGTAGAATGTGTGAGAATATTTCTTTAGAAATTACCATGGCATGGAATCAAGCCATAATTGAATGAAATCAAAGAACCTTTCCTCTGTTGCCTTACTTGAATAGTCATTTATGAACCAGAAAGTAAAAGCATGAAGAATCTTAAATCACAACCAATCACACCAGCAAAACTTTGACACTCCTTCACACTACTAAGTGGCTTAGAAGCCAGAACGACTGCAACAGGAGATCAAATCCAACTTTACTGGAACAAATTGTGCTTTGAATTATGTTGGTGCAGTGCCACAGAAGTCAATGGGATATGACCTTCACAGCTAATGAAAGAGGTCCACTAAATTTGTCCTAGTCAGCTCGGCTGCAGAACCCCTTTGCACATTCTACGCACAGCCTCTTGTTCCCTCTCTTAGAATAAGTAAGAGATTTTCAGTTAAAGTATAAGGTAATGGATTTCAGAAACACCTTTTTTACACTAAATCCTCAAGTAAATAATGACAGGACATTGGAAAGTACAGGCCAGATTTACAGGAAGACTGATAGAACTTGAATTTAACTCATTGCATTCTGTAACTTTCTTGTGAGGGGAAGAGAAGGGACAAACCCTCATCTCTTCTCCCTAATGACCAGTGACAGGACCCCAGAGAACAGTTTCAAGTTGTGTCAGCAGAGATGTAGGTTGGATATAAGATACACGTTCTTCACCCAGAGGGCAGTGGGGCCCTGGAACAGCTCCCCAGGGAAGTGGTCACAGCACCAGCCCGACAGAGTTCAAGAAGTGTTTGCACAATGCTGTCAGGCACATATGACTCTTGGGAATGGTGCAGGGCCAGGAGCTGGACTCAGTGATCCCTGTGGGCCCCTTCCAACTCAGCTTATGCCAGGATTCTATGAATCAAAGTCCTTTCACCAGGGGATCTTTTTGTAAAGGAGCAGATTTACTACAAGGTGTAGCAGGCTGGCATTGCCCAGTGCACCCTCATTACTGCTTGTGACTGCAAAAGCAACAGTGGAGCAGATCCTCATCCTTTAACTCCTTCCCTTACAGATCAGATCTGATTCCAGCTCTGCATTTGGTAGTGGAGTAAAGAAATTCCTAAAATGCTTACACCTAAATTTTATGATGTGGCAGACATTCACCCAATGATGCTCTCAAATAGACACCTCAGAAATGCCTACAGAAATGCATTTATTTATTCTTAAAGAACTGATTCCGTTGACAAGGAGAAGGAAGGAGGCAGTGAAAATAATGAGAAAATAATAACTATCATTATCCATAAATATTAAAGCAGATTAACAGATTATGAGATTAAAAAGCGAATGAATATTCCGTAGTTTAAAGTGCTAACAGCAATAAGGTTCTATTTCCTGTCAACTAATTTTAAGTTAATCACCATTAATTTTTCAGAGCTAAGTAGCAAAAGAAATGAGATTCCTCTATTATTTGCCATACACTCTAGTTGTGTAAGGAGTCCAATGTGAATGGAAGGTAGTGAAAGTCTCACTACAAGATAATTGAAATTATGGCTAGAAAAGACTTACTAATCCATACCCTTGCCACTGCAATTTCCTCTCTTCTACAGAGCATCTGATGAAGTCTCCTAGTCAAAAGGTTTAAAAGTGACTCAGTGATTTGAAATTTTGTTGTTAATTGACTAATTACTTTTTTAGTGAAACCTCGTAGCAAGTAGTCTTTAAGTACTTTATGCTATACATCCCTACACAATCAGAAATACATTATGCATTAGAAAGGCATTTGAGCTCAGTGCAAGTGACAGAGATGATAACTTCTTTTCAATGCAAATAGCTCCCTGCTTCCTTCCAATTTTTAACATTGGTGCCGTTTTGTTCAGTAAATTTCGCCTTCTTGCGATATTCAACTTAGGCATGTTGAATACTTTTCTAATTGTGTATTTATAGAATTTTGGTGTCTGAAAGACCCACACAGGAAAGCAGTCTAAATCAGCTGTTTCTACCCTAATCTTGATGGTTGTTAAGAAACCATGAAGTCCTAGAATGGTTTAGGTTGGAAGGGACCATCAAGATCAGCTAGCTCCAACCCTCCTGCCATCTTCCACTACCTCCCACCAGACCAAGTTTCTCAAAGCCCTATTCAACCTGTCCTGCTCTATGAGTTCTGGTATTTACAAAGCAGTTTGCACATTAAAACGCTTTCTTTTTGGAAGACTGTTATCACCACTGCAATACAGCATGGTACCACTGAAAAAGCCTGTACAATGGCTGGATAAACATTAACTTATTCTGCTGAACAGAGGAGCGGATACATGTAGCCCACCAGCTAAAAGGCTGAAGTCAATTCAAAAACCACTGTGTTGAAAAACCAGTAACAGGTGGCAGAAAATCACAAGGGGTAAATGTTAATGTTTATCCCAGAGAAGTTCAAAAAATAACTTCATGCAAAGTCATAATTATATGTCTAATACCACCAGCAACAGACCAGACATTTGCAGTATACCTCAGGTCTTCAGATGCGCAAAATGCACAATTTGAAAATGCGGGTTACTGTATTTAATTTTAATTTTAAAAAGATAACTGTACAAATGCCAGAATGAATCAAGTTCTGATCAACTTTTTCCACTGACATCTCCTTCTATTAGTGTAAATAGTCAGCCATATACTTGAGCAATTTCTTAGTCACGCTGCAGCAGGAATTTCTTCCTGCTTTGCAGCTCAAATTTTCTTTTGTTCAACATAATCCCATCATGTCTGTCTTTGTCACCTTGGGATAAGAGAAACAATCTTTTCCCTTTATCCTCTGAGAGCATGACTTTCTGTTTCCTACCAAGTCAGGTTGTTCAGCCCCCTAACGATTTTTGCTGCTGTTCCCGGAATTCCCTTCAATTTGTCAACATCCATCACGATATTCAAGGTGCAATCTCATCACTGGTGTACAGCAAGAAAATCACCTCCTTATGGACAAAGGAATGACGACACTGCACATACAGACCGAAGCCGCAACATACCTTTTTGTAATCCTCTAGCATTGCAGCATGCAGATATATCATTTGCTGTCTGCTAAAACCCCAAGGTCTCCTCTGACATTTCTGCTTTCCAGGTATCTTTGTCTGACTTAATAAATGTGCTTTAGATTATTTCCCTCTCAGATTTATTAGCCTACATTTTTCTAGGTCAGACCTCATTCTCTTAGTTAAAAAGCACATATTTATGCCATGTTCCATTCTCCTTACACTTTTTTAATGATTAAACATAACTTGTTATTTCAAGGCAGAAGTTGGAAGATCCTTATTAAGATTTGGATAGGATTGATCAAAGTATTTCAGTCCTTTTATCCTTTTATGTCTTGTATTGGTTAAATCAGGTGCTACACCCGTGTTCACTGCTGGACCACTCATTTTTTTGTGTGACTGACTGTAGAGTGCCAAAACACATCTCTGGAGCTCTCTCTTATCCTTGAATGTTATCCAGAAAGACAAATGCAATCGTCTTACTAATTGCAGACAATCCACTCCTGAACAAGTCTAAACCCTTCTACAGTCAACGGAGTTAAAAAATGGACATTTCCAGGTTACAACTAGGTTACAACAGCTAGGTTACAACCAGTCTCATCCCTAAATATGCATCAAAACCAAGTTTACAAGCTACACTCTAGAAATGTTTGTTTCATTTCAATGGACATGGGGTGAGTCCAGTAGACCTGCCTGTAGATATGTAAACAGCAAGAAACAACTGCAGATTATTGCAGATATCTTTGACATCATGATTTATTCTTTCATTTTTTTTCTATCTACTAAAACATAAAAGCATAAAAACTTCTTTAGATTTAGTTCTTGTTTTTCCACATCATAAATTTTTTCATCTGCGTAACTTAGGAACACTTTTGATGATCCATGTTTAACAGTGAGTTTTACCCAGCAGATTTCTAGGCAGTTAAAATAGTACTTGAGTACTATATTCTTTATCCAGTTTTTGAATAATTGCTCTAAAGGATTTTTGTTTTTTTTTTTTAATTTCAAGGCTTGTGACAGATGCCTACTGATGTCTTTCATCCTTTGTAATTTAATCTAAAGTATTCCACTTGCTGCTATTCATTATCAAATTGTATCTTGGTGCCGTTACAAGCATGATATTCATTATTTCAGTATATAGTGGTAATATAAAAAAAATAAATGAAGCAGCACAAAAACCAAGCCACCCCTCTCTTATATTTAATGCCTTAAAAACTTATGTAGGAGGTATTTCTCTCAATGGTATACAGAAGAGTCTTCAAGTGTTTCTTGCATCATTTCACTAAGAAAACTTCAGATAGTTTATCACAACTATAACTGCAGCAGCCACCTGTTCCACAAAAATTTAACTTCATTATTTAACTTCATTATTTATTTATTCATTATTCATTATTTATTTAACTTCATCTATTACAAACTGAAGAGTTGAAGGTGAAATTCTGATCACAACCTGGTTACTCAACCTCTGCCATTACATAATCCCTGAATCCCATTAAACCTACCAAATATGAAGATACTTGCCCCCCATATGATACCGTACATTAAGTTTATTTCAACAAGGGAAATCTCTTTAAGTTTTATTAGAGGAATAGCTATGATTTTTACTGTTTGTTTAACAACATGGAACATTCCATAAAGATCTGAAACCTTAATTACCTATCTCTACCAATCCTCCCAGGAATTCATTGGAATAGCATATTATTTTTTTTTTCCTAGAAGGGGTCTTCTGTTATCCATTGCCATTTCCCACACTCTTTAAAATGATTCAAATCCAATGTTCTGAGTAGCTTTATAAGCCAGTGGGCTACTGCTTTCTCACTCACCTCAAAAACTTACGATTCAATGTAAGCTGCTTATCTTTTTAACACCTGAAATGCTTTTGTAGAAAACAAAACTAGTTATTTGTTGCAGTGATAGCAACAAATACCTTATTAATATGTGGTGCTAAAATGAACAATGACTATGCAGTAACAATGCCATATTCAGCAGGTTTATTCCCTCCTCTTTCACCATGTTCCTATTGATTTCAGTGGAATCTTTATTGTAAAGCTGTCCTTGCAGTTCCAACATGGATGCAAGAAAACTCCATTCCCGTGTACATCCTCAAAGTAACTCTTTCTTATGCTTCAAGTTTATTATGCACCAGTCTGCAGTACAGGGTTTGAATATCTGTCACTGAGTACATCATTTCAAGATGAAGATAATCAGGGGAAAAAATTATTCTTAGAAAGCATATCTCATTCAGAAATGTAGGAAAAATCCTATTTGATTGTGAGACACCTTGTCATATCTGAAAAAAAAAATCCAGACATAGGCCACTGTATGAGACTACGGGAGAATGAGTTTCAAAATGAAGGGTACAGAACTAAGTGAAGGCAGCAATGTCCATTCTGTGTATTTAACTGTAACTACAAAGCAATTTTAATGACAGACCATGGCATCCAGATGCAAGTCAGCAGGTGCTATTAATTCTCCTTGAATTAATTAAAAGTATAAAAACTGATAGCACATTAGGAATGGTGATTTTATTACTAAAAGTGACCACTGAAAGTGACTTACTTTCGTATGAAACTAAGAGTTTAAAATATTCTATGTGAGAGCAAATTCCAGAATATCAGTATTATGGGTGTGTTTTGGATGGTGTGGGCAGTAGTAGAATAGAATCATAGAATCATTAAGGTTTGAAAAGAACTTTAAACCCATCAAGTCCAATCATCACCTTAGCACCATTGCCATGTACACCACATAGCCATGTCCCACACACAGACAGACATATCTATGTCTTTTTTGAACACTTCCAGGAAGGAGGGTGTCTCCCTAGAATGTGGATATTCTGTTAAATACTTTTCCTAACATTCAATCTAAACATCCCCTGGCACAGCCTGAGGCCATCTCCTCTTGCTCTGTGATTTGTTACCAGGACAAGACAATGACATCCCACTCGCTACAACCTCCTTTCAGGCATTTGTAGAGACCAATAAGGTCCCCCTGTGCTTCTTTTTTACCAGGCTGAACATCCCCAGCTCCCTCAGCCACTTGTCATCAGACTTGTGCCTCAGACCCTTCACCAGCCCTGCTGCCCTTCTCTGGACACACTCCAGCCCCTCAATGTCCTTCTTGTACTGAGGGGCCCAAACTGAACACAGGATTGGAGGTGTGGCCTCACCAGTGCTGAGTACAGGGGGACGGTCACTGCCCTGGTGCTGCCACACCATGGCTGGTACAGGCCAGAGTGCCATTGAGCTTCTTGGCCACCTGGGCACTCGGCTGGCTCATGCTCAGACCAGTCAGACAGTCATATGAGAATTTTATTAAAGGGACAAGTTTTTCCAAACTTTGGCTTTTTCACAAGGATCCATCACCACTGGAGAGCAAAATAAAGTCTGTCACGTTCCCCAGGACTAAGAAACAGAGATCCATGAAAAGCATATGCACTGGGGAGCATGTTTATAACCTGTTCTTGTGTGACTGAAACTCCAAATATCATAAGCGTGATGTGAGAAATATCAGGAACAGGCTCCCCAGGGAAGAAGTGGAATTACCATCCCTGAAAATTTTCAAAAAAACTGAGTAGATATGGCCTTTTACATTACAGTTTAATGGGGACAGTGGTATTTTGTCAAAAGTTGGATTTGGCCATATTGGAGATCTTTTCCAACCTTAATGATTCTATGATTCTACCTCATCTCACAGAAAAAAGCAATTTGGATTACATTTCTGATCCAAGAAGCTGAAGTTTTCAAGCAATTGTTTCAGAATAAAACACAAAGGATGCGTACGTTTCAGTGCTTTTAAAATTAGAATAATTAAACTAACTAGTACACTTAAGGTACTTTCCCATTTCCAGAAGCGCTCAAGGCCGGGTTGCACAGGGCTGTTTTAATGAAAGGTGTCCCGGCCCATGGCAGGGGAGTTGGAACAAGATGATCTTTAAGGCTCTTTTTAACACAAACCATCCTATAGTTCTATGATTCTACTTGCATTCTTTCATCAGACAGCAAAACACACTCACTATTTGCAGATGATGGTTAAAAAATGCATGTATCTCTTAGACAATATTTTTCCTTCAAGTACAAAATCTAAATATAGTTGACCTCGCATAGTCAAGATTAGCAAAAATTCTAGAAGACTAAAGACTAGAAGCCTGCAGTACCCTTCATGAGTTGTTCTAGGAAGCTTTAAAGCCATCCTTAACTTGGATTAGTTTGAGTTTTAACTAGCATTGCCTCTCCAGATATTACAAATAAAACCACCCTTTTCTTCCAAGCAATGGTTTCTCAGCTTTTAGCGATGAGTAGACAAAAATAATTCATTATTGCTAAATGAGGTGGAAAAGCATAGGCAGTTCTGGAGAGAACACAGCATTAGGAGAGAACACGGGAAAGTATGGGACAATAAATAAAGAATACTACAACCAGTTCAAAGTGGACATGAAAGCATAAAACCAGTTTTTGCTTCTGTTTGAATTTTTCCACCTTGCAGGCTGAAAGTAGTATTGGATCAAATCTGCATTTTCTTTTCCAAATCTATCTTATAAAAATGAGCAATATTTCAATATTTATTGCAAATTTTCTATTCTTTTTTTCAGGCAGACCAAAAATGAAAAAAAAAGATAAATAATCCAGCAACACAGATTTTTGCAGTTGAAAAAAAAATGGGATGCCAAACAATAAAGCCAATAATATCAATAATTATTTTAGGAGACATGATGAAGCAGGCCTGCAAGTGGGTGTCTGTTGCCATTTCAAAACCACAAAAAGTAGGCTGCCAATAGCAGTAACTGAGAGGAAACAAATACACTTGCTACTTCTCGGCACTGAATAGTAACTTGTATTTATTGCATTTAAGCTCATTTTATCTGACTTTTCATTTAATTGCACTTTGCTTCTCACAGAGTGCATTATATTAAATATTTACTATCTTGGTTAGGATGTCAAGGCACACTTTACTGTCTTTTTAGATTACCGAACAGTAGTTCATGTAGGAATTATTTAGGGTTGCTAAAGGTAGAGAATTAAATTTGATGGGGTGAAATTAGAAAAGGAAAAAGTACAGGCAGTTAAAGTAGTCATATCCAGAAAACTGTAACCATTTCTCAAGGAAGAACAGACCTTCCCTTTCTTCAGATTTTTTCAAATAGACTAAAGGACTGACAACAGCTGTTCAATAATAAATGGTGCTGCACAGAAAGAATAAATCATGGTCTTTGTTGATAGCACAATGGTCTCTTGCCGTAAGCAGTGGCCTGGGAGTCAGAAGCTGTTTTCCCAGCTCTGCCACTGACTTCCTTTGTGATCTTTTTTGGATCACCTCAGCAATTTCACTTTCTCTTGAATCTCTTGCAGAGTCTTAAATCTCTCCAAGTGAGGTCTAACTCAAACTGGGGCTTGTCATCCCAGTAATGCAATGTTATTGTCACTTGCTGCAATGCAAATAATAAAGAAATGCTGTATTTTGTAGTAATGCTTACAATCTTCATCTTACACCACATTCTGTTAGCTTTTTTTCCTCCCATTCAATTGTGGCAGGATGTAAAAGAACACAATCATTTGGAAACTAACAAACTTATACCCCTGGAAAAATTCATGTTAAAAAGACTTTACAATCTATAAGTGAAATGATCACAGCTCTCAGAAACTCATCCGAAATCTCTTTTACTCTAGTCCTTCATCAGCTGCCAGCACCCAACATCTGAAGAGGTCCTATACTTAACACCTCTTTTTCATGACAGGAACAAGACATAAATTTCTCAGATGTTCTTGTGCTGTTAGTCACCGGGCTGCTTCTATACTTGAACACTGAGAACCACCTCCAGAAAATGTTTTTCTTTCTCTCTGTTAATGAAACCAAGATGTCTATATGATTCCTCTAGGAATGACTATGCTGGGTTGGACCAGTGACTCATCCACTCAAGTGACCAACTCAGACTTTTGAGGAAACTGTCCACGAACAGATAAGGATATTGAGAGCTATGTCTGCTGAATATTATCCCAGACCCCAATACATTACGACTCAGGGAGGTCTTCAGTCAGAGATAGAGATACTGTGATTAATTGCTTTCACAGGATGTTTCTCTGTGAAGTTGTTTGAAAGGTGCACAACCAGCTAGATAAGTAATCTGGCAATGACTATAGTTACTAAGTAAGGAGCTCAGTCTGTAACCCTGTATTTTATTGCTGTTTTGCAGCAATTTTTATTTTTACTTCTGGTGGCATTGTACTTTTTTTTCTGTAGGAGAAGAAAGCCATGATGCTACACCAAATGTCAGCCTGAACACTGTTCAGGAGGCTGGGCTATCTACTTGGGGGAGACTGAATCAAGTGGTCAGATTACTTGCAGGGAATGCAGAGTAACTGAAAATCATAGCCCAGAGATGTTGTGGATGTCCCATCCCTGGGAGTGTTCAAGGCCACGATGGATGGGACTTTGAATAGCCTGGTCTAGTGGATGGTGTCCTTGCCATAGCAGAGGATTGGAACTAGATGGTCTTTAAGGTCTCTTCGAACCCAAAATATCCTATAATTCTATGAAAATTTAAGGCTGGAGGAGTAATTGAGAGATAAGGGGAACGAAAACAGTTCCCTTCTACCAGCAAATAGCCATACTTTCCAGGTGTGGCTTGGAGCCAGGACTCTGTTCCAAGTGCACCTCTGAACTTGGCCCACCACACTTTCCAGGAGGTTGATTGCATCAAACTATTCCTAGGATTTTATTGAGAACTGATAGCTTGTTCTGCTGATCTATAAACTCCCATTCCATGCAGTAGCTGTCTTTTAAATCATGGGCTGGCTTCTTTCCCAATTTTCAACTCCTAAAATCTACCCAGTTGTCATATAACTACTTTTTTCTTTCACACTTCCTTACAACAGGACTGGTTTATGCTTGTTTATTTTGCTGCTGTGGGTTTATTTTGATCACAATGGATCACTGTCACAGCATGAGTAATATCTTCGAAACAGCAACTACAATCCCATCTATCATCACAAAACTCCTTGGAAAACAGAAGTACACCTCTTCTGTCCTGTGAACTTTTGGACCAATCCTCATTGTATTTTCTCCCAAATTCAGCATCACTTTCCCTCTGACCATAAAAAAAAAAAAAAAACCAAACCAAAACATACAAACAAACAAAAAAAAACCACCAATAGGAAAGCTTTCCTGGATAATGAGAGAAGTGTTGGATTTTTAGACCCAAGAGCAGTCAAAATTTCATGATGGTGATCACAAACTGTCATCTTCTTATATATATTTCCTATTGCTGTTCTGGGAGAAGAGAGATAGAACAGGATTTTCTTTAAGGAACTTCTTTTTTTTCTTATATTATATCACACTGAGTTCAACATAAATCAATAGAAAACGTCCTTGTGCTTACAACAGAAGATGAGCTCTCTATTGTACTCTGTTCAATAATACGCTTCTCAGCTATTTTTCTCATTTGTAAATAGAATCATAGAATCATTAGGGTTGGAAAAGACCTCCAAGATGTCCAACTTTGAACAAATACTCTATACCAACTAAGCCACATCATGAAAGTTGAAGCTGATCTTGAGGTCTTGTTGACTTAGAATCCCTTTGGCCAAATTCATGCTTGATAGGATGGACTCTGAGTAGGGCATGGAGAAGGTCTTGAAGACCAGTATCTGTTACTGAATACTCCTGGGGTAAACTGGTGACAGAAATGAGAGGATAAGGCATACTCTGGAGACTAAAAGTAATAGATGGGAGTAATGAGAAGAAAAAAGTCAGATGCCAAAGGAAAAAAAAAAAGGCAGTAATTTTAAACTGCCAAAATGTGCAATCAGCTGTAGTTCCTACCTCTGTCAGATAGTTTAAATCCACTTCCCAGTGTCAAAGCTGAAGTGGAATCTGCTCAGTGCTCAGCATTACTGTTCATTAAAGAAAGTGGTTACTGGGAGTACAAGTTACAAGCAGGCATTGGAGGAGAAGATGAGCAGGGAGAGGATCAAGGAAATCACAGTGAGGGAGGACTAGGAAAAAGCAGGCTTGATTTTCCTCTCACTTAAAGCAGTTCTACATGTTAAAACTCAGCTGATTTCAGAACAATCTGCTCCACATTTTCAGGACTGTAAGAACATGAGACCAACTGCGTTCCCAAGGAATGCATTTTATAATATGAATCCTTGTATTCCTTTATCTGGCTTTTTTTTTAGCCATTTTAATTTTTTTCTTTTCCAGGAAAAAGTATGAGTAAATAAACCGTTTTATTACCAAAGAAAAGGAATAAAACAAACATTTCCTCAGAGTTCAGATATCTCCTATGATGGTAAGATAACTAAGTCCTGAATTTGGATTAATATTACATATAGGTGATGGCATATGGCAACAAGGATGTTTATTAGTATATGTCTCCCCGAACCTTTAATTCTAGTGTCAGTGTGGTGACTGTCAAATTTCTCATTTTGTCTTATGTAACAAGAGGTCTCAATGTATTTGTAATAGAGTGGTCCAGGGAGTATACAAATTTTTGAGCTAAATGTTATATGATCAGATAACCCAGCTGAACCAGCTTTAAGGAAAACATTTTGTATGATGTTTGCTGATCAAGCAGGCAAGTACTCTACAGTCTTAAAGCAGGCTGTGTTTACATGCAAAAGCATGAAAATTACTATCAGGCACAAATATATATCAACATTGTGTTGCCCGGCCCCTGACAGTTGAGGCTATGGCCAATATATTACACACAGATGTACATTTTGTAATGCTTTCATTTAGAAGGTTTAAGCTGTTTCCAAGGGGATTGCTCCAGCTCCCAGACAAACGGCCGCTTGACAGCTCTCCTAGTGCTCAAAGCTCTCATGCAATTTTGTTCAATACACAAAGTGCCAGACTGAAGGAAATTGCTGTTCCTCATCTGATGTTAAGTGATTGGCTTTCTATCTTCATTAAATGTGTGCTACTCGATGCCTCAAAGACATTTTACCTTGTCCTGGAATGTGAACTTTAGCAGCTTTTTGAAATACCCACAAGGGTTCTGTGGAAATAAGAAAGAAAATCCTAAGTCCTGCCTACCCATGCCCTTACCCCTGTTAAATCGATTAGAGATTGGACAGATCAGATGTTGTCTCACTAGATGTACTGAGTTAGTTTTAAAAGTTGGTTTCAGAATTCAAATGAGATTCTATTCCCAAAGACCCCAATCTCATCTGCAAAGGTGAACTAAGAATGGAGGAAAAGAAAAAAGAAAAGAAAGATTTTGTCTGGAAGGTCAGCATTTATATATGATGGATTACAAAATTAAGGCAGTACCAGGGAAACATTAGTGGTGCTTGTGACTTTAGATTTCCCTGGCTCACTTGAGTGACAGATGCACTCCCTATTTGTTAATTCCAATGAGGATCCTGAAGCATAGGTCATTAAAAATGGGGCTCAGCTTTTAGAGAAATGAACATCCACTTCTTTCTCCCCTCCTTGTTTTGGTAATAATGAACTGTTGCAACTCTCACAGCCCAAAACACAATTGTGCTGTTGAAAGCCACGATAATGAGATCTTTGAGAGCCAGGTCTGATCAAGTAATAGACCTTCCCTGTCTGTGTTTAAGGATGGGTAAACAATGTCAAAGTGAAACCTAACCAGAAGAAATTGCATGAGCTTCTTACATTTGTGCAGCTGTTTTGTTCTACTGCTATTTAGAGCTTTACTATGGCTGGTCTGAGGTCTGACAAAAAGCCACTACTTATTTATGAAGAAAGCTGACTATTTACCCTGCTGACAACTCAGACACTAGAGAGAAACTGAAAACGGCAAGAGCATTATGCCCTGTGGACAGTATAATCACCCTTGAAAGACTGGGTGGATGGTGGCATTATGGGTTCTCATCCACTCCTTCCCATATTTCCTGAACAGCAAACTGTGTAAAACGGATAGAACAGTGAAGGCATCATTATGGGAAAAAGTACTTTGGGCAGAATGAGATACAGCCCTATTATAGTCAAGCATGAGGGGACAAATGTGCATTGAGAAATCCCAGGAACAGAGTGGTGCCAGCATTCTATTGGAAATTATGGAGCATCTTCCATGTGAGGAATCCCATAATACTTTATGACCCACTGGAGGAGATTCACTTATGTCAGAGGGGCATGGTTTCATGGTGGACTTAACAGCACTGGATTACCAGCTGGATTCGATGATCTCTGTAGTGTTTTCTAACCTAAGTGATTCCATGATTCTGTATATGTTGGTATGCAAACATTCTGCTCCACCCCCTGAAAATGTTCCAGCCTGCACAGTCTGCATCAGCTGAGCAGGAAAACCATCATAAACTCAAAAGCTGTGGAGCTCCTCCATATCAGTGACGAGGTTAATGCTCTCCAGAGGCTTTCTGCACATTTGAAGACCTTTCCAGGTGGTTCCAATTGGTTTACCAGAATGAGTAACTCGACATCCAGCTACAGCTTAACATAGGAAGATTTTGTGGGACAAATTCCTCTCACCCTGACTTTGAACACTTAACTGACCTGCTAACTTAAAAGCATTATCCTTTTGGAATGGAAATAATTTATTGATAGATGAAGGTGCTTCTATTAACTGGCTAAAAAGGCAGTCTAGAATAACTAAATTTTAACATAACTGACACAGATACAATTCAAAAATTAAACAGAAGGAAATCTGATTATTCCTCTTGCAAGACAGGATTCCCTCTAGGACATCAGCCACTATGCTTCTGAAACCATCCAGTGTAAGTGTTTAGTATCTCCACCTGATCTACCTCATGCCATAATCATGAAATCAGAAAAGCAAACATAAGAATCCTACTTTTTAAAGAGTGAAAATACTCAGGAGTAAAAGTGAACTGAATGTTCCAATTAATAATTTCCCAGTTCGACAAAAGCTATATAATCTAAGGGAGCAGATAACAGTACCGATGACATTTTGTTGCCAGGAATTCTTAGTGAAGGAACAACTGACTTTTGTCTTTTCCTTTTTTATTAAGGAATGATAATTCAAATAAATAACTGATAGTTTTTATTTAAATTTCAGATCTCTATTAGAATATATACGGAAAAATGATATTTAGAAATTTGAGAGCTTTCTGTGTTAGGTGATGCAAAGAGAATGGCTACAGGAGAGCCTACAAGAGAAAGATTGATGTTTTCCCAATGCAAGTTGCACAGGAATGGGGATAAAAAACCAATCTACTTGGAAACACAATTCCAGTAGCAGTTGTTTGCAGTTATGAATGTACAATCCTATCTTTATATTCCACATGTGGATATAAATTGTCAGCCTTGCTCTGCACTTACCCATATGTCATACCTGTGAAATATTTTATTATATAAACAAAACCATGTTTCACTTTCTATGGGCCAGTATTTCCATGCAGATCTGACATCAGAAGGGGTTCTGTGCTACACTGTTATTATGTCGTCTATCAAGAAGCTCACCCAGTGCCTTTCCACATGCAGAACAGGGAGACACTTCCACTCTAATCTTGAGACAAAGAGCAAGGTACACAGTCTTTCTCCACATTTCCCTGCTGATAAATGAGGGAACCAGCTGTTTCTTCCACAGGGTGCTAAATGTTTGTAAAGTTTTCAAACAAGTGCATGATATTATTCATGAAAAATATAAATATTAATGGCTTGATTCAACATAGCAATAATCTGTCTTTCTTTAAAACTTTATACTGTTCTCCATCACCATAGCATCTAAAAGAGAACCAAACTATATAATATTTCATGAGCAACCGAGAGAAATAGAAAAGTTCTGGGACTTCTTGGTGCTGCTATGGCTTTTCCCCTTGGTAATAATTCTTAGTTTTTAGAAGGGACTTTTCCATTTCTGCTCCTGCTTTGATTTGTGGTTTTGATGGCTGATTGATTTTTCTGTGTAGCTGATTTTATTTTGCTGTTATTTGATTTACTGAAGTCAGTGAAGTGAGGGGTAGAGGCCATGTCTGTGTTCTGAACAAACTTCATGTTATGTTGGAAGGAATTTTTTGAGAGTGTGCACTAGACATTTATAAGACCCATGCAACTGTAGTCTTCCATCAGTCAAGACTTTGCATTGGTATGATGGCGAAATTATTACAGTTATCAACAGCAGTGCAAAGCCAAAGGACGGAGACATTATTTATCAACTAAATCAGATGAAACAGACTGCAGAGCATTCCACCAGAAACAGTGCAAAACAGGTGTAAAATTGGGTTGAATCTAACCCGTTTGTTCCCTTGTGCAATGTTAACTATGCTATGAGGCTGGGCAGATATGCCCAATGTTTGGCCCCACCTCTGCTGAGGGAGAAGGGTGACATCTGAGCTCATTACAGTTGTGAGGACTCACCCCAATGATGATGTTCTCACCGGGGCTGGGCTAAAATCAGCTTCACCTACAGAGGTAACTTAAATACACAAAAACCATCCACAAGCACTGAAGCCAACTGGCACAGAGCAGTGAGTATCTAAGCCAGCAAGCTTTCGTAGTCTCCAAAACAACACAGATGCATAAAAAGAGACTGGTGGAAATGAGCTCTGGGTTTTTCTTCTAGTTCATGATCCAGACTGAAGTATTACTTGGGAGAGCACCAGTTGACACAGGCAAACACCATATCACAGATGCTTCTGACAGTGCAACAGCAGAAATTACTGTATTGTCGTGCCTAGGACTGTTCCCAGACACTGTTTAATTTACTTCGTGGATATAGTAATCATATTCTCATCTGTGAGATGAGCTCTAACATCTACTATAGAGGGCTAATTATACAGTATATACCCCGACTCTGCCAGTGTGGAAGGCCTGGGAATATTAAAGTAGTTGCCAAACAGTAATGCACAATGTTTTAATTATTCAGAACCACTCTGCCATTGTCACAGAGAAAAGACAAGGGCTTGGCAGAGAAAAATGAGATAAAACCCCACCATCACCAGCAAAACCAAGAGAGAATTTGGAATCCCCAGGTGTTTCTTCCCAGATGTTGTCTCTGATGACGCTGTTGAGCGGGTTTAACTCTTGAGCCAGAGGATAAAGAGGAAAGGCAGTGTTCTGTACGTACGCACACCTGCACCTTTTTAGTACAAACAGCACAATTCAAGCAGAGGAGGTTAATGATTTCCCACACAATGTAATCTAGTTTATAGAACTGTATAAATGTTTTATGGCAACACTTGATTATGTGATGTCCCAAATGATTTATCAAAGAAGCTGATGTAAAAGACCAGCAAGAAATGCTGGGGAATTAACTGTCTCACTCTTTCTGTGGAACAAACAAATACTCAGAGCCCTCAGGAAACTTGAAACCCGTCTGGTGCAGAGAAAAGCTTGTAATTTGTTTGCATTTGATGACTCTCCTTAGTTGCAGGTAGTAGTGATAAATTCACAATTTGTGACAAGTAAAAAGAGGAGCAGGAAAGGTGCAGTGCACATTGAAGTAGTTTAATAACCTACAGGATACAGTGCCTGTAAAGTAGGTTTTCCTCACTGTGCTTTACTGCTCAAACTGGCAGAAAAAAAGAGGAAAAGCAGGCTTCATAGTGGACTTTAAAATGCTGAAATAGCAAAACACCAGAACAGAAAGGCAAATTTAAAAAAATGCAACTTATCTGGGAGAAGTGTATCAACCAACTTCTACTTTTCTGATATTAACAGTGTCTGTCCAGACAAGAACAATAAAGCTCGTGAAGAGTCTGGAGCATATTTCATAGGAGCGGCTGAATGAGCTGGGGGTGTCTAGTCTGGAGAAAAGAAGGCTCAGGAGAGACATTATCAGCCTCTACAGCTACCTGAAGGGAGGCTGTAGTCTGGTGGGGAACAGTCTTCTCTCCCAGGCAATCAGTGATAGGACAAGGGGAAAGGCCTCAAGCTGTGCCAGGGGAGGTTCTTGTTGGATATTAGGAAAAATTACTTCATTGAAAGACTGGCTAGGCACTGGAAGAGACTCCCCAGGGAAGTGGTGGAGTCACCATCCCTGGAAGTGTTAAAAAAGAGTAGACATGACACTATGCAAGATGGTTTTGTGGGCATGGTGGTATTCAGCCAAAGGTTGAACTTAATCATCTTGGAGGTCTTTTTCAACCTTGAAGATTCTACAATCACAAGAGACTGGTAATCAGGACTATCCCCCCTACCCAGGCTACCAAAACACAATGTGCATGTGTGGTAGTGTCTGTGTGAGCTACGTCTGTGACTGATGAGCTCCCACAATTTCCTAATGAATTTCCACAGAGGAAATCACAAAATGGTCTGTAAGCACTTCAGCAACTACATGATGATTCCCTGATCCGTTTATTTTCCACATGCTTGGACAAAACAGACAAGTCACAGACTCAGTGGATTGTAAGCACTTACATGAAGCACCTGAATGAGAAGTCCAAAGGTCTGGGTAACTCAGAGAGAAATGCAGCTCATATGGTGATGAAAGCTCCTTTTTTTAACATGTGGTATCCGTGAAACTGGCTTTTTTATGCATGAACAAAGGCAATCTTAGTTTTCTCCTAAACAATGAGCTGTAAGTACCTAGAATAAAGAAACAGCTTACAATTGCTCCTGAGGAAATTTTCTGTTTTGACAGTGCATGTGCTGGCTGCATTCTTTTACTAGCCTGAGAGTCACTACTAAAAGGGTGGTATATTCTCCCCTGGCCAATTCCATAATTCCAATGCATAGTCTCGGGAATATCTGCCATTGAAGAAGCAAATGAATGGGCACAAAAGAACGAGAGTAATGCCTGGCATCTGACCTTTTATGTCAAATATTATTATAAGTGAATAAGTGGGAATAGATGCAATATTCCTACACGAATCGGAAACAGTCTTTGGCAAAGGATTTGCAAACAAGGCTGAAAACCTGACTGTTGTGTGATGCAATTGAGCTAGACCACTCATCAGTTTACCTCTCAGTCACTGCAAGCTGATGATCTGTTTCTGACTTAAAAGGCCAAGGTTGCATACGTATTGGCATGTCACTGAACACAGTTCTTGTGCATAAGGTGTTCACTGAAGAGAGAGGATTCTATCTAAGTCAGCAAAACTACATCAAGATAGCAGCTTTGTGAATTTGGTCATCAGAAAGAGTTACTCTGGATAAACTAAGAAGTGTCAGAAGTATGAGCATCACCCTATGATTGTTCCCACTGTAGCTGATATGGTCCCTGGAAGAGTTTTGATCCAGCACCTAAAAAATATTTTGGAGAATATTCAGCTTGTATGGGCAAGAGAACATCCTAAGAAAGTGTGTGCAAATGTTCAACTCAGTATAAAGGAAAAGAGAGTTTAGAGATAAATTCTTAAATTTTACAAGCTATCTGAAGTTACACCTTTGAGTATGTCCTTTGATTTAGGCAACATGAGAGAAAAGTTAGGAAAAAACAGACTTCAAGAGAAGTGCAGTGGTCATTATTAATGTTTGAGAGATAAAGAAAGGGACATTCATGGGAATGTGGCCAACATCATAAATTGTAGGCCAAGAACAGAAGAAAAGTAAAAGATGGCGCAGTCAACAACACCTTGCAAAGTTAAACTTTTAAATGTCCAGCGTTAAGAAAATGAAGCCCGCCTAAGCTTTTACTTGTGAGAAGTAAGGAGACAATGCTTGCCATCAGTCTTCATTGCCTCTTGACTTCCATCAAGTAGCTCATATGGACAACAGAGGCCCAGAGGTAGAGGTCTGTAGGCATCACAGAATGGTTTGGGTTGGCAGGGACCGTTCAACCTTACCAAGTCCAACTCCTCTGCTATGGGCAGAGATACCTTCCACCAGACTAGGCTGCTCAAAGGTCCATTTATTCTGCTGTGGAATGTTCCCAGGGATGGGCCATCCACCACCTCTCTGGGCAACCTATGACAGTGTTCCTTCAAGCTCATTGTAAACGTCTTCCTTTTATCTAGTTTGAATCTCTCTTTTAGTTAAAAACTATTACCCTTGTCCTGTTGCTACAGGTCTCATTAAAAAGTCTGTCCCCATCCTTGTTATAAGCTTCTTTTAAATACTGAAATGTTGGAATAGTCTCCCTGAAGCATACTGTTCTCCAGGATGGACAACCTCAACTCTCTCAGCCTTTCCTCACAGGAGAGGTGCTGCAGCCCTCCAAAAATTTTTGTCACCCTCCTCTCAGTCTGCTCCAACAGGTCGATATATTTTCTAAATTAGTAACATTTCTACATATTTACAGCTGATGCAGTATTCCATTTCTGACCGTGAACTGCTGGTCGCGCTAGTTTTTGGAGAGGTACAAGACATTATGGATTACTAGAACAGGAAAAAAATTAAAAAGGTGACCAAATATGTGCCATATAAATCCTTAATCAGAAAAATATTTGATCAGAAGCTGCTCAAAGAAATGCACTTTATAAACTGTTAAACAGTTGGTTGGAAATCGCAGCCCAAAATGGCTATTTTCAAAACAGAATTCCAAACCCCTCTTTGAATCTATGTGCTTTTGTATATGTTTATGTACACATACACTTATATGTACACTTCTATGTATGGCTATAAATAAACAGTAGGAAAAGGCTGCTTCACTAATATGATGAATGATACTTAATGTTTACAAAAGACAAGAATCTGTGGCTCAGGCTTGGAATCAAGCCATACTGGTTCAGTGTAAATTAGTAGCTGCATGCCAGGAGAGAGCTGGTCTGCTAAGATGTTTGCAGTGTTTTATTGCCTGGATTAATTAATGCTAATGGTTAAGAGAATGATAATCTACTGGCTTCCAAGGGGGAGTCAGGCAGTCTTCCCTGCTCAATGGAGTGTTAGAAGATTTGAAATATTTGAGGCACCAGAGGCTACTAAGATTTATACAAGTCAGTGCTTGAGCTTCCCACTCCTGGAGATCTGTTATTAGAAGGTTTCCTGGAGCTCAAGTGCATATTATGGATTCCTAACAGAGTTTCATTCTTTTGTAATTTCTATGAATTTAAGGTTCGCCAAAAAAAATAATGTATTTTATACTTTTTTTAAAATGCATTATACATATGTTTGAGGTTTAGTTGTCGTTTTCTGTTTTGATCACTTTTGTACAGAATCAGTCATTTCAAGCCCTTGCCTAAAGTATCATTATATACCAACAATTTTCATTCTCCTAATATGTTTACTTTTTATATTAAGCTGTTAACTTTCATTTTGAAACAGCACTGGATGTGTTCAGTGGAAGACCAAATCCATTTTGTTTTCCTTTTAGTATGACAGCTAACCCTTCACTTAGACTTCTAGCTCTTGGAAACAGACCTGAAGATCAAAGAGGATCTGAGAAAAGGAACCTTTCATTAACTCAAGAATTTTAAAAATGTGAGCCACAGGAAAAACCACACATATTATGAAAGATGACTCAAAAATGTTGGAGTGATATTATTAATAAAAATTCTACCATTGTGTTGTTGTGGCTTCTTTATATGAATAGATACTTATTTTCTACAGAATAAAAATCACAATTATTATTTACATAAATATTATAGGGAATATTTCTACTACACTATTAAAAACAAGACTAAAGACACCCTAAAAATAAGGAACTTGTCACTCTAAGGATTGGAAAATTGGTGACTAACTGAATTAGAAATTGAAGAGTTACATGTCATTGCTAAATAAACATTCCTCAAGGATTTCTTTTTGTTGTTATTTACTGAAAATAGTCTGTTTTAACTGTAAATCTTTTTTAAAGATTTACATACGTAAGTCTATTGTCTAATTAGACATAAGTCTAATTAAGAAAAAGGAAGTATTTCTACTTCTTATATTTTCCAAACAGTACTGCTGTTCCTATCATGTGACAATGACAAGGTTCCTTTAAGTATTTCTTAGAGAGAAAGTTTTGTTCTTGAGGATTGATCCCCTTTATGACAACAACTCAACACAGCTCTGCATCTTTCACCTGAGAAGTAAGTATGAGACAGGTATAGTGAATATTTCTTGGCATGGAACTTTATGTTTTTAAGTTCCCTGTATCTTCAATTTATTTCCTTCTAGCAGCTGGTGCAGTAGATTTGTAAACCATTTCTGTAACTTTTTTGGATGAAAATTTTATACCCCTTCAAGGACACCCACAAGTCATGTACTGACTTGACAGGGGAGGCTGTCAGATTCTTTACAGTATTTTCAGTTCCTTTAGTTTTACCCTCTGAGAAACAGTCTTTGTTATCCAAGAGTGGCTAGCGAGTACATGTTTTGACTGGCACTGATTCAGGCACTGCTCTTTTCAATGATGCTAGCTGGTATAGATATCAGCCTACACTTTCAGAAGCGGGGTCTACAAACATAATCTAAAAATTACTCTGGCAGTCACAGATCCTCATCATTTAAAGCCAGAAGTGAATGCGAGATCATTTTGTGTGGCTGCCTTACAAGCCATTACATTTAAGCATTACACCTTACCAATTTCAAAAATTCAGTTTGACTATACTGTGTACGTCCAGATTCATCCTGTATAACATAAGACACCCAATGAAACACCCATCTTGGATCCTTTGTGGATAAGAATCTATAGAAAAAGATAACCCCTCAAGATGGCAAACCAGACTGGGATACAAGCTGTCTTGTGAAGAACTCTTCTTCATGTACACAAAGATGGCCTCAAACTTCTAAAAAAATGCCTGAGAGTTTAATGACTATTTCTATGACCCTGTGGCTACTCATGGCAAAAGCCAAAGAATATCAGGGAAATTGAGAAATAAACAGAGAACAGAAAAAAAAGTATTATTGTATCGTTGAATAAAGTCCCAGTGTGTCCAATTCTTGCATATAAAATGCAGATTGACAAACAGCAGAACTCTCTTGACAAAGAGATGGGACAACAAAAAATTTAGGGACACAAAAATATAAGTAAACTTGCTGATTAGGAACAACTAAACACACTGAAGTTCTTCAGTTTGTCAGAGGCAGCCAAGAGAGACCATGACTGAGACACAGCCTGGATGTTTTGATGGTCCCTTTCAATACCAGAGCTGGCTAACAGCAAACAAAGCCAGGTGGCCAGCTGAACCAAAGGGAGGGGATTTGTGTGCATGTGTGTGCTGGGGTCAAACCACGAGGACACAGCCGTGCTGCACGGCGTGTCACTACGGGGTGGAACTCAGAAGTCTGAGAAATGAAATAAGGAGCATTTGATGTCTAAGCCTTCCATCTTGCAGAAGTTTTTAAACAAATCTTACAATTTAACTACTATGCTTCTTAAATAGAAACCCATTGCTTATTTGAACAGTTCAAGAGGTATAAATGACAAAAAAATGAGAGAAAAATATTGTTGACTTGCAGCTTTTGCGGCTCCAGGAACAGACACTGTGTACACACAGAATAGTAGCTCAGGAGTGACGATGACTGGTGTTGGACAAAGCAACATCTGTCTGAGAAAAAACATCTGGACTGCTGCAGCATTCAGTGAGGAGTAAAATTTATCTTGAAGATTTTCCCTGTGGACTGGCAGAAATGCAGCTCTTACACAGAACTGTTTTATAGCAGTGCAATATAATTGTATCAGAAATTTTAAGGGTACTGCAAAGTGACTATCACAGATATTCTTTTTGGGAATTTTGCCATTAGCATCACATCAACAATATTCAAAACACTTCCAAAAAGCCATTTGAGAACCAGACCACACCTCATATCTGAGATTAATACAGAGACCTTCCCACTTAGTATCCAGGAGTTTGGATTCTATTTCAGATATTCTCAGCTGCACTTGGGCTACAATGAAATTCTACAGAAAGCTGTGATCCCACCCTCACAGATGTTCAAGCAGCAGCCTGGCTGATATAGCTCATAAATTCAGGGTGGGGGGTGGCTGGAAAATGCTGCTTTCAGCTGTCCAATGTGAATGTCACAGTGAATGAGCATATGGTTTAAAAAAAAATCACATACTGTTCTAACCTGTACCTGCAACTGGATGCAGAAGAAAATATGCCTTTCTGTTTTAAAAGAATTATTTGTGTAACAGAAGTCATATGCCAGAATTCTAGCAGTGGTAACTGATTTCATATAAGCAAATTCTGCCAGATAGAAAAGAATATGGTTGTTCCATGCTTAGGAAACACAACCTTTGTGAATTCAATCAACATGTTTTTAAACATTTAGTGACATTAAAAAGAAAGTGACTAGCTTTAGGGTATATGAAGTATTGCAACCCCATAAAGTTTAAGCACTGGCAGGGAAAAAGAATAATTGCTAAAGCAAACAGCTCAGCAGCTGGTTTAGTGGAGTTCATCAGCTAGTGGTAATGAGCATGATCCTCCCCTGCATCTTTGCAGCTGCAAGAAGAGATGGCCTACAACGTAAGGGTACTGGAACTACAGAATAATCAAGGTGGAGAGAGACTGGATGTCAGAAAAGTTTTTTAGAGTGAAATAGGGGTCAAACATTGGAACAGGCTGCTCAGGGAGGTGGTGGAAACAAGACCAGCATGAAGATGTGGGACATGGTTTAGGGGCATGGTTTAGTGGTGGACTTGGCAGAGCTGGCTTAATGGCTAGACTTGGTGACCTTAGAAGTATTTTCCAAGATTCAGGATTCTATGATTCTCTGATCCTGATATATGCTGCATTGTTTTCTGCACAGCATTGCATCAGTAACAAAAGATGCTGGACTGCAGCAAGACACCCCTCTGTTATAATTCTGCAGCTCTCTGCAATTTAACTTGGTGAATGAGCAGCTCTCCTCTTTTGATCATCAGATGATGAGTGCCGCCTGTCTAAGTCAGGAGTCCGTGTTTTCAGATCGACCGTGTACCTGCTGAGATCAAACAGCAGAGTCACCTTTCAGATCTAACATCATATATCCAGAGACACCCTTGCTATGACAGAAATTACTCGTGCCTCTCCTGACGAGAGATTTGCATTCATCCAGCAGGAGGTGAAAGAAGACACCTCCTCACTATGTGCTAATGTTTCTGTCATCCAGCAGCCCAAGGGGAACCCTCCAGCTCCACACTCCACAAATGCCCACCAAGACATGAACTGTCATTTATGAGCCTACACTGTGGAGCACAGAGGACAGTTTCACGTCCTTCTCCGTGTACAACTGAGGCCTAAGTCCATACAGTAACTACTCTAAATCCCTCTCTCGTGTGTTGTGGCTACTCTGGTCTCAGCAGCGAGCAACTCAGATTATTGCTCAAGGCCTAGATCCCAACTCATCCTATCCACTGAACAAAGAAGAAAATCATGACACACAAATTAAACACGGATAGTAAGTTCTCTGATCTCATTGCAGTGAGTAAAGTTTAAATGATTTTAAATGACTTCTTGACTTGTGAGCAAGAATTAGCATATTCCTGTTTAAGCTATAAAAGGAAAAAAAAAAAACCAAAATCAAAATTAAATCCAGCACTTAGACACATAGCTCTTAAAAGCTGTTTCATATGGGTTACCTTTAACTCTAAAACATTCAGCCCATTTGGAAAAATATATTAAATTCAGAATATATTAGACTCAAATATCATAGAATCATTGAATGGATTGGGGTGGAAGGGACATTAAAGAACATCTGGTTACAACTCCACAGTCATGGGCAGGGACATCTTCCACTAGACCAAGCTGCTCAAAGCCCAAACAACCTGACCTTAACACTTCCAGGGATGAGGCTGCCACAGCTTCACTGGGCAGCCTGTGCCAGGGCCTCACCACACTCTCAGTAAAGAATTTCTTCCTTACATCTAATCCAAACCTATCCTCCTTAAGCGTAAAACCATTACCCCTTTTAACATCACTCCATGCCCATGTCAAAGGACCCTCTCCAGCTCTCCTGCAGCCCCTTTATGTACTGGAAGGTGGTATAAGGTCTCTGTGGAGCCATCTTTTCTCCAGGCTGAACAGCCTCAACTCTCTTAGTCTGTCTATATATAATAGACTCCAGTGGTTAAGCTACAGACACACAGGAAATTAGTTGCATGCAGTGTATCAGACACAGGGACAATATTCTCACCTACCTACAAGCAGCAATTAAAATGCCCAGACACGTGAAGAAATGTTTTTTCTTAATCCTATTAAAATTCACCCATTACTAGGAACACATTCTGTTAAATGCATGGTTTGCCCTAAGTGTTATGCTACTGCATTTTACCTGGAATACTTAATTGTTTCTCAAGAGTAGCAAATGGTTAACAGCTCTTCATACAGGAGCTGAGGAATGGTTTCCGTAAATTTCACTGCAGTTCACTGCCTGCATTTACACCAAGTGGAAAACTGACTTTGAGGGAAAAAAAAAATAAAAGAAAATACAAAATACATGCACAGGAGAAGCAGATAAGCTTTATACATCCTAGAAGGCAAATGTGGAACTACTGTTACAAAGAAGAAGCTGTCTACTGCGAGAGAGTGCAAAGTACCTCAGAGGTGTCAAAATACGAAGGTAAAGCGGTAGAGCTTCCTCAGGTTAATGGTCTGATAATATCACTGCTGAGGCCTGGAAAGCCATTGCCTCAACATCCATTTCTGGCAATGTTGCTATAAACTCCACAGGGGTGGGGCTAGGGGCAAATTCTGGGGCTTTGCCTGCCAGGCTGATGAAAGAAGGAAAATCTATTTCAGTGCTTAAAAGGCAGAGTGGCTTCTGGTGCAGGAGGTCAGACAGATACACGGGTAAGTTGCTGTATAGGAGTAGTCTCAGAAAGGACTACTGAAATGAAAACCAGATAAGGGCCTGGAACAAGATCCTACAGTCTATTAATGCCCTGGGATAGTGTAAGAGAGACACATGGGAACTCAGACACAAGGAAGGGGGGGGGGCGGGCGGTGCTGTGGGGAGGTTTGCAGTGTTGACAACAAATATGTTTGTTCTATGGTAGGTAAAAACCCCTAGGAACAAAAAGCTCTTGCAGGCTGATACGGGAAGAAAAGCCTGTTTGTGGTGAATACAATGGGGAATTTGTTCACATTGATGCAGACAAACCCATCACTTGAAAGCTGAAGTCGTTGTTTTGACCCTGTTCACTCCATGTTATCTAGTCAACCCAACTGGGCATCTAATCCCCCCAGGACTAAGGAAATCCATCTCTCTCCCCTCTCATGAAAAAAGGAAAACTGACTGTTCTGGGTGTATTTCCAGCAGACTTAGGCCCAGCAGGTGCAGGATGTGTGCAGCATCCTGCTGGTGGCTGACTGCACTTTCCAAGTGTTGCTATCAGTGTGAATGAGAAAGCTGCTCCACACATGGTCCCCCACCAGTGTTTTCTTCATTTCAGACTAAAACCGTAGCTAAGAATGGAATTTGTAAGTTCTTCTCTAACATAATTTAGGATGCAGTCATTTCTATAGTCTTTTGGTACAAAAAACTTTTTAGGTCATAGGGCACAATGAAACACCAAGACCATTAAGCAAAATTAATCAAAAATTACTATCTCAAGAAAGAAGAAACATGAGCACTCTCTTCTGATTCTCAGTAAACAATCTGCCTCCCTAGAAATTTCAGGTGGACATTCTGGGAAGAGGACAAGAATGGGTTCTTAATCTGGTGAGACCCCAAACCAGCACAGAGATCAACAGCAAAAGCATGACGAATACCTGGCTGAAATCACTCCTTGGGCTGACAGTTACATGCAGGATGTTGTTTGCTGTTGGAGCTGAGCTTTTCTGGGTTACAAGGACAGGAAAAGACATTCTGGATTGAGACAGTGTTCTAGGACAGGTATCCAAGGTCCTATTCCAATTTTACTACCTGCATAACATGGGCTCCCTTTGATATCATATAAGCATCCTCAGTTCTCTATCTCTGAGAACACAGGAAATGAGTTCGGGTTAAATAATTTAGGCTTCTAGAAGGAAAGTTCAGCTTGCAAGTGTTATTTTAAAATTGATTAAAAAGTACAGGTATTCAAAAAGTGGTAAGAAGTAATAACCCTATCTAGGCACCTTATGTTTTTTAAACATTGCAGCAAAGGAATTCATGTATTTCAATGATGGAAAGAACTTGATCTCCCAATGACAAACTGGAGATCCTACTACGGTATCCAGCAAATCCAGTTCTAAATCTTATAGTACTCTACATCCAAGACCTTTGCACATTGCACCCAGTCCACAGGTCACATTCTAACCCTGCAAGATAACATCATGTCCAAACAGTCCTTCCAGTATGGTCTGTAAAAAGTTTCCCCTATAATAATAAGGTGCTAAGCATTGCATCAAATATTTCTGGATTGGCAGACCTGCCAGAACCTTGCTTCACCATGGGAGTCCTCTGTCTTGAAGGATGTCAGGAGGACATTGCAATGAGTCAATCAGGAGTCATTACACTAAATACTTATTATCGTGTGGTCATCATCCTTAATGAACAATTCAGGAGAAGGTGGGGGGGTCAAAGACAGGATGAAAAGTAAGTGATATTGGTTTCAGGAGAGCAGGGAACAGAAGTCCAGGCAAGCAGGAGGTCAGAACAAGGGTACACAATTTTGTGGGTGCACGGGTGATGACTTCAGAACAGAAAATCAAGGATGTCACATAGCTAAGAAAGAACAGGGAGCCAGAAGAATAAACTTCCAGAGCAAGACAGCTGCTGAATGAAGTCATCTCAGAAGGTGTATTAGTGGCAGCGTTTGGGAAATGAAAAGTGGTAGTAAAGCCTCTGAGTTTACATGGTGGAAAAATGAGAGACAGATGTAGAGGTAGAAATAGGAGTTAGGAGAGAGGAAGAAAACAGAGACCTTGAAGACGGAAAGATGTGGGAATAAATTTTAAGCAAATGTGCAAACAGTAATGGATAATAATAGCACTCAGATGTTATGTAAGCTCTTGTGTGTTTGCTGAGGGAACAACAAACTTCAGGCACAGTGAAAGAAGATGGGCGGGTTTATGAGGGGAGCGTTTGTGTACAAAGTATCAGCAGGCTTTTTCAGCGGAGCCTAGATTTACATCCTATACAAAGATATCTCAGAACAACAGAACGGTTGGTATTGAAGGGATCTGAAAAGATCATTCCATTCCAGCTCCCTGCCATGGGCAAGGACACCTTCCTCTACACCAGGCTGTTCAGGTCCTCATCTAGCCTTGAACACTTCCAGGGATGGGGCAGACACAATTTCCATGGGAGACCTGTGCCAGTGCCTCACCACCCTCATAGTGAAGAATTTCCTCCTAATGTCTAATCTGAACCTACCTTCTTTCTGTTTAAAGCCAATATTCCTTATCCTATCAGTACAAAATAATACATCTGAAAATAATACCTGTCTGGGAATACCAAACAATCACACACTTTAGTTTGTGAAAGCTCTACAAGAAACAAGCCCAGGGACAGGGGCGGCTTCTGTTTACATCAGTGCTGGCACTCTTCTCACAAGTCCTGAGGAAGGACCAGAGCCCCGAAGATGCTGCCTGAGGTAGAGTACACCAAGGACACAGCATTATCCATTCTTGTCTTATTGCCCAGAAACACACTCATCTTTCATAATCAGCAAGACAGCAGCAAAACTGTCTGGCGTAGCACCACGTTTTCATTTTTCTTCATTTAATTGTGCTCTGTCCCGCGGCACGGATCAACAAGCAAACAACAACATGCAAAAAAAGAAACCAAGAGCTCGTCAGCAGGTCTGACTGTGGAGATTTACTTCTTGAGAGCTGGGCACACAGCCAGATCCACCTGATGGTGGGACCTGCTAAGGGACATAGAGGCACTGCTGGGTTTTGTAAGTAATTCCGAGGGAAGAGGCCAGAAAACCAAAATCTGAAAGAAATAATCTTTCAATTTCACATTACTGGACATAATACTCCACGGGAGAAACTGATTCAACTCTGAGCTGGCATTGCACAACACTTCAACCTCCACCAGAATTTCCACGAACAGAAATTTACAAGAACAGAGCAAGGCCAGGTTTTGTATTTTCCCAATCTGGCAAAGGAATTCTGTGGCTTAACTGAAATGGCTTTTCTGACACATCGGATCTTAATTCTCACTCACTCCTGCCCTCCATCCCTCCCAGGATCTCTTCTCCCACTCCCCCAAATCAGACTATTTCCCCGAACAGAGCAGCATTTCAATCCAGTCTTGATCCGATTCCCCAGAAGGTGCGGAGTCCCCTTTTCCCTCTCTCCCTGGCACACGCTCTGTCTACAGCACACACCGAACCTGTTCTGCTTGCGGGCCCTCTGCGCCGCCTGGTCCATTTTCTTTCCGAGGCACGGACTTCTTACACCGTAAAGACCTGTTGAGGCCTCGTTTCGCCTGCCTGCCTCGATAAGGTCGACAAAGGCGATGTTCCCGGCGGTCCGTGGAGGCCGGGCCGGGCCGGGCCGTGCCGAGGGCGGCCAGCCCTGCCCGCGCGCCGCCATCGCGGGGCAGCGCCCGCCGCGCGCCGCCGCGCGTGCCGGCCGGCTCTCGCGCGCAGCGCCGCGCACGTGGCGCGCGGGCGGTTGCCATGGTGCCCGGGCTGGCGTGGAACGGCCGAGAGTCTGCCGTAAAGCAGGGAGCAGCCCTCGGCGGAGCGGGAGCCGCAGGGGCTGGGTGGTGAGTTCCGTCCTTGCTTTCTGTAATTCTTCGCTTTTCCGTAGTTTCTTTTCTTTTTTTTCCTTTACTTTTTTAGTTAGTTCTTTTCTCATTTCTTTGATAGTGAATGAGAGTGAATTATCGTTTTGTCTGCCGACATTTGACCCCCTTTGCGTCTAATCACTCCGGCTGCTCGTATCCATCCTTCTCCACCTTCCCCCTGTGTTTGCACCTTAGCACACATATCCAGATCAGGACACAGACATCTGCGAGATGCGGGACAAAGGAAAAACGTGCTCTGTGGTTAAACTCGTGCGTTTGGCAAGACAGCAGGGAGGAGAGAGAATGGTGTGTCCTTGCCATGGATTTCTCCAGAAATCTTGGTAATCGTGCAGAGCAAAACCCTTTGACAACAAATACAGCTCTGCCATCCCCAGCAAGATTCCAGGGGCTGGACCACGCTGCCAGTCTCGTTTACAAGAGGCAATGGAGACAACCAGGAGCAGTAAAATGGTTCATGGATACATTATCCTGAGAAAAGAAACCGTGAGACCACAGCTGAATAATACCCATCCCGCCTGTTGCACTTGTCCTCATGAGTGTCAGGGACCTTAAAAAGGTTTTAAGGATGGCACCGTATCAAATATTGATCAGCAGGTTCGTGCTGAAGGGAGTGACCTCACCAAGCAGTGGCAAAACCCTGGAATCAACAACACCATGAAGAAAAGCCTCGCACTCAGAAATTGCCTTGTTGACATCAACAGCTGCATATTTAGATAATGCTGTTGTTCACAGCATACCTGTGAAACTCAGGGGATACTCGGAGGTCCTCTTGCACATTCCACAACACATACAGAGTTATCTGAAGACATGGGATGCAATGCAATGGGACACCATTGTTTATTTCATTTAGACTTGGATGGGGCATTCATTCCTCAGGCCAAGAATGGAGAATGGGGAATGAGGAAAAAGTGCCCACCTCACTGAAGAAGCTTGAATAAGAAGAAAGCAAACTGAAGGTTCTGAAAAAGCACAGACAAGTTTGGTTTGGTTTTTTTTATCTAGCATAGCAAATCCCATCTACTGCTCTCCAGTTTTATCCAAACACCTACTGACTCTACTATATATCTGTTGCTGGTGTTAATTCCTTCTGTGAAGATTTTTATCCTGTCTGCCCTTCAGACTACATTCCTGCGTTGTACCCATTTTAGGTGTAAACCCCAAATTTGTCCAGAAACTTCATCTGAACATGAAGCTTAATGATCACCTTCCTTTGCAATATTTTATGTATCTATCAAGATAAACCATAGTCAGGTTTTGATGCATATTTCATATTGCTTAGAATTATGGTCTGTGCTACAGTGACAAACAAGATCACTTGCCTAATTTTGCTGTTGCTCAAAAGTTATGATCTGTTGATAACTTCTAGATTTATATATTGTAAGGCAGGGCACTCTCATATGAGCAAGTCTCAATTTTAGCAAAAAATTATCTTTTCCATGCAACAAGTCCTTGCAATCTATCAGGGTGCGCTTCAGGATCTGCCATTGTATTTAGACATACTCTGTAGTTTGGCACAGTAGGGGATCAAAACACTATTTCAGGATTGCTGACACTTTGTCAATGTAACTGATTTCAGAAGGTAGCTTTGTTCTATATTTTTGATAGACTAAAGATAATTTTTTTCAAAAATGAACAGCAAGAGACACATGGTGAATGGGGAGTTGATAACTGTGAAAAAAGCAGCATCAGCAAGTAACTGGGTCCCCAGCTTTCTAGGGACTTCTGCTATGAAATCTGGCTTCTTGCCTCTTCCCTTCAACTTTTTCTTCTAAAGAGTGATAAAATGGTGCTACTAATTCCTGACACAAGGAGGAAGATAGAAGCTCTGTCCAGACCAGATGGCAGTGCTGCAACAAGTATGTCTGATGGTCTTGTGAAGGAGTCGCCTAGCAGAAAACTTCCATGTGATTTTCCCTGCTAGAAAAACACTGCAAAGATGACTCCATCCATTTTGCAACTTCATCATGGCAAGACATGATTTCTTGAAAATCCCCAAGAAAACAATGGCTGGTTTAACAAAGAATTTGTGTAAGAACAGGGATGCGGTGAGGAATACACAGGAGTTAATGCCATGGTTCACATGGAATGAGTAAGAAACAGAAGGTGAAGCAAGAAATTGGGGACCTGTCTTGTGTCATTTTTGGTCCTTCTGATGGAGACTTTTTCATGTCATAAATATGCAATGGCTTGAGTTGGTAGGGACATTACAGATGATCTAGTTTCAACGCCCCCAGCCGTGAGAAGCAATACCACTTATTAGATCAGGTTCCGTAGAGCCCCATCCAACCTGGCCTTGAACACTTCCAAGGATGGGGCATCCATCAGCTTCTCTAGGCGAGTATTTTACCACTGTCACAGAAAATAATTTCTTCCTAATTCCTAATCCCATTCTGCTCTCTTTCAGGTTAAAGCCATTCCCCCTTGTCCTATCCCTACATGCCCTTGTCAAAAGTCCCTCTCCAGCTCTCCTGTAGCACCTTTAGGCACTGGAAGGCTCTCTAAGGTCTCCCTGTAGCCCTCTCTTTTATGGGCTGCACTGCCCTGAATCTCTCAATCTGTCTTCATAAAAGAGTTGCTCCAACCCTCTGATCATCTTTGTGGCCTCCTCCAAACCTGCTCAATCAGCTCCATCTCCTTCTTGTGCCAAGGGCTCCAGACCTCAATGCTGTACTCCAGGTGAAAGTAAAATATTCATTTAGCTGTCCTGTTTTCATGTTAGACTTGGCAGTTACAGCTGGGCTAAGGAAGTTCTCCCTGGCTTGTCACTCGGTAGGAGAATTTCTTATTCTGTTCCCACATTTCCCATGTAATGAGGCAGGATGCCTCAAGACAGGGGCTGAGTTTCACCCACAGAGTGAAGACACTACAAAGGTACATGATACATTTGTAGCCAACAGCATCTGTAAAACAGGTTCCAGGCAGGGTTGTGCAGGTGCAAGATGACAGTCATCATAACCAGGGTACAATCAGTCAGTTCCCCATCCCTCTTAACATTTTCCAGCTGATGGCTCCATGGGTTGTCATTTTAAAAATAAGTGGAAGACCCCCATCAAACTAGCCCATTGTGCCCCCTCCTGTTCAGGGGGTATCTAGAAAAATCTACTGACCTCTAGAGAGCAATTTAGGCCTAATGCTCTGATATTAAACTGGCAGGTGTGTATTAAAAACACTAATTTAGTCTGAGGTGAATGGGAGGTCAAAGAGTGCCTGCTAAATACTCTGTTATTTTGGTTGATCCCCACTCTTTCCCTGCAAATGACAACACTATTATCAATGTTAATTAGCCTAGGCCAAGTAATGGGACCATTGCAGAAGGAACAGCTTTGATGTGTGCAAGTAACATCTAATATGTGGTGTAATAGTGCTCTGTTACTACTCAATACAAATATATTTCCAGTGATTAAATACAGGAACTGGAACTTCAGTCCCATTAAGTTAATGGCAGGACTCCCAGTAAGTAGAATGGGATGAGCAGCGTTTACTTGTGTAAAAATGCACTAATTTCAACATTTTTTTACATTTGAGTAAGCCAAAGCAAATGTCACTGTGCCATGCCAAAGACCTTATTTACTCTTTTCTACAGTTCTTGTCTTCTCTTGCCTCAGTTTTAAGAATCAGATCTCTGTCTTTCTCACTCCATCATTGAGCCATGCTGTTCAACCCACATGTACCATGTTACTTAAGCAACACAAACTTTGTTTCAGATTCTTAGATTGGGTCAGAAATTGCACCTGTTTCTTTAACATTACACCGTTTTAAATGTAATAAATAAACTAAGCTAATATTGGCCCAGAATAGGAGCGTGCATTCCTGCTTTTACATCCATTTAAATAAATCTCATCATCTTAACCTCAACATTTTAAAGAGAGTTACACTCTATTTCTTACCAAACTTTATGTTTTAAAGATAATTTGCAAATGTATATTTAGGGTTCAAAAGAGCCACTCTTGGAATTAAAGTCTAATTAGAAGAAATTGTTGGGTGAAAACATCTCCATAGGTCCATTGCATACTCAGCTGTTGTATGACTATAAAATATTTGGAAATCCCAACTAAATGTCTTCTGCATGTCATCCGTCTGTTGGATGCACAAGGTGTGTAATTCAGCTGGGATGTTCCTGCTCTTCCTTATGTACTTTGGACAATCCACTCACATGTTAACAGTAAGTCTAATGCACGTGATAGATATTAGACTTACTTGACAAACTACACATCAGCACAGGTGTGGTAGATCTCAAGGTTCCCTTACACTTCAGTCCTATAGCACATGGATTTCCTATAGCATACAATCAGAATATTTTGGTTGGGAGGGGTCTTACGGACTATATAGTTCCAGCCTCCTTGGCCATGAGGAGGGACACCTTCCTGGCCTTGAACACTTCCAGGGATGGGGCAGCCACAACTTCTTTGGGCAACCTGTGCCAGGGCCTCACCACCCTCGCAGGAAAGAATTTTTTCCTGATATCGAATGTCATCCTGCACTCTGTCAGTTTGAAGCCTTTCCCCCCAGTTTATGCCCCTGTTCAGAAGTCCCTCTCCAGCTGTCTTGCAGCCCCTTTAGGAACTGGATGATAATCCAGGTCTTCCCAGAGCCACCTTCTGGCTGAACAAGCCTAACACTTCCAACTTGTTTTCATATCCACCAGGTATGACCAAGAAGTCTGAACTGCATAGGGTGGGTTGAGTTTCCATGTGTGCAGGCCTAAGTAAACCTGCACAGACTAAAAATACCCCAGAGAGAAAGTTCAGCTTTGAGCAAGCTTTCACATGAGTCAGCAGAGCCCCAAACGCAGCCACATCTTTTGTTCTGTCTATATAAAGCTTGCCTGAGACTTTCTGTTGCACGGTGCATAAATAATGTGGTGCTTCTATTCCCTGTCTGCATTGATCCACATTGGCCTTTACAACTTCATCTTGGGTGACCCTGCTGTCAGAGGTAAGACCTGTGTGTAAAAGAGCTGAAGACCCAGAGTGTAAAGCAAAGTTTACTATGTTGTGACTGTCACTATGATCTCCCTGAGTCCCTTGGTGAATTGCTCCCAGCTCAGGAGGGTTTTCATACCTCAGAGGTCCCAACAAAACTGGAATCACTTCACACAGAGTTCTTTTAATCTTCCTTCCTACATCAATTCTTCCAAATCCTTTATTTTGCTGAAAGGAGATTATTGTCTTGCAAAAAATTATTTTTAAAAAGGGCATTTCACCTCATATATCTTAATTGCCATAACATTTAAAGAAGATACATGATTCCCTTAATTCAAAAGGCTAATGAATCATTTTTAATCATATGAAAATGTCATGTCCTATGGTGGTAAGCAGCCTAAAAAACCCAGGAGAAGTTGGTAGGCATATGCTAGCTTGCTCTTTCTGTAGCGTGAAAAAAATGCGTGAGCCTGCTGCTGGTTCCTGAATGCACGTGCCAGTCTTAACTTTGGAGAAATAATCACTTTCTCCTCAACTCATTCCTCTCTCTTTGTCCTTTGATTGCAGATTCCAGATGGGTTTGGTAGCCAGTAATTACTTTTATAACTAGAACTCACTTGCAATGCATCAGGTTAATGTTAATGGCATTCTGCACAGACACTCATAATCTTCTCTAACTTCTCTCCCATGCCAATGTAATTGTATTTCCTTAATACTAAGCAAACACTGATCTCTTACCTTCTTTCCTTTTTTTTGACAGGGGGTATGTGAGAAGGAACAATTTACATTTTTCCAGGCTCCCCACTCTCCTTCACAATGTTTATTAAATCTGTATGTGATACTTCTATTTCTTAGTGCCAATGGATTTTTCTGCTAATTACAGCAATCTGATTTCAGTTTATTTAAATGCTGATTTATGTTTACGCTATCCCCTGATATCAATTTCATTCCAACTAGATCCCAGTATAACTTAATTACTTGTAGTCTTGTCATTCCAAACTAACACTAATTAAAACAGTTTTATTACTGGAAGGTATTAAAGATTAACCCCTCCACTGTTCCATAGAAAAGAAAGTAAAGTGGACATGAGGAAAAAGAAAGTTTACAAAACCAGCGAAAAGTGTGCATAGGAATGTCCACTACATCTGTTTTGTTTGATCACACAATGTGCTGTAGTTGCCTAAGGTTCACAGCCTGGTTTTATTGCCTGGTCTGGTGATCTCTTCCTGTTCTCACCCCTGTTGTTTCCATTTCCTCTTCTTTAACCTTGTCTGGGTGCAAGCGTTGCAGAAGATGAAGCTGCACACCTACTGGTGGCCAGCCTCTCCTCTCTTCATGTCCTCATGTCCCTCTTCCTCCTCCTTTGCCACACCTCTCCACACCTCCTCTCAGTTGTATCTCACCTTCTCTACCTCCTCCTCTTCATCACACATCCCACTCTTTGCCATTCTCTCAAATCACACACTTGTTCACATTCAAGGAAAACAGTGTTTTAGTCCAATCATGCTCCCTGTAGGCTTAGCATGGATGGAGATCTCTGTCAGCTCATTGTTCTCTGCTGTTCCATTGTGTCCAGCAGAAGATGAAGCTGAAGCGCTGACCAGCCTAATCTTTTAATAGCAAGCACTTTGTAACCAAGGAGAGATCAATCCTCACAAAAGGTGTTGGGGCAGGTTCGAGCTAAGTATTAGGAAAAGTTTCTTCACCAGTGAGTAGCTGGGCACTGGAACAGGCTACCCAGGGAAGTGGTCACAGCACCAAGCCTGGTGTTCAAGAGTTCAGGAAGCATTTGGAAAACGCTCTCAGGCACATGGTTTGCTTTTTGGGACTGTCCTCTGCTGGGCCAGGAGCTGGACTCCATGATCCTTGTGGGTCCCTTCCAGGATATTCTATGAGGGTTTTTTTCCCCTATGTGGATTTGAGACAATATGCACTGAGCAATAACAGAATATATTGCTACGAGCCTTCAAGCAAACTAGAGGAGTTAGTAGGCTGGTAAAGCAGCAGCTGAGTGCAATTATCTCCTGTGCAGTGCTTGTAAACTTTACCTGCCTCTTCAGTGCTTCCCATAAATCCCCCTGACTGCAGCATACCACTGTGCCTTCCCAAAATCCCTCCCCATCTCAGACACAGCTTCATTTTCTTCCACCTTATTCCTAAGTTCACATTTGCAGAAACGGTAATAAACTAACTCAGTTATTTTAAGAAAATCCCCAAGTCCTTACTCTTTAAGACTAAAATAACACCACGAGTAGAGTATCTTTACAGGCTTCCATATGCACATGTATGCAAATGGCCACAGTGTTGTACTCGGGCTTTCCAGCACAGATTTTTGGTTGATTGCCAGGTAACTGGAACACTTCTGATACACATGTGCAGAAGACATACTTAATTGTTTTTCACGTGTTCCCAAATTAGGAGCCGGCAAAGGCTACTGTTACTTCTGCTGATGAGAAAGTGACATCTGTGGGAACACAGAAAGCTACAGAGTGTGTCTGTCTGGGGCTAATTGATTTATAAAACTTGCCGACAGACAGATGTGAGCAAACACGTCTGACAAACAACATGATTATAAATTAGCTTCTTCTTTTTATAGGAGGTAGGCTAAAAACACACAGCAAGGATAAGTAATGGGTGCAGGAGACACATTATTTATTTTCTGCATCCAATGAAGCACGGCAATTGTACCCTTGTTCTGTGGGCTGGTTTCCTGTCGGAGTCTGGGAGTAGGGGAAAAAGAGCTGAAGAAGAAGGGCGATCTCTACAAAATGGGAAGCACGTTGTAGTACCCCAGAAAAAGATGTAAATAGGATTTCTCTGAGCTCTCTTTCTGACTTTGTGGGTTTTAGCTGGGTAGGTCTGATCGTTATTAAAGAACTTCTGTGCTGTTTTCCTTAATGAAATTCACTCCTACACAAACTAAGCAACTTAATTTCAGGATTTGTGCTTCAGAGGAGAAGATAGTGTGAACATCACATTGCTTTGATAAGTAAATAAAGCTGTGCAATTCCTTTGAATTGTCTCTTAAGTCAATGAACAACACAACTGGTTTCCCCAGGAGAAGGAAGGGTGTGAAGGGAGGGGTGAGCCTAACAGGCAATTGAAGTCCACTGTGGGGTTATGTGAATGCTGAGACTACTCTCTAAAATAACTAAGTTCTTTCCTCAATGTCCCAGAAGAGGAATACAGAAAAAAAAAATAGAAAAAATCCTACCTCTTCATACCTACGTGAAAGAAAAAGAGCCCACATACTATTGTCTAGATGAGAATTTCACTTCATTTTCCCATGTATAAGCAGAAGGCAATAAGAAATAGAATCGAAATTAATTTGGCTCAAAGTAGTTGAAATGAAATTTTAAGAAGTATTAAACATGAGAACAAATCACAGAAATTCACAACAAAGATTATATTATGTAAGGTCATTGGTAAAGCAAGTGGAGAAATTTAAAATACAGATAAATAGGAATTTTCTTATCATCCCTTAAGCTCCCGTCATCCCTATCTGCCCCTATCTGGGTTGTACTGGTCCCATTACCAAGCATGAGGCAGCTACAACAGGGACTAGTAGAGAGGAATACGTTGTGTATGGCTGCATTTTATACAGAGGGAAAGCTTGCCATCCATCATCACAGTTCCAGAGGGAGAGGCAATGCTGAATCTTTCCTCTACAATGCTTTCCACCACAACACAATCTTAGTGAGAGAGAGAGCACATGAGTGCTAAGTGCACCAGCACAAGGGTAGAAATGGAAAAAAAAAAAAAAACCCTCAGAAAATTCATTACTCATCAGTCTTCAGATTTACAGCCTTCAAGGTCTGGGAGGGTGGGAGCTCAGCACAGGCAGCAGCAGCAGACACGGCTGCTCCTCAGCTAAGGCATGACCTTTTCTGAGTGCTCAGCCCAGGGTATGCAGATGATGGGAGAAGGGCAGGGAAGGTTCCTGCGGCTCAGTTCTTGGGGTGCTGCCCTGGTACAGCTGCCTTGTACAATTCAAGGCAACAGCGCTCAGCATCAGATCTGTGGAGGGCGGTGAGCAGCCAGCAGCAATTCTGGCAGCCAGTGAGGGATTTTTCAGGACAGAAGCTGAATGCAATCAAGGAGAGGTAGGCAAAGCAATCCCCAGACCTGTGGCTTCTTGGAACAGGTAGATATAGAGGCAGACCCTTGCAGGCAGAGGCTTGCTGGATTCATGAGGGTTCATGGTGTTTACCCTGCTGAAGGTCTGTGGTGCAGTGAGGTTTAGTACTGAGGGTCCTGTTACCCTCACTGCCATCCAGCACAACCTGGTATGAGGAAGATGAAATACAAGCCAGTTGAGGTCCCAAAGCTCATGCAGACTCTCCAATCTAGGCTGCAATCTTGGCAGACAGGACATGCCAGTGGGACACAGGACTTCGAGTGTTCCTGGGAAGATGATGTTAATTATTCCTGTCATTAAGAGCAGCAGGAAATAAGTCTTTCAGAGCAGCTTGTCTCACATGCAGACACACACACATACACCTAGGCACAAGCCAAGGCAGGCTTTAGGAGAAAAGGTTGTTGCTCAGTTTAAAGGGAACTAAGTCAATATTATCTTTTAATAACAAATGCAAAAGGAGGCAAGCTGTCCCAAAGAATGAGCCAACAGAAAACACGATTCACAGGAATATGACAGATAAAGGGGCCTCAGTTGAACAAATTAGCATTTGCAAATATTTGGTCTGATGAGCTTGATGGAGATTTAAATTGTAGAGACCACATTAATAATTGACATCCTAAACGGAAGTTGCACAAAAAAAAAAAAAAAAAAAAAAAACAAAAAACCAAAAAAACCCCTTTTCCAACTCAGGAATGGTTTTTCCTGCCTTGTTTCCTTTCACTTAGTAGAAAACATTTTTCCTTCATGCTGTGAGAAACAAGCTTTTTTTTTTTTCATCCCTGTGCTTGCTCTCACTTTTCTGACTGCTCTGAGTTTAATAAGATGCTGTCAGACATGTGCAGTTAAAGCTTGGGGTTGCATTTCTGTTTTCTCTTGTTCTTGCACAACACAATTCCAGTGGTGTCGCTTTTACAAGCCATGATGCGACTCCTCACAGGAACAGTGCAAGACAAAACCAAGGTGTTTATGAAGCTCTGAAGCATTCCTCCCCTGCTGTGGGACATATGTGCAAGGAGAGGATCTCCTGTAGTCCCTCTTCATCTCAAATGCATCTGGGTTTTTCAAAGTGCTCTCTAAATAAACAGGGCAGGAAGAATTATGTTTTATATGCATGGAAATTGCACAACTTACCAAGTTACCTCTATTTGTTCCCCCTATAGAATCATAAAAAACTTGGATTGGAAGGTGTCTTAAAGATCATCCAGTTCCAATCCCCCTGCTGTTGGCACTAATATCACCCACTAGATCAGATTTTCTCATCCAGCCTGGCCTTGAACATTTCATATGTTTTCATCTTTCATGCTTTTGGTTGTATAATAGAATTAATGCTAGGATCATCTGTATGGGAAACAAATTATGCACCCAAGGAGAAAAGGAGAGACTGAGAGAAACTAGTTCTGCTTTGATTTGTTTCTTGATCCCAAGAGGAGAGAAGATGAAGTGCAATCCGTGTTCTTATATGGGCACCTCAGTCTTTCTTTTTACTGCCACAAATGCAAGGAAAAAAATAATGCAGGGAACTCCTGTGCTCCAGTGTATGGTTAACTCAACTTTCAGGAGTGAATTACCCTGCTAATGTCATAGTGTCTGCTACCTCAGTTAGAGCAGGGCAGCAAGGCTCTTGCTTTTGTACTTATTATGCTTATCTCAATTGCTATTCACAGTCTGAAGCCTCACTTCCCTGCCATTTTATACTGATCACTGTGCTAGACTGAGGAAAAGCTTATGACCATATGGTAGCATTTGGCTGCTCACCCATTCTCTGAATTTCCCCAGTTCTCATTGACTTTCAATGGCATCTGGATGACTAATTGCCACAGGCATCTTTCAGAGCCTCAGCTACAGTATCCCGAAGTATGCAGGCTACTTTAAAATCTAACCACACAAAACAACAGGTTCCTGCCTCCAGGCGCTGGCACCTACTGTTAGATGTTTGTCCTTAAGTGGTAAAGATAAGTCAAGCAAGGCAGAGCCCTTATGGCAAGTCTCAGGCCACAACGTGTAGCTGGAAGTTTTAGGAAGAGCTGGGCTAGTCCAATGAACATTATCATCCCCCTTACAGTGACCATCACGAGAGGTAGCAGGAGAGGTGCTGAGCAGCCTGTGCCTGGAGCTCCAGGATTTATTTCATGCTCTGCCACTGTTGTCCAGCAGAGCCTCTGCCAGGTCATTTAACCCCTATGACATTTTTCTCTATTAGGTCACAAAGTGTTGAGAACAGGACAGTGTTAACAACTGTCTTCCATGATCCATGTGCAAAGGAATTTGTCTTGGAGATCCTGGCACTGGTTAGAATCTCACCTGGAAAAACTCTGGGAGAAATAATAGCAGCAAGTGTCCTCAAAAGAATTGTGCGGACCCGTCTGCGCTGTGTGAGGTGATGGCACCCACTTAACTGACCTGAAAGTGGCTGCACTTGGTTTTGTCAAGGCTTTTTCCTTCACAGCCCCCCAGTTTCTGCAGGGCAAAGGAAATCCTTTTGAACGAGATGATTCAGAACAGAGGGAAACAGCATGTCGTGTAAACAACTATGCGAGGCAGCAAAAAATGAAAAAGAAACCTCCTCTATCCTAAACAACAGCAAGACCATTGCAGAGGTCAGAATGGCCAGAGCTGTAAAAAGCTTCTAAAAATGTATGTGCTGCTGTTGAATTGCTTTGTCCTTGTCTCCAGAGCTTCTCAGGGAATTGTATTCAATCTCAACTTTTATGAGGACGAGCCCAATGAAGATTTGGTCTGCAGCATTTCTGGCTGTAGTCTGAAATGTTGCTCAGGATGTCTTTAAAGATTTAAAAGGAATTCAGCTTTAGCGTTGTTTGTGTGTGATTATTGTTGGGTTTTTTTCCAAGCCACAGAATTGCTGAGAGGTTTTATACCTTTTCTATTTTCTCCCTTCAAAGATTACGGATAGACTCGTCACATAATTATTTTGTTTCCATCTTGTAAACAAGATCTAGGGAATAAGATAGCAAAGAACATATTTCTGCTTGTATCTTACAACATGCCTACACTGAAAGAAATTATACGTAACAAAATTTCATTTCGATTTCCTGTAACATGGCACCCTGTGAAATGGGAAATAGAAAAGAGGAGATGCTGTTAGACACAGTCTGTTCCATGTAGTTCTACCCTGCTCTGATGGGCTGCTAAATGGAAAATTTCAGTTTCAATAAACCTTTATTGACATATTTAGTAATATTAATAAATTATTCAAATAGAAAAAGAACAAAAGTTCCCATGAAATATGCACAGATGTTTTTTAAACAGCCCTTGCCTGGAATATAAGAAAGCCAGGTTTCTCACTTCTACAAATCTGAAAAATAAATTGACTATGAAGCACAAAAAAAAAAGATTCTTTAATTTTTTTATTTATTTCATGTTTCTTTTCCAAGTTCACTCAATACCAAAGAAAGTAAACATTTAAACTGCTATTTTCACAGTTAGGTTTTAAAAATTCTTGCCTGCAGTGTAATTTTAGTTGGCTGTGCTCCTTCAAAACCAGCTGGAATAATGGCCTATCTGCATGCGTGTTCAGAATATAATATATAACATCTAATATACCACATATAGTATGTTATACACATCATCTATTGTATAAATAAATAAAAAATAAAATATGAAACAAAACAACAAACATCTGCAATATTTTCCCCATTCATTTCATAGTCTGGAAGCCATCTCATGAGCTTGAGAGAACCTCTGTTGAGATCATTGGTTGAAGACATATATTCCTAAGGTAAATAGTGCTACTCCTTAAATAAATGGTTCCTGGACAGTCTGAAGAGATTGATGATAACACCCTGTGGTTATCAGTGCAAAGATAGGAATATTCTGAATTTAAAAAAATGCTTCCCATAATCAAGTGTTAAATAAAGCATTACCATAGACAAAGTTATAATTTCTACTACATCAGGTTGCATATATCAAGAAAAGTCAGGGATATAAATAAAACCTCCCTCATCAGACCTGCAGCCTGTGGACAGGAGGGGTATAAGCACCACCACATGTTTCCTGAGAATTGCAAAACCAGAAAATGTGTGACTGACACAAATCAAGGCAAGTCTGTGAATCACTATTTAATATTTTGGTTTTCCTTAGTAAATATTCTCCCTTAAGTTTTGACTTCCAACAGGAAAATGCAACTGGTGGCATTTGCCCTTGATGTTTTAGACTTGCATACAAGAAAGTGCCTGCATCCTGACTTGGCAAGAAAGAAATGTTCATCCTGATTTCAAGGGAAATATCTCAATACTGGGGCATCTTCAAGGTCTTAAAAATATCCATGGGATTCCAGCACGCATTTAATCATGTGCCTGTGCATTATTTCTGAAGTGGGCCCAACAGCACAACTGAAGCTTTCTGAAAGTCTCCAGTCCTTACAGACCTCAGGCTGTGCTTTCCCATTATCTCACTGTTTTTTCTTGAGATTTTAGGCAATGATCTGTGTGTGCTAGTGCTGACTTTGAGCAGGATGAGGCATCACCCACTTTCGAAATGCTATGAGTTTGCAGTGCCCAGCCATGCTCAGGATTTCTGCTCTCCCAGTTTTCTGTCTATACAGAGGATGTGAAGGCATCAGGGCTCATGGGGAGCCTCCCATCTCAAGTCTTCTACAAGCATCTCCACCTCCATAGAACTCAAATCCACACAGCAGCCAACGACCTTTGCCTGTTCTTTATATAAAGTCTATAGAATGTAATGGATTTCTGAATAAATGGTGTTCCTGTAGCTTTTCCTCCAACAATTTCTTTTTGCTCATGAATTTTAAGCTCAGATTCAATTTCATTAAATGCACAGATGAATTGCTGGACTCTAATGAAGGCTGAGTATGGAAATATAATTCCATGCTTTTACTGGTCATTTCACCCAAAGGTGATGTCTTTCAAGGCTGAAAGGAATTAATCAAAGAAAAAGGTGGTGGGGGAAGTCAGCCTCTTCTCACTGCCTGCTGCCTGTTCAGGGAGAAGTGAAATGAACTGTCAGAGCTCAAAGGGAGTGTGAGAGGGAGACATGCCTGTAGTTCACTGTGCACTTTCTCCCTAGAGCTTCAGGAGGATATTTTGATGGTGCAATAATCAGAAAGATGAATTCTCTGGTGCTCTGAACACACCACCAAAGGGCAAAGCCCTTATGTGGGTGGTGGTCACGGAATGACAAATCTTACAGAACCCCATGTGTGCAAAAGGGAACCGAATCCCCAACATCTTTCTCACTGGTGCTGGGTAATCTCCTGTCCCATGGCAGGATCTGAGTGTAGAACAGGACCTTCACTGACAATAGCACTTTGATTAATAATGAAATCCTTGCCATAAAGGCCACTAACCTATGCCAGCCCAGAACCCAAGACTGCAATTTATATTGTCCTTGGCTCAGCAGACAGATCCCCTGCTCCTCAAGGCAAGCTTTCTTGATTGTTTAACATCCCTTGCTCACCAGCAGCAAGCATCAATGATAAAATAAAATTAATAACATCAGAATCACGGAATGGTTCAGGCTGGAAGGGACCTTAAAGATCATCTCTTTCCAACTTCCCTGTCATGGATGGGGACTCTTTTTAACAGTAGAAGCATTAAGGGTAAATCTGATCACTTGTAAATGTACTAAAGGAGTGTTTCAGAGTAAGGCGCACTTCACTCCCAAAGAAGCAAGGAAGCACATATTTATGCTTTAAAATCAAGGGAAATAAGGATAGCAGGTTAAAATGGAATATAAGACAGAAAAGCTAGAAGGAATGATTTTTTTCCCCAGGAAATCACTACTTGAAAATTTCAGGGACAACACAGCCACTTGAATAATGAATAAAGCAGACTGGTTTAAATGCAGTGAAATTGCCCTCTCCTCAGCTTTCTTTTAATCTTTTGTGGCCCTACAAGGACCCTTAGAAGAGGCAGCCCTGTGACATGATAATCCAGCCTCCTCCAGCAGCTGAGTTTAATCAGTCAGTAAGACCTGAAGCTACTATGTTACATTTTCAAGCAAGAGCCTCAAATTCCCTTTTTCATGGCTAAACACTTGTTGGTTTTACATCTGCTGAATTAAAACACAGAAACATAGAAAAAACTCCAACAAAACCAACACTAACCACAGACAAATTACTAAATCCACATTGCTAGTAGTTCCTTAATTGCTAACCTGAAGGTCCATAGCAGTCCTGATTGTCATTCAAGTTATTTTATAAATGCATGTTGATTTTGAAATTATAATGGTGCTGAATTAGCAGGTGGATTAAGAATGGAAGAAGAGTTTTATGTGTCAGGAGGCCCTACATTATGAATGATAAGTTTTCCCATCTGTATAACTCCTGGGATTGCAAAACATTTACCAAAAATTAATTTCTCATCACTCAGAACACCCTAGGAAGTAATCAGATGTTTGTGTTTCACAGAAATTAAAACCACCGCCTTAACAAACCCAATGGCTTCTGTGTATCCTGCCATGAGGTCCACTGCAGCATTAAGACCAGGAAAGCTGATTTGAATAGAAATTAATACACACATTTTTTTCCATGGGGCTGTGTCTTGTAGTTATTGGTGTGGCTAGAAACGAGCAGACACCAGCTGGAGTCATACTTTCAGCTCTTTCCTGAGATTCCACACTTCTCTCTTGCAAGTGGGAAGCTCTTCCTGACACCCCCAGCTTAGATTGTTCAGAGGGTTACCTTCACTGCAGGACCAAACAACCTTTGGGATGTTATTTGACTGAGAAAGGGTAGCAGGGGGATTGACAAAGAGAGAAAGAGAATCATGGAGTATTTAGGTTGCCAAAGATTTCTAAGATCATGAAGTCCAGCAATTAACCCTGCACTGCCAAGTCCACCAGTAAACCATGTCTCTGAGTGCCACATTACTCATGCAAGAACAGTGATACTACATGAATCTAATTTTTGAAAAATAGAAGCCTAAACTCAAGATGGTTTTGCTTTTTTACCTGTGCATTGCACAAATCTCGGTAATTCTTATTTTTCTATTTTTTCCTGATGCAACCAGATAGACTATAAAACTAGAGTCTGGTCATTGGCAGAGAACTCAAGTGACTGGGAAAACCTATGACTGGTTAGACTTCCGTGCAACAGCAGGAATTTAATATATTTCTCCCTTGCTGTACAGAGCTTCCAAAAGAACTGAAATAAACTTTAAACACTTTTTCTTTTTTTTCTTAATCAAATGGTACTAAAGAAATCAGGACAAAGCATGCACAGTTAGAAACTGATTTTCCTTTAATGAATAAAAAAAATAAACGAGTTGAGAGTGTACCTTCAAAGAACCAGCTTGACATTACTTGAAATGATATTGCAGAGAGTAGAACCAAATTCTGGCATTAGTTTGTTTTTATATACAGTGAATAATTGGTCATCATCTTGTCCACGCCTTACAAAGATGAAGGAACTCCGGTGGCACCAAGCCAGCTATGTGCACTGCCATGTTATTATTTAATCATCTACTATTAGAGAATATCATCCCGCTGTCGAGGTCTACTTTTGGTCAGGCTGATATAGATGGAAAAATAGATTTCCATATGTTAAGGGTTGACATGAAGCTCCTCAGAAGCAGATTATAATTATTAGGAAGAATTTCTTTTTCAAAAGGTTTGTCAAGCACTAGAACAGGTTGCCCAAAGAAGTGGTGGTGTCACCATCTCTGGAGTTTTTTAAAGATGGGTGGATGTGGCATTTTAAGATATGGTTTAGTGGTGGACTTGGCAGTGTCAGGTTAATGGTTGGACTTGATGGTCTTAGAGGCTTTTTCCAACCTAAACATTTTGTGATTATATGATTCTAAGATACTTACACGGTTAAAAGTCTCCTCTAGAGAAGCCAACAGCTGATGAATGTACTAAATTAATTCAACTCACTTTCCCTCCTGGCTGTGCAAAAAGGAGCTACACCAGCATGCCCAAAGCAGGAATCAATTGCTCCTCCTTCTCATGCTGCTAAATATTCAGGTCCTGTTGGTGCCTCTCCTCCTGTTTGGCTGGAGTTCTCTTGCAGGTTAGCAAGGAAATCAGATGCAAATCACATAGGTGATTCCTCAGCGGGAGGACAGAGCTGTGGCTGCCACGGGGGAGGCAGGCTGCCTTTGTGCTGCTGGGAGCCACACAGCGCTTAGCCACACGGCTCCCATTGACTTCCAAATGGGAAGTATGTAGATGCCAGGAAGAGTTATGGAAAGGTAGCCTTTCATTGCATCATTAGTTCTTTGTTTCCACGTGACAGAAACTCATGATTTATTTTGAATATTTAAGCTGTGCCAGTGCAATTTTTTATTTCTTTTGGTGACTGTGAAATAGGCAGCCCCAATGGTTTGGCATGGCAGCATAAAGAAGCTAACATAGCTGAAGGACATTGTGAAGGGGTCTCTTTTCTAATCATCTAATCTATTTGCCACATATGTAGTCTCCTTATAGCTAAAGTACAGGAATATGGTCAGCTGTGTTCCTCTCTGCTGGACAAATCAATTAGTCTACATGCATCATCTTTAAAGTAGAAATAATATTTTAATCATGTGAAAGTTTTAAGCCTTTTTCAAGGCCTGGGGACTGCTCTTATATTTTTGGATCCAGTATAACATACTATCTAGGCCATACACAGATATCAGCAAGCTTGGGATTAATATAGTTGCTTCACTCACACCATCCCACTAAACATCTTTTATTGCCATTATGTCTATGGTTTAAGACTGGGCTACATGGGAGACAGTCAGCAAGATTTTCTATCCTCATGTTAACACCAAAGAAAGCTAGAAATTAACTCTTCTAAATGCAAGGCTACATCCAGTTTCAAACTAAAACTGAAACTGAGCTGCAGCAATTTTTTTTTTTTTTAATGTCCAGAAAATCTTAGGCAATCCTGAACATTTAGATTTAGCAGAATCCCTCACCTGATGGTTTGATTTATCTTGCTCCAGCCAGAAAAGCAGTTGAGCTACTTAGTAATTCTGCTGAAATCACTGCTGAAAAGCACAGGCAGGTGTGTCTCTCTGAATCATGTCCTTATCACAAGAAATTCAGGGGCTACCAGATGAGCTGACCAAAGAGCTAAGAGACATCATTTCTCTTAACTAAGCTTTTCTCAGAGGGAAATGGCTATTTGCATATTTTACCAGAAGTATCAGACTTTTATTACTTTCAAGGAAGCATAATGGTATTTGCCTCTATATTATCCTTCCAGAAGTACCTATCTATATCTTGTTTTATTATTCAGGACACTTTTTTGAAGCCTGTACCCTTGTGCAGAACTAGACATTACTGGCCTCACCCTTTTCTCAATTAAGTGATATAAATCATCAACAGTTTCACTGAAACCAGCGACATTTTAGTGATGTAAAACTGGTGGGGAGAGACAAGAGGGCTCTTGATTCTCATAGTTCTGTCTTTAAATACTCTGTCCAAGGGCCTTTGCCATACAGCCACACAGCCCCTCTCTACTACAGACTGCATTCCAACAGGAATCTGACACAGAGTATTTACAAAGAGTGGGGCTAAACTGTGTTGTTGGGGTTTGTTTGTTTGTTTCTTTGTTATTAATGGAGCAGAGCTAAATACTAATATGCTGGCACAGGCTGCCCAGGGAAGTGGTTGATTCACAGCCTTGGAGAGGTTTAAAAGACATGTGGATGTGGTGCTTAGGTGTAGTGGTGGGATGACACATTTTGGCCTCTATTAATCAGAGAATAAAGGATGATCAGCTGCTTCATGAGGGGGACAGCTTGAAAGCAGAATTGTGCCAAAAAATTTACTGCACACACTCTCCAAGTTTACAGAAGGATTTGGGTTGAGTTTGATGTTTTGTCAGTAACTCAGTAGAGCTAAAACTTTGGAAAAACAGGTGGGTGAAACAGTTTGCAAAGAAAACAGACAATTTTGTAACAATCTGAACCATTATCTAACCTGCCTGTTTGAAAGGCTTGGGACAGACTATAAAAAGAGAGTGCAAATACAGAAGAGGAATGAAATGAATACAGTTTGTTTATTAGGGAGATCTTTCTTTCTTCATGAAGCCTTTGCAAAAAACATAATTTGGGGTGGAATTGACCTGCTTTTTAGGGGGGATCTTGTATTTCTTTACTTCACAGGTTCCCAGAGGCTTTTGTGTAGCATTAATATTGGTAATGACTGAGTCTCTTTCCCTAATAGAATATAATGGAGGTGAAAAAAAATTCTATGGCTTCTGCAAGGAAAAAGCATTATGTTCAGATCCTGAAAATTCAGCTGTTTGTTATCCTCTTGCAGCCATAGGAAAAAGGGAAAATGTGTATGTGAGAGGCTGAACAGGTGGAGGGGAAGAAATGACTGCACAGCCCCTGTTCCACATGTCCCTAGTCTCAAGGTGTTTATTGCCCCTGCTATCAATAAATGGATTTACAAAACTTTTTTTCCATAATGTCTTCACCTTTTTTTTTCATTTATTTTTCTCATTTTTTTCTAATCCCTGCCAAGCTCCTTTCTTAAGGTTATATCAGGAACTTCTTCACAGGCAAATTTTTTTTCCAGAAAAAGTAAAATATAGACATGTTGGCAGCTATTTTGGTTACCTAGAAGCAAAGGTGCTGAAACTGCAAGAAGGAAGGGTAAGAACCAGTTTTTAAGAAAGGAAATACCAGAAACTTAAAGGGTTTGCAGGCACATAACCATACTTCATCTCTGAGTAAGTGTTTTGTTATCCCAAACTGGTGAGGAAGATGAAACCAGTGTTCACAATCTGGTCTTGCACGTGCAGTCTGAGGGTTTCATCCCTGTGATCTCCAATTGCTCTTCATCCTTCTTTTCAGTCTTTATTCTCCCTTCCCCTGATGATGACAAACAGGGGCACAAAGAAATAGGGAAGAACAGAGTGAAGTGCTTCTTTCCAGCAGCCACTCGAATTTCAAGCAGAATACTGAAAGAACCAGTACAAAGGAACAGAGCTGTTGTTTTTTTCCCCTGCTTGCTCCTTGTTAAGCTTCACAGCTCAACAGGTGCCCTACTTTGAAAGAGAAAAGGCAACAAAAACATCCACTCGCTTTTCTAACTTGTTAATTAACCTTTTTGCTTTCCCTGTCTGCATTTCTCTTCTCCAGTGCTCTCTTTCCTAATATTGCCTTTTGTGAGACAAGATGGTGGAAGATGAGACAAAATGGCAGAGGGAGGAACTACCAGTAACTGGGAATCTTTTCAAGCAAAATATGTTCAGAGCATATGCAAAGGTGCTGCCTCTCCTCTTAGATCATTCCCTTGGCAGCAGGATGTGATAGGCAAAATCAAACCAATATTCAGAGATTTTCAGCTGCAGATCTCAAGAATTGGCAAGGATTTTATCGTTGTTCTCCAAATGGAAAAGAAAGAGACAGGGAATTTGAGAACATATGGTGATAGAATAATGAATGGGTAAACAGAATCCTTCTGGGCTCTGCCATTCATTAAACCCAAAGGAAATTAACAATCTTAGATTCAGCATAATAATGATAGATATTGACCATGATTTCATGACCAGAAAGTAGCCACTGCAAAGGTCTTCAGTCTTCTTCTCTCAAAGCCAATAAACAAAAGTTTGGAAGACAAATCAAAACTCAGCACTGTGTTTTGCCATTTTGCTGCCCACTCACTCCTGTTGAGCTCAGATCAAACAAATCATGGAACAGAGGGGTCAAAGCTCAGTTTTACCATCGAAAGCATCTCTTACTTGCAGATATCCCATTCACTAGGAACCTGCAATTCTACAAATGTATCTATAAAGATGATAATAGATGCAAGAATCTTGTTCACTGGGATATTCTTCTGACCCTGAGGCCATTCACAATCACATTAACCTTAACTTTGGAAATATATTATGCATTTAATTTAGCTAAAAACAAAATAATGAGCAGTATCCCAGCAAGGATTTGGTTACCTCCTCATCTGTTTACCATGTGGGGACACATGGATGGAGATCTGTTGCTGGAAAAGATACTTCCTTTTATTACACTGGTTGCCAGCACCCCTGAAGTTTAAAAAAATTAAAAAATTGAAAAAGTAATTAAAGCATGCTAGGCCTAATTACTTTCCTGCCTGCTTCAACAGTGTTTTGGTGGGGAGAAATCACAGTACTTCAAACCCCCATGTCTGCTTAGGAACTGCAGTCCCCAAGCCTTCTGCTGGGTAGAAAGCTGGAATTCTCTCTGCTTAACTGGACAGCCTCCTGCTTTCATCAAGAAACTTGACATTTTCCATAGCCAGCTCCACATGAAACTCCTTCCACAAGGTACTATTTGAGATCCAGGGATCTGAAGAGGAAAATACAAGTTTATATTCTCAACATATTAAGAATGTTACGAATTAGATCCTGGTTGTTGGAGAAAGCTGAGGATATTTAAACTTAGCGGGTAATTACTCAGAAAAACAAGATTGTTGGAAGCCAGAGGATGGTTCATGCTGAACAGTTCCTGTAACTTCTCCAAAGCAGGATATTTTAGAGGTATAAAAGGTGATACAGAAAAGCCCTGGTAACATCATAATACTAATACTAACACCTAAGTTCCAAAAGAAAAACTCTGACAAAGAGTGGAAGAAAATGCAAAATCCAAAAGGGAAGAAAAATAATGGCAAGAGAAATCAGAGAAATTAAAAGCAAAAAGCAAATAAAGTAAATAGTAGCAATCATGCATTGCAGGGCAAATGTCCACTGCATTGTTTGGGGAGAAATTTTCTAAAAAAAAACCAAACCAAACAAAAAATAAACTAACAAACAAAATCCCACCAAAAAAACAACAAAATCGAACCAGATATTTGAAGCCAGGGAAAAAAAAGCTTTTGGAATAAGGGGAAACTGAATATTTCAGAAGTACTTTTTTCTCATTTCTCAGTACTCCAGCTACATCTGGAATACTGCATCCAGCTGGGCCCCCAACAAAAGAAGGCTGTTGACAAACTTCAGGAAGTCCAACACAGGCCACCAAGGTGATCAGGAGGCTGGAGGAGGTTGGAGCACACGATGTACAAGGAAAGGCTGAGAGAGCTGGGTTTGTTCAGCCCAGGGATTTCATAGCTGCCTTATAGCACTTCTGAGCAAGTTTTTTAAGAAGACAGAGCCAAGTTGTGATGCATGACAGAGAAGGATCCATGTGGATTAAAGGAGAAAAAAATCCAGTATGAGACGTTTAAGCCCAAATAATCTGTGGGACCTCCATCCCTTGAGATTTTGAAGGCCCAGCTGGAGAAATCCTTAAATAATCTGTTCTCAGTTCAGTGTTGACCCAGCTGTGAGGAGGAGCATGAGCTAGAGTCTGAGGTCCCATCCAACTTATATGATCCTCTAATTATAGGAAAGCTTCAGTAGAAATATTTTAGATAAAGCAATCTGGGAGACGTAAGAGCTAAAACACAGAGTGAAAAGCTGTAGTTACTGAAATATAGGGCAAAATAGATACAGGCCAAAATATTTGGCATTTAAAATGTAACTTTGGAAGAGATGCAAAAAAGAAACAAGCTATGGGGAAGGATGTCAGACTATAGAATTATACTCAGTGAATTTCTTCTTTCTAGGGTAAAGAATAAAGTAAGGTGAAAAGCGGGCTAGGTCAGAGCATGTTTTCCCTTTGCTTCTCTCCTTTGAATAACCACGGAGGGATAGATTTTGCAGAACATCACTCAGTGCTTTCCTTTCTACCTTACACAGGTACACTTGGTTTCTATTTGGTTTTGACCCAAGTCAGCATACTTTTACACTTCTGTTTTAATGGGAATAGCTTACGCAGATGAAGCCTTTTTGTTGTCATCCTTTGTATCATCAAGAGCATATATGTGCTACCTTGACGCACGTTGGCTCTTGTGTCTTCTGGCCTATCATTATTCTTCTTTTTATGTGAAGTGGATAATAGGAGAAGCTGACAGATGAACCAGAATATGAAATTGAAATATTTGGATGGGTTGTAACAAAGTTTGGCCAGTACTTGCTTTAGGGGATGCCATAGTTACTAGAGGTAACTAAACCTGTTTTGATAACAGACTAAAATTGTTGTTCACTTTGCACTGGGGCACATTCTGATTTCTTTTTCAGTGTTGGCACTTGACTCCTCATCAAGTTTTGCTGCGTCTTGGGAAACATTTGTAGGCATTCCTGAGGGTAAAGGGAGCTTTGGTCTGATTGTGCTGAACCTAAGATTTTAATAAATCGTAGTATGTTTGACATTGAGAAAGAAAATACAGCTCACATACATCTCCAAATGGTCCAGCTGTACAAAATAACATTGCTATGTGACTTTCTTTTCCCTTGACTGTTCTGTGTGTTCAGTGGTTTAGGGATGTCCTGAAGTTTCATTCCTTGGAACGGGAACTCAGTCATTAAATTTGATGCCAAGCCTGTTTTGCAAGACTTTTCATTACAGCTGCTTTGCTACACAACTAAGAAGCGCAATCGGGAACAAAAGATGGTACTTCCCACTCTTTGCTGCCAGCTCCTCAGACCTCACCATGCATCCTTTTCCTTCTTGGCCCTTCTTTCATTTGCCATTTGTCAGTTACAATGCATGTACTAGAAAGATTGCCCTCGCACAGGGAAATAGTGATCTTTTAAAGGAACTCATTGACAGGCTTGAATAAAACATCCATAAGTTCACATGCCTGAGTTCTGTGCAGCTGATTTCATCTTTCCAAGATCCGCAATGGCCTGATGATCATTTTGAGGCATATTCTTGGATGAAGAATTACAGCGTCATACTTCTGTAATTCTAAAAATAAAGAACTTATTGCCTTTCTAAGGAATTCTAAATTTTGTGTAGTCTTAAAACAAATCAAGTATTTTTCCAGAGAAAATAAGAGTGCCTGTTATACATGCTAAAAACTTCCCACACATTCACTGACAAACTCCCAATAATATATTATGAGCACGTGGGACCACAGGGAAATACTAATATTTCCCTGTGTGGCATTCACATTCCTACCACCAGTCTGTAAGACTTTCTCTACGTGGTTTTGCAGGATGATGTGATGAAGAGTCTGGTCTAAGGGACATGTTTTTCCTCTGAATTTAAGGTCATACTCCCATGTGATGGTAGAAGTAATTGCCACTGTGTACTCAGGGACAAGTGGTCAGAGACCGGAGGTATCAGGTGATATTTGTACAATGACTAAGTAGCTCTCTTACTGAGAAGATGCCCTGTGAAGAACTTGCCACACTTATATCCACTGTATTTTTGATGCCTTTTATTTCAAGTTCTCTCCACAAGATAGAGCCTTGAGGCCATCTGCTTTTTTGGAGACTCTTCTATGCTAGTCATTTCTAGGGATCCAAGTAACCTGGAAAGGAACATAGAGTCTTAAATGCAGGGGAGAAAGAAGTTTCCTGTGACTGCCTCCACTTACACTTCATTGCAGCTGGTTACTATAGAATTTTAGCTATTCTACAGACTCCAAATTTTGCCCAAATGTGGACAGTGCTGACAGATTGCCGGAAGCCAGATAGTGACAGAAAAAGCAGGACAGAGTATTCTCTGCTTCTAAGAGGTACAGGGGTGATTTGCTGGAGACACTGAATTTCAGTACTCCATTTGACAGCCACCTTCATCTTATACTTGTGAAGTTGAATAAAGTGGAAATGTTGCCTCCTGGGGTACATAGTCTACATGATTTGCTCAAACACCACCGAAAGCTCCAGGGCCCAGAATTTCTTGTGATGGGCCGGACAGCGCATGCAGCCACAACTGCTATTCTGATCCACACCTGACACTAGGAAACATTTGCTATTACAGGATCAAAAACAGCTACAGCTGAAATTTCTGAGAAGACCAAAAGAAAAATGTCACTAGAAAAGGAGAGAGGGGAATTAAAATTAACTCAGCTGCTTCATTTGGCACTTGATTTCCAAGGGATCAAGGGGAATTATATGAGAAAAAATGCACAGAAGACATACCATGCAATGCTGTTCATTATCAAATTAGCATATTTTATATCATGTTTCAACCTTCTTTCAGGCTTTGCCTTGTAATACATGTGATTAGAAGGGAAGTAATATTAGCAATTTTTAGTGACTTCTTAAAAGGAAAAATGAAAAAGGCAATTTTTACATTTTTAAAGACTAAGTCATTAAGCAGAGGGACATATACTAGAGAAACAAAACTCCATGCCCATGAAAGCACAGTACAAAATTTCCAGGCCTCTGACTTTAATTGCACACAAAAGTCATTGTTCTCCAAACAAAAGAAGCCATGGGGTGAGTGTTTTATGTTTCATTGAGTCTTTATAGATTTCCATCACTCAAGATGAAAGAAGCACCAAGTCTTTGGAACTTTGGGATTTTTTTGTGTCTGTTTTGTTGTTGTTTGTTTGGTTTGGTTTTTGGTTTTTGGTTTTCCTGGTCTAGCTGCCCAAGGTATTATTTTTCCCAACTGGTTTAGTTTAGCTGTTTTAGCTATTCATGATTATTCTTCTGTCTCACGATATGACACATTCACATGATGCTTTTTCCACTGGTGATCTCAAATTCTTTAGGCAAGTAATTTATTTTACATCACTGTGCTGCAGAGAAGATGCTCTGCAGAAGACAGATTCATACTAGTAGGTTGCTCAGAGTCTGAAGTCAATGGGTGAAAGAGTTAACTTTTGCTCTTCTATTTTATTATTAATTTTTAATTTATTTTAAAAATTTTGTATCCATATTATTATTATTTTGTTTCTAATATTTTGCTTTGTTACTTATTTTATCTTCTTATCATTTATTGGTTTTTAAAGAGTGATGGGTAAAAATCTGTACATGCTGTCCTCTGTTGTGCAAAAACACAAGAGTGTGGTACAAAGTTTAAAAAAACTATCCTTGTTCCTAAAAAAAGGACATTCTGAGGTTTTTTTTTTTTTCATTTCACCAAAGTTAGTCAAAAAACAGGCCTTACAGAAGACATGTCAAATAAGGAAAAACAATATTTACAGTCTTACTGTTTGAAAAGTACTGAGAACTGCAAGGAATAATTTTTCTGCCTATAAATGAGAAAACAGGGGGATCCAGACAGAGCAAAAATATACCTGAATGAATCACACTTGTATGTGTGATTTCATTATCCCCATGGATTTAATTGAAGGAGTATATTCCTATTCCTCTCCTTCTCAAGTTCTTTCCTTAGCCCTCATTTTTTTAACATACAGCAAGAGAGAGAAGAGAACTAAGTTATGGGTGTCCTCCCCTTGCATTTGGATACAGAGCTTGGCAAGAAAGATGTGAAAAAGAGCTGCAATGAGACCTTTAAACATAGGTATCTCTGAGGTTAGCAGAGCTCAGTGATGAAGGGAAGCATTAGGATTTATGATAAACATGAGGTGCACACCAACCAGACACAGTTAAATCCCTTCTGTCCCCTGCAGACATGCAGATGATACATTTTTCTTTCAAGTAGGCTGGTGACACTGTCAAGTATTGCCCCCTGCCCCAGTACCTTCCCCTGGGCTTTTAGCATCATTCCTTATGGAATTCCTTCTGTGAAGAGAGGTAATCAGGAACAACATACAGGGACTTCAGATATTCTTTGGGTAGCATGTACCAATAAGGACTACCTCCCTTTGTTTCACAGAAATAAGACATTATGCCCATTAAAAAGTAAAAAGTAAGATGAGAGACACCCATCCTTTATGCTTTGGGTTCCTCTATTTGCTTTCTGGTTAAAAACCAGAGGCAAAATTTATTTATGGAGCTTAAATACATGACACTACTAGCACTATCCTTTCACTTTATAGGAAAATTCAATCAGGAAAAAAAAAAGTGCCAGGCAAATTGGATCTTCCAACCACCTAATTAAGGCTCTGTTTGCATACTGATTTCAAGGCTGAGTATGTTTGTCCACGAGGCTGAGTACCTTTGTCCTTCCATTCAACATGGACCATATGTAAGCAACAGCAGGATATTAATCACAATAAAAAAGTGTGTTCTCCCCCTTCTTGGACTCACTATACTGTATGTTGTTTTCCTGAATGTTTTATGCTCAGAATCAAGGAATTACTACTATAAGCTATTAAAATGGAGATAATACCTGTCAATTGCTCTTTTGCAAAGGGAAGACAACATATATTTTGCTCTATCTTGGAAAATGAAAAAGGTGATTTTCTGCTGTTTTTTTTTTCTCCATGCTTAGTAATGCTGTTTCTGTCTTTTAGACAAGCGTCTCTTCTCTCCATGATCTCCAGAGATAACCGAAGGTCGTTTTGATTTGATCCTCCTCACTTTCCAATCTTCTTATCTCTTGAACTAATGTTCTCCTTCTCAGTCCTTGTGTTTTCAAGAACTGAAAAACTTTGAGACAAATCCTGGTTTGAAAAATTCTTCTCTCCCCCTTGCTGTGGACATTCACAGACACACACATGCACACATACACCGATTAAATCTTTCTTCCTTTGGTTTTCTTCATTTTCCAGGCTTCACTGCTTCTTGTTTAATCACACATACCATGAACATGACTCTCAGTCCCAGACCATGGGATGCCAGGCTACAGAGAACAGATTAAAGCAGAATTATTCTGTGTTATTGTGTTTCCATTTCCTGAAGTTTCCTAAGTGCAAATCTATCGAATTTATAATTTTAAACACTATTTTTCATATGTGCATATGAAAAAAGGAAGTAGACACAGAACTATTCATACTAAATGTGCAAATTCAAAACAGGTGATTGCTCTCAATATATGTGAGCACAGCATATATATAACTCAAATAAAACCATACCTTGAAAAAACCATTTAAAAATAAGCAAACAAATGAAAGCAGTTCAGTTTGAAAGGGAACAGAGGCAAGTATACACCAACTTTCTTAGAAGAGCAATCTTCAGTCCATCCCCACTGGTTTTGGATGCCTATCTTTGTCCTCAGCTCTTTTTTGGTCACTTTCCCTGTGTGGTGTTTTCCTCACTGCCTCCAGGAATCTGTCCTTCTCCTCCTCTTTCACTCTTCATCTTCTTAAACCTTCTCCTCCAAATTCTGCTGTTTATAAAGGAAATCTTATTCCCATCCGGGAGTTCTCCTGATTTGTTCCCTGATTATGGAAGCATCTCTCCTAGCTTCTTTTCTTTGGTTCTCTTGCCTATTTTTCCCTATTCACTATCTTTTGCACAATAATCTCAGTTAATTACCCCCTCTTCTCTTCTTCCTACCTATATTCCCCTTTCAAAACCCTTCCAGAATTCATGCTGGGAATCTGATAGGTAATTATTTATTGCCAAGCCTGCAGACAAAGGGAAAGTGCCCTTAATGAGCAGACGTTGGGGATGTCCTAATGACAAACCATAAGACAACTGCACGACTCATTTAGGAAAATCAGGAGATTTCTACCGAGATGAGATCCTCAAATGGTATAAAGATGTATGATTTCTTTCAAAAGATAATCTAGGATATGCCACTTCAGGATCTGTCCTTCAGACAGAAATACAGAATATAACTAAAATGACAATATCATCCCACATATTTTCAAAATGCCCTTGTTTGCATTTTACATCTTTTAATTTAGATGTAATGAGAACTGAATTCTGGATACTTTAGTACCAGGGAACTAAATACTCAGTTTGGGAGTTTTGTCTGGGTTTGGTTTTGTTTTGCTTTGTTTTGTTTTTTCCTCTTTGTCTTTTTACAGTTATTTTCCCGCTAACTTTATATGCAGCACTTAAACTTTTTTTTTTTTTTTTGGTGACATAATCAGACTTTTTGGTATTATTATTATTTATGTTTAACTCTTATCTGAAATTAGACAGCAAACAGGAGCTGCTCTGCTGGCTCAGCAAGCTGAGGGGCTGCCTTATAGATTGGTTTGTACTCAAGGGACTGGAGGCTGATCTCCTTCCCACACAAGCTATTTGGGTAGAAAAATCACAACTGCTATAATGAGTCGTATCTTTATCTCCATGTGTCAGCTCAGAGGGTGCTCTTCTGGGAGAAAATTAAATGTGACCTTCTGCTGTTGATGTGACACAAACACACATATATTGCACAAGCTTCTGCATCAGTGGCTCCTGCTTGCAGTTCTCTGATGTGCAGCGATCCTTAAGAAGGGTGCAAGGCCCAGCACTCTTCTTTGAGGATCCAATATTGTATTTGAGAGATTTTGGAAGTGAGTTGAATACAACAAGCATTTTTGGACATAACTCTGATTGGCACAAACTAGGTGAAACACTTTTAATTTCAGTGTTTCCCCTGGACTAAACACACAGAAATAACAGAATTCGGTTCCTATTCCCAAGGTAAAAAACTGGTTTGGTAGCTTCACAATATCATGGACTCCAGGACCGTGCTACCAAATAAGTACTTGATATCCCAACAAAAACACTGTTTGAGATAGCAACAGAATTTATTAGCTGGACTTAAATCAGATTATTCTTCTGAAGTCAGTGATGTTTTCAGAAGCAAGGAAGAGATCGTGATTCAAACCACTTAACATCCAGCTTTTTAGACAGCCTCCACCAGCCTCCTTTTCCTTCTCTGCTTATTTCATCTTGGAGTTTACATACTAATTTTGACTGGGATAGAGTCAATTTTCTTCATAGCAGTTTGTTTCAAATTTGTGAATAAAACAGTGTTGCTACACTGCTTATAAATAGTGTTCAGTTATTGCTGAGCAGCGCTTAGAGTCAAGGATTTTTCTGCTCCTCACCCCAACCCACCAATAAGGAGGCTGGGGAGGGGACACAGTCAGGACAGCTGAGCCCAGCTGACTCAAGGGGTATCCCAGACCTTGTGAGGTTGTGCTTAGAAATAAAGCTGGGAGCAGAAGAAAGGAGGGATGTTTAGAGTGATGAGGTTTGTCTTTCCAAGTCTCTGGAAAACGTGATGGAACCCTGCTCTCCTTCACATGGCTGGACACCTGCCAGCCCATGGGAAGTGGTGAATGAATTTCTTGACTTGCTTTTACAAGTTGTACACAACTTTTTCTTTACCTATTAAACTGTCTTTTTCTCAACCCCGTGAGTTTTCTCACTTTCACCCCTCAGACTCTCTTCCCCGTCCCACTGTGAGGGAGTGAATGAATAGCTAGGGGGGGTGTTAGCTGCTCTCTGGAGTCAACACACAACAGCTTGATAGATAAAATTACTTCTCCTGTTTAACTGGGTCCTACAGACCTACCACATATAGCAAAACATTTCTTACCTTAACCCTTCTAGTTGTTAGAGTACAAATTTTGAGCTCATCAAAGGAATCCCTTTAACCAAACATAAACACCAGGTGCACTAAATGGTTCTCTATCTCTGTGAGGCAGGACCACTCTGCAAAGAAATTCTGTTTCTCACAAATCTGCCTATAAACAAGGGACAGAGACTTCAGTGAACAGTGATGGTCAGAGACTTGATAACATGTGCTTGATGAAACTCTCTTTTCAATCATCTTGGAGAAATGAAAAGAGCACCTATAATCTGAAGCCTGTTTCTCATTTGCTGTAGCAGACTCATAAATAACTGTGTGAGACACTGCATTGCTTTGTTTAACATGGATGAGTCTATGGATCAAAACCAAATTTCCAGGTATAGGGATTCACCTCTTGATAAAACCACTGATGGTGAACATATCATTGCAGAGATGCCAGTGGAGTCATACCGGCCTATAATTACACTAATGGGAATCCCATCCCAGGGGTAAAGATAAATAGATATATAGCATCAAATAAAAACAGACAGTCAGAATAACTACCTCAGCCTTGGGTAATATGTAGTGTAGCAACCTTTACTATTAGTTTTACTCATGGGAAATTTTACACATGGAGGATAGGCTAAATTTCAAGTGGAAGAATCAATTCTTGGGGCAACAGAAAATGACAAAGATAAAAGCAATGACAGATATGGTTAAAAGTATCATAGAGAAACAATTGTTTTTCAGATTAACCATCCCTTTTTAAATTGCCAGTGGACTGCTGTTATAAAAAATAAAGTGTTTCTAAAATCAATATATTAGGCATTTCAGGTCCCAGTTTGGGAAAGTCCCTTAGAAAAGGAGAAAATTTTTGTATCATTCTTCATTAATTCTCCACTTCCTTAAGTGGTTTGGGAATTATCTGTTAAAACAGGAATGCGGTGAAGAAAAACTAAAAGAATATGAGGAAGTACATAAAGTTGGCCCCATGTCAGCAAAAAATTGAGTTGTGATAAGCAAGACTTTGTGCAAGGAGCAGGTATTTTATGATGTCACAATTTTTGGTTCAATAATCAGTTGTCAGGGATTTTAAGCTTCAACAAAAGCTATCGTTTGCCAAACAAAGCACTAATTTTAAAAAATGGAATAAAGCCTTGAACACTGTTGCATTTACAAGTTATCATTACCTGTAGTCATGCTCATGAACCTATGGTCTGCTAAATTTTGTAGAGTCCAACAAGTTTTCTGGAAGCCAAATAACATGGTCCTATAATGCTGTTTGTCTTTGCCATCCCCACTCCCAAAAAGCCCATCCATTTCCATAAAGCAGAAATCCTTGTCCCACTTCCTCCCCTCTGCTGACAGCAGACAAGATATTGCTGCTCTCTGCTCTAATTGGAGTGACTGAAATGAAAATACCTGGAAATACAAATTGGAAAGGAGTATTTCTTTCTTTATAGTCCAGTCTTTTGGGATTTGCTCTTCTTGTTTGGCCTTAAACTTATTTGGCCAAAATCACCAAGGAACAAATGGATGCTACAATCCACAATCTATCTTCTCATTTAGCTTGCTCTTTATTAAATTTTATGTATAAAAAGGGGTCTTACTCCATGTGCTCCAGAACTTTATGAAGTGACTTAGCCAAAGTATTCTCTTGTAGGATTTATCTTGAACTGGTGTAAATGGCTTCACAATGCAATGCCAATTAAGAACAAGGAGAGCAAAAAAGATGCTCAGAGGTCTGGAACACCTCTGCTATGGAGACAGGCAGAGACAGTTGGGATTGCTCAGCCTGCAGAAGAAAAAGCTCCAGGGAGACCTTGCAGCACTTTCCAGTACCCAAAGTGGCTACAAGAGAGCTGGAGAGGGATTTTTGACAAGGACAGGCAATGTTAGGAGAGGTGAAAATGGCTTCAAGCTAAAAGCGAGTAGGTTTAGTTTCACTATTAGGAAGAAATATTTCACCATGAGGGTGGTGAGGCACTGGCACAGGTTGCCCAGAGAAGCTGTGGATGTCCCATCCCTGGCAGTGTTCAAGGCCAGGTTAGATGGGGCTCTGAGCAGCCTGGGATAGTGGAAGGAACTAGGTGGTCTTTAAAGTCCCTTCCAAATCAAACCATTCTATGATTCACTCCATTCAGAGGCCACATTAATCAGGTTTACAGGTGTTTGAAAATATCCAAGTAAATGAAATTTGGTGGTGGATCAAATTATTTTGGTTTTAAGTTGTCTTATTTTGGTTACACTTTGAGGGAACGTAGAAATTAGGAACTCCAAGCAAGGCACAGTAGTCTTAAGAAGCCAGCAGCCTCCTCTGCCTCCAGACCTGTTCACATGCAGGCATAGAGTTACTCTAAGAGGTGCATACATAGGTAATACAGAATGATGCTAGGAGCAGATCAGAGTTCCAGCTTCCATTTCAGTAACACCAGAGAAAGGAGAGAACAGAAGTTCCCTTTTTCCTTACTTTTTTCTTTGCTTGCTAATAAGATTAATGGATTTCTTGTTGTGTTCTTCTTAAAAGGAAACAGAACTCTGTGTGATTGGAAAGCAGTGTTGCAGGCTGGGCCAAACCAGAAAACTAAGAGGGAACTTGAGACTGCAAAAAAACAAATGTGGTGCATAATGGGACCCATCTGCTTGTACTGAGATCTCTCTGGATGAGCAACAGATAAAAAAATTTAGATTAAATAAATACTATATATTCATATCCATGCTTTCTCCACTTCAAACTGCTCAAAATCAAAAAAGAACCACTTTCTCTTTCCAGAGTCGACCATTTTTAGAAGATTTATTTCTCTTCTGTATCTATTCATAAATTCCAGTTCAATCTAGACCCAGTGGCAGACACTTGAATTTCTGCTGCTTCACATTCTCTATCTCTTGTCACATATGCGGTATACAGGGATGTAAACTGCTATCAAATTATAACTGATTTGCATTCATTTTGTACATATGCAGATTAGTGCAAAATATGAAGAATGGCAATCAATCCAGATGATTAAAAGAAAACCTGCTTTCTTACATGTTCAGTTTTCTTTTATTCAGATTTAGGACAAGTGAGTACCTCTGAGAAACCTCTTGATGAGCAAAAAAAAAAAAAAAATAAAAACCACCCAAAAAAACCCCCCTGAATAATTTTGGAAATCAAAGCTCAGGAAATATAGTTGTCACTATTTCTAAACATGCACAGGGCAAAAATCACTACTATCCACGTGGGAAAATGCAAGGATGCAGTCCTGAATATCAAACTAGATATATATTGTGTATTCAGAAGTTATACAGATAAGAGGGACCACTCAGAAGATTCTTCATGCAACACATAGTGTAGGGTGTAGGTAATTCAAGCTGGAGCAAAAGTATTTACTAAGAAGTACAAAACCCCAAAATACATTCCTCATGTAAAGAGTCATTACATTCCTCCTCAGGTTATTCCCTTCATAGTAAATAATATGCATTTTGCTTCAGGTCTCTTTGTTTAGAGTCAGTTTCCTGACATTTTTTTACTGATGCCTCTTTGTTACATCTGTCCAGCAGAGCCCCCTGCCAGTGAATTTCTGTTGCCTCTGCAAGTAGCCAAAATTATCCCATTGCCCTTTATCTTGCACTTTGAGGAGCTAAACAACTGGTGTTTTTCCTGTTGTTCACTGTGCGATCTCTTACCAAGCCTTTAATTATTCTCATATCTCTTCTTTAGTTTATAAACATCCTTGTCTTTCCCACTGGTACCCAACCAAAGAAGTATTTCAAGAGAAATTAACCCATGCCACATAGCGAGATGGTTCCACTATGCCTACATGAAACTTCTCTGCTCATGTGCTTGAGTAAAGTTTCACATTAAACTGAAAACTCCTCTTTTACCTATTTATTCATAGCCCCAGAGAAGTGTTTCACAGTTTTGGAGTGCCTGGATCGAGGCTCCCCAATGAAAAGCTTGCCTTGCTTTTACTTCTCTTTGAGGAGCTTATGTTTCATTGTGTTAGAGATGAGATCACTTGTCTGTACACAGCTCACCAAGACACGTAGCTGTCTGTCAGTACCTCCTACTATTCTGTTACTAACTCCTCCAACTTTTTAGATTACCTGCAAACTCTTGGCAATGGCTGCATTTTTTGTCCCAAGTCACTGATAAACATGGGAGCTACATAAATCTAGGAAATGGAGTCTATAATCTTGTAAAAGTTAATTGGAAAGACACATAAGAAAGTAGAAATATCAATAATAACTTATGGAGAGAGACTGCCACACTGTAACTGAACAATTCCCTTTATGAGTAAAACTTCAGACAGAAATAGCTCTTCTTACCCAGACAGGGATTAGTTAATCTGTGTTGCTGTACCCAAAATGCTTTATGAAGGATAAAAACCATTCTGAATTAATGTATTGGGGTTATTGAGAGTCAGCTGACACCTGCAGATAACTACAGACAAGTAACAGGAATACTTAAACCATTATACACTTACTCATCTCACAGAGGGGCCTTTAACCTCCTGGCTTTCTTCTTACATAGTTTGATTACTAAAGCAGCTTTTCTGTCATCATAAGTCCTTGGCAATACTAGATCCCCTCATGATTCCAAAAACCAAACCCTTTACCGTAAAACACTTCTGTGGAATTTTTTCTTTTTTGAATTATACTCAATATCCTCCTGCAATATATAATTTTGCAATGCCTCTGTCTTTATCTCTTTCAGTCACTGCTTCTCAAGTTGGAAATAATATGCCTTGGAGTTATTAATAATCACATGGAACTTTTTCAAAGAGTAGTTAGGGTGTGAAGAATATATACCAAGGACATCTGTGTCATTCTCATACCTTCTTACCTAGGTGTTAGCTGTCTTATCAGTCATAAAGAATTTCTAATTAGGACCGTCAAGATTCAGAGCCAGTAACAAGGAAATGACAGGGAGATACTGGCATACCAGTTTTACCTCAGAGAGCCTTAGAAAAACGTAGAATTTGAGATGGTTTTTCTTACAAACTATGACTCTGCCTAGTTTTGCAAATAAAAAACCCCCTACAACTTGTGGTCCCATATAATATAGGTCTCTGTCCTATATAAAGGCAAGAATATAAACTGACCTGATTTGTTGGTAAGAACCTAATTAGCATGGCTACAGGGTGAGCAGTGCCTCCAACATAATAATTTATTAGCTAGAATTCCCTGGGCCTTGGCCAGCGCAGATTCCTGCCAAGGAGATCTGAAGAAGAAAGGGAACTAACCCACAGGATTTTGTGACTCTTTGCACAATGGGTTTTGGCAAGGAACCTTTCCTCACCATGTTCCCTGTAAGTTAATAGGAGAGGAGAAAGCAGATTTGATACCAGTTGGGCCATGGTGGCTACTTTAATTTCTATTAGTAAGCAGCTCTTTGGAGACCACAAGGTAAGTCACCATCCAGAGTTCCTGCACTGCCCCTTTATCAAAGAGAAAAACAGCATCCTTTGGATACCTTTGGATAGGTTCATTAAATAGATGCTTTAACTGGACAGATACTGGAAAAAATGTTGGCATCTTTGCCTCAGAGTTTTTTTATCTGTCTTCATCAAATCTCCTACTGCAACTTGTAAGAGAAGATGGAGATTTCTTGGGTTAATCTTCCTAAAAAAACATTTTCGTACTCTTTTTCTCTCCTCTGGATGGCACCCCAAAATGATGTATAAACTAACGTAACTGTTATGAAGATTGGGAAAGATTTAGGCTTCATCAACTTATTTTGGAGCCTCCTTTCCTGATGTTTCTGTCTGTTTTAGTTGGAAGATCTGATCTTTTCATATGTATTAATCTGACTCATCCCGTATAAGTTTTATAAGTTTTCCGATTTGTGTGGCTTTAGTACTTCTGTTGTTCGTACCAATCACAAGTTAGAGAAATCTTTAAGACTTAAGGAGGCTTTCTCCACCTCCCAGTCACATTCTTCTCCCAACACCTTCATTCAGACAGGCAGAAAGCAGCCTGGACATAAGTGGTACTTGACTGAACAGTTGAGATAACTGTATGTTTTGATTTTGTTCTTTGCATGGTTCTTTTGTAAAACTAATGAGGAAAAATTAAGGCAACAAAGGAACTTGCTTTCATCCAGGAATGCAGATCTTTTCTCTTTTTGCATGCCAACTAGTCTGCTTCCCTTGGCATTTTCTGTCTCCACCCCAGTTTTCAGGGTAGAAAACACTGAGTCATTGCTGATAAAACAAGCAGGAAAGTTAACTATATTGTTACCACCTACCAAGTTCCTGTATGAAGGGTCTGTATCTAAATTGATTTAACAGGGTTGTCACCCAACATTCCACTAATGTTGCATCTGAGATAGTTTTGACACCTTATTCTACTATGCTTGGGATGAGAAAGTAGAAAATTTGATCACCAAAGGCAGTAACTTGGAGTGATTTTGTACCCAGGTCTGCTTTGCTTCCCCCTTCCTCGCTTACTGTTTTCTCCCCCACTTTCCTAGAAGACAGAGTCACAGAATCATAGAATAGTTTGGATTTAAGAGGACCTTTAACTCTCATTTAGACCAACTCACCTGCAATGAGCAGGGACATCAACTACCCCTTGTCCTATTGCTAGAGGCCCAATTTAAAAGCCTGTCCTCATTTTTCTTACAAGCTCCTTTTACATATTGAAAGGTTGCAGTAAGGTCTCCCCTAAGCCTTGTCTTCTCCAGACGGAATAACACCATTTCTCTCAGCCTGTCTTCAAAGAAGAGGCACTCCAGCCCTCTGAAGCATTTCTGTGGCTCTCTGCTGGACCTGCTCCAACAAGTCCACATCTTTCTGTGCTGTGGGCCCCAGAACTGAATGCAGAACACCAGATGGGGTAAGGACATGACACTCTCTAGCTGAAGAGTGTGCTCTGAAATTATCAATCTCTGATGAATATGGGATCTGGAGAAAGGATATACATACTTATTGCAAGAGTGACACAGGATTCAGCTTTTTTGGTGCAATTCAGAATTCAGCTCATTTCTAGATCTATTTGGGACAATGTTGGTTTGGAGTACACCTGTTCTGAGCACAGCCTGTTACAGACAGTGCTGGATCCTGTGAGCTCCTGACAGCTAAAAGGCTAATCTTTTCAAAGTGGAAGTAACAATTCTGTCTCATACAGAGCACTGGGCTTGTAATTCAAAAGATCTGACAAATTTAGAAAGGATTTTGTTCACGTGTTTGAAGAAACTGACATTTTTACAATCTGGTCTGGAATCGTCTTCTAGGATAACATTGAAGAGATCAAAGTAAACATGTGTAGGAACTTAATAAAACCAAATGTCCCAAAAGACAGGTCAACTAACTTTCTGCTTCACAGTTTGACTATAAATCTGATTCCCATTCAATAATTTTGGGCAAAGAATGATGGACTGAATTTTTGTAGCCTAAAATGAATGCTGCCAGGACACTGCAGTGATATATTAAGGGAAGGGAGAATGAGACAGAGCTTCCAGGAGTCCAAAATGATGTGGCAAAGAGGAAATAACTAGGAAGTTATTAAAAAGATTTTTCTATGGAGAGATTAATTGAGACAAAAAATACAAGTGTGTTCTCCTGGGTCACAAAAGAGAGTTGCAAACAGATCAGAAGTCCCCATGTCCCCTCCTTTCAACTACTTACTGTGGTCAAGGTGTCTTCTCAATAACTAGTTCGTTTAACTAGATCAGGACATCTGGATTTGTTTTATATTTATGTTTCAAATTTGAAGTTCACTCAGGAACTGGCAAAGGTGGCCTGGGGAGTATGCCCTTTAATTAATGTCTCTGTAACAACCAAGAAACACGAACAGAAAAGGGAATCATCTAACTTGCCCTGTGGGACACGATCTCTAAGACTGGGGGTTGTTCAGCTCCTGCCCAAGCTGTCTGGCACATATGCTGCAAAAACAAGTGTCAGCTAATGGGCCATGCCCTCATGCTCCTGGAGAGAGCAAAATGCATTGTGCTGCATGTCCCAGTGGAATTGGGACCCACTGCCACTAGCAGGCTGTGCTCAAAGTGTCCACCAGGTGTTAACATTCGATATCAAACTGTCACTTCCCTTGTTTTCCCTAAAGCTGATTCATCTGTTTGACAGCTGTTATTCCAAAATGATACTTTCTTGGGTATTATAATTTAGAGAAAAGCACAACCTCTATCCTCCTTTTGAGTAGGATCATGGCTGCATCAAAGTTGACCACAATCAAATAGTTTGTCTGTGTTGTAGACAAAAGACCTTGGATGGTCTTTGGACTTCTGGACAAACGGATCAGCTTGACAACAGAAATTTAAAAAAGACTTTCTCCAAGGCATTAGCTTGAAATCTACACCGTAGACATAGGTTAAAAATCAGAGATGAATGACTTTAAACTTCCCTTGTTCATTGTCCCAGCTGCAAGAGTCTTGCAGTGTTTCACCTAGTGAGACAAGGAATTACTGGAACTTGTCCAAGTCAACCATGCAAAGCAGCTTAACAAGCAAAAGCATCATTTGTGGCAATTTTCCTGTCATTCCAGAATGACTCTCAGGGAACCTCAAAGGTGAAATGATGTAACAGAAAAGTGGAATTGTTTTGAAAATGAAATCCCCACCTTTCACACTAAGTGGAGCTAGGAAATAGGACCCAAAACACCTTGCCTCTTCCTGCTCTGACAGAAAGTGGTTAATTGCTATATTTGGTGAGAAAATGTATTTAAAAGCATAAAATTGAAGGTTTAATTATATTTGGTATGTGTTACTGGCAGAGGTTCATGAAATGATCAACAATTATCTTTCTCATCCATCAAGTGCTCAGGGATCACACAAGGACAGGGAGGAGGAATATGAAGTAAGCTGTGCCAAAAACATAAAAATGTGTTGTTTCTCTTGTAGCTTTCTTCATTTTCCCCCCACATTTTCCATGCACATCATTCAAATTAAAGTGGGCTTTTCAGCATAGCTACTATCCCACTTATATGGAAGCAATCAACCCCACAAAACCTTTTGAGCATCAAACTCACTACAGGACACAGTGGAGTCTCATTTTAAACCAAGAACAAATTAACGCATTCCAATTTAACTCCAGCACTTGATTAACCCGAAATGAATCAAAAAATGCTGTTCATTGACATTCAAACACATCTTTATTATATTGCTACTCATAAAACTTCATATGCAATGGCATAACTCTGCCAAAACATTCAGACAACAAAAACCAGCCCAATTTCAGATATTTACACATGTTTCTGAAAGACTGAGATATTTCGTGCCTACAACCAAACTTTAATTAGCACTAAAATTACAATACAATGCATCCCATCAAAGTAGGCGTGCTATTTACAGCTGCATATTTAACTCTTGGGTTGACAGGTGCTCTGTACATCAGGATCACAAATACCCTGTTTAGCTAAGTAACTCAGCTTAAAACGCAGCTGGAGGGGGATGCACAAAATGCCACGCTGTGAATGCCACTGGAAAGATGTAACTCATGAACAGTGGCTTTATTGGTATTTACACACTTATCTATTTACTTTTTGATTATTTCTCGTTGAGGTACTCGGCCTATTTGTGAAGGATGAACAGTAGAAAACTTGATGATGCTAACAGATGTGGATGCACTGAATGGGAAAATCCACTGTTTCAGGGATGAGCTGAGATTTTTGTGGGATTCTACAAAAGGCTAAGATTTGACACTCAGAAAGTCTCAAAAGAGCAGTTATTTGTTTTTTATTATGAGGAGATATTTGGAATGGTAGCTTGAGGCCTGGAATGTTCTGAATTCATCACGTAACACGCACAATTTTAGTCACTCACTGATGAGCACAGCTTGAACACCAGCACTTGGTGTTCCAGCCTGACCACCATAACCAAAGCACAGCCCTTCCCGCTTTCACCATCCAAAACTGGAATTCAGAAAGTAGGGTGGCATAATGGAAATCTTCCCTACAGCAACACAGTGCGTGGTCTCACCAAACACAGAGTCAGTGCTTGCCAACCACTTGGGAATTTCGTTTTGTCCAGGATCTATTGAAGACTCTTATCAAGCAGAGGGGGCAGGTAACAGTGTGAAGGAATAAAGAGCTCCTTTAACTTCTGTGCTTGAAGTCTGTTTGCCCCCAATTACCATCTGTCAAAGCAATTCACTCAGGTGCTTGCATTTAGCTGGGATGAACAGGTACACAAAGACATGGCAAAGCATGTTGCACTCGATGTAGAGGTGACACAGAGCACTTTATCCACCACGTCATGAGGGACCTACAGCAGATATTTTGACCTGGGTGTTGTGTGGAGCCAACTTCTACTCACCATTTCAGATATGCTATTAGCACTGCTTAGGTTTAAGGATCTCAAGTTTATGCCAGTTAGTTCTGGTTAGATAATAATGATGGGATGCTTTGAAAACAAATCTATATCTTCTGTTTTTAAGGACAGAATAATCCAGTGGCAATTCCACAAAGTAAAAATTAGAGAGTCTAACTGCCCACAAGAGCTATTTTCAAAGACCATATGCATTGTTAGTAAAAGCTTGAACAACAGTGAGGAAAAAACCCTGAGAAATATTCAATAACTCAGATGAACAAACAAGTATCAGTTTATAGACAACAGAAGCATGAGGCATGATCCCAATATATAGGTTTCCTTTCAAAGCTGGATGTCTACTTGCAGATATTCACTAAAAGCCCTCACATTAATTACAAAGGAAAAAAGATAAGAGTTCAATTCATTTAGTTCTTTTGTTCCAAGCATTTCATGGCCATCAGTCTGAAATTTTGAAAGAGGCCCACATTTAAGATAACCCTCTAAACAGGATAACTTGGGACTTAAAAAAAAAGCTCAAAAAAAAAAAAAAAAAAAGGTAAACTTTCCCCACATATGGTTCTAACAGATGTGGTTTTAAATTACCATTGGGACATAATAATGTTTTTTGAATAGACTGAATGTTAAATAGTTGGCTCTTCCTATGTGACAGACATTAGCGCTCGGTGGTTTAAGCACAAAACTCCCTGTTTGTGTTTTTAGCTGGCATGTACTTCATTTTCAACCCACACCGGTCAGTATGATTTAATACCTTGGCCTGATGTCCCTCTCACGAGCAAGAAAAAGGATAAAACAGGATTAAAGATGCAAAACAAAACAAAACCAGGCAACATCACCCCCCCAGCAGCCAATGCCAGGCTCCTGCATTGTTCCTTACACAACAACTCCCGCAGCCCTGCACTGGGAGCTCACTGGAGATGACAGCTGAGGAAGAAAAACATTAAATAATTCAAAGCCACTAACATCAAGTCTGATGTAGGTATAAAAATAGTTACAAAACACCACTCTACATGTTTTCATTATAGGAACTTTGACTTACTTGGAAACATCAAGAAAACCTCAAACCTATGCCACTCCCGGCCTCACACACTCAATTAGTCCGGCAGTGGAAATGACATCCATTTCCAAACCAGCCTTCAATTTTCATGGCCATTTTGTGCTTCTGCACTGGGGGAGCCAAAACTGTTCCACAGCAGGAGTGAAAAAGCCTGATCCAGAGACCATTAAAACCAACAGGAGCCTTTGAATTAACAGTAATGATTCTTGGATCTGGCCCTGGTTTAAGTTAAAGCATTGTGGTGCTTTGGGGGTTGAAGCAAGATAGAACATGATTGGCTTTTGTTATCTTCAAAACATCTTCGTTGCTGGGAGTGTCCACTTTCAAACATTCAGTCTGCCAAATCAGTGAACATTTTAAAAAAGGCTTTAATGAAATTCCTTAATAAGGAAACATGATGGCAAGGTGAGCTCCCACATAGTCTGTGTAACATTAACTCCAGGTGTTTTCATTTGAGCAGAGGGAAGGAGAGAGAAACAAGCAGGAGTACTGACATATGAAGAATATATGCCCCCACACATTAGACTGGGCAGCTTTGCTGGGGCTGGGTATCCTGATTTTATTGATTTATGTATTTCATGCACAGCAGAGATGTTACGGACATTTTAGTCTTCCATGCTCTGAAATGGAGGGTGGAAAGAAAAAAAACAAAGGAAAAAAAGAATCAGAGTCTTCAGTGCACAGAGCATAACAGAGCACCAGCTGCAGAAATCCAGCTCTAATGGTGAAAGGCTTGGTTGAGGTCCCTCTCTTCCTGGTGCTCTCCCATTTTCTCACCCCTTAAAAGATCCACTTTTCTTCCATAGTATCAGCTTCTGATGCCCCCTTCTTGTCTGTTACCATCTTCCCAACTAGATGCTTACTGCACCTGCTAACCTCTGGAGAAGACACCAGCCCAAATAAATACATAAAATTCAACAAAACATTAATTATGCAGAAGGTATAGAAGAATACAAAACAAAGTGATGCAGGTGTACAATAACGTTGCTCTCCAGAGCCTGTGATCAGCAGCATTCAGCAGAGAAAGCCACAAACAGATGACATTTTAAAGCATGTGGGGGGTATGCAGGGCTGCAAGCAATGGTTTGTAGCTTCTATATGAGTCATTTGTGCATCCCTCCAATCCTAAAGAAGATTGTGAACAGCAGCAACAATAGTAAACCATAGAAGCTAAGCCCTAAAGAAAGCCCTGTTCAGGTAGGCCCAAGTGCTTGCCAGCAAACAAGGCTCTAAGTGACAGGCAGGTGGCTTTGTCTGCTCACACTTTCCTGTGAGATAACAGCAAAGCCAAGAGCATAGGAAAAGTTTCCAAATCCCAGGTGTCTTTGCAGGGCATCATGAACACAAGAGGGATTTTAGGATAGAAAGAAGATGGAGGTACAGGGGAAACATGTCAGGCTGTGAGAGGATGATCATTAAGTTGTCCCTTGGTATCAGGATTCTGGTGCTGCAGCATGGAGGAAGCAAGGGCATAATTTGTTGCTTTGGGGAAGAGCAAACACTGGCTAGAAAGAGAAGCATGAGAAAAAAAGACTCTGTTAGATGCTGACGATGAGAAGAAAAAACATTTGAGCAACACACAACTTCACAGTCAGATGTCATAAGACAGGCTGGCTGGTTGTTCTTACTTTATATAAAAGGTATTTTGTTGGTTATATTTTTGTTCAGATTATCCCCAGGACAAGAATAAAAGTCAAAACGAGAGCCTGTTTCATTGCTGGGCTTTCTGATTCTCTTATGAAGCCTCCAATCATTACACTACAACCTGCTTTCACAGTACTGGATAACAAGCTGGGTGATAAAAACATCAGATGAAATTCAGTATCAATAAAAGCAAAGTAATGCATAAAGGGAAAAACAATTCTAACAATGCATACACAATATGGGCTGTAAATTAACTGGTGCCACACAGAAAGTTGGCTGAGGAATCTCCATGGGATGCCCTCTACAACTACTGGGTCTCTGCTCATGCCAGTTAAATGCACAGGGAAAATTCTGAGACATATAAAGGAAAAAATAGATAAGGAAAAGAGAAAAAGAAGAGAATCTTTCATACTGGAAAAGGCCTGTAAGATCATTGAGCCTAGCCATTAACCCAGCACTGCCAGGCCACCACTAAACCATGTCCCTAAGAATCACATCCACACACTGACTGAACACTTTCAGGCGCAGTGGTTCCACCACTCCCTCAGCAGCCTGTTCCAATGCCTGATCCCTCTTTCAGTAAAGAATTTTTTTCCTAATGTGCAATTTAAACTTCCCCTGGTGCCACGTGAGGTCATTTCCTCCTGTCTTGTCACTTGTAACTTGGGAGAAGAGGCTGACCCCCACCAGGCTACACCCTCCTTTCAGGGAGTTATAGAAAGTGATAAGGCCCCCTCAAGCTTCCTTTTCTCCAGGCTAAATATAATATGGGATGCTGTTTTAGAAGGTAACATGCATTTCTGTCTTAATGCTGCATACATTTTGGGTCTACCCACGTCTAAAACACAGAGCAAAATTTAAAAAAGACAGAAGAAAATGAAAAGGCTGAAAAGATTATCAGGAATATGGAAAGACTTGCAGAATAGGTAAAGTAGGGTGAGGATTTTCAGCTTGGAATAGGGAAAAAAACCCCAAAGATTAAAAGGAATTTTTCCTGCTGTATAACCCACAACGTAGGAGCCATCTAATGAAATCACCAAATTGAGAGGTTAAAGCAGAAAAACAGGAAGGCTTATTCACCCATTGCATGACTTGAAATTTTGAAACGTTTTCTTGTGGCAATCACAACTACATGCTGGGTTCAAAAAGAATGCAGCAAATTTTTAGAGGACAACTGTTTCAAGGCCCACTAAGCAGGATGGTTCAAAAGACTCTCCCGAGGACAGAAGACACTGTGAAAAAGTGCACTCTGTATTTTAACATGAATAAAATCAGACTTCATATCAGTACAATCAAATGGCTGTAAATAGTTGGCAACCTAGGAAAAGCACCTGGGTCATGGGACGAGCCTAAACCCTCATCACCTCCACAAAGCTGTTTGTACCTTGCTTCTTCTCTCATCTCCTTGGCAAATGCTTCCACCACATTGACTCAATGTAAGTCACTAAGTCATCAGAAAACAAAACAAAGCCCCAAGAAAAAGATGGAGCATGTTTTGTCCTGGGTTGATAAATTAAATTGTAGAACCACAGAATCACAGAATGGGTTGAGTTGGAAGACACCTTAAAGATCATCTAGTCCAGTCCTCTCTGCCATATGCAGAGACACCTCTCACCAGGCCACATTGCTCAGAGCCCTGTCCAGCCTGGCCTGGAACACTTCCAGAGATGGGGCATCCACAGCTTCTCTAAGCAACCTGTGCCAGTGCCTCACTATCATCACAGAAAAGAGTTTTTCCCTATTATCTAATCTAAATCTGTCCTTTCTTATATTAAAAAATTACCCCTTGTCCTACAGCTACATGCGCTTGTCAAAAAGGCGTAAATCATCAGACATATTCTGAAGGAGTCAAAGGACAGAAGCTGGGGAGGGAGGGCACTGGGATGGGAGGAGAGGGGGAGAGAAGAACCCCTCTTCTTACATGCCAATGGGTCCTGAATTTGGCTTGGATGTGAAACTGCAGCCTGAGAGTCACCTGTGGTGATGATAACGAAAGAAGAGAACTGATCACATCAAAATGCAATTCTCTGTCCTTTCAGTTTTCTGGGTTTCCATTTGGGGTTTTTTCCCCCTGTTTTTTGGCTCTGGTTTGTGATAATAGTTGTTACAATAGACTGTTGCTATTCAAAATAAGAATTTCTGTGTCAGCAGGACACTGAACCTGAGGGTGGGATACATGGGAATTTGTGGGATTGCTCTGTCAGTGCAAGATCTTATGAGATTTCTTTAGATTTCATCCTCCCATCCTACAAATCCTGCAATGCTGTATCACTTTGATGTGACTTTGTGGGATTCTCATTACTTGTATTCATTTCGGTTTCCAGGAAGCTTGAGATTTCATCATCTGCTAACATATGCTGAAATGCATGTGTCAGTTCTATAATAAATTTCCAATATAAAAAAATATCTATAAAACACACAAATATGAAATTAGTTTGTAACACAATCTCCAGTTCTCTGTTTATTAGAGAAAGGCGAAGTTGGTAGTGCTGTCAATTATGGGAAGAGTGAGGCAGCTTTAATAATAAAACAGCATTCATAGTTCCTTATAACTATACTAAGCAAATTGTTTGGCCTGAAAATTTCCATGCCAGCTGTCTGCCTCAGGCTGAAGTTTTTTGGAAAATTTCAGTCAAAACAGTTCAGCAGATTCTGAGAACAAGGCTAAGGAAAAATATGTTGTTTTACTCAAGGTTAAGAAGAAGAAAAAAAAAAGCCTTTAGCTTTCTTTCCAAAACCTCCTCTGAGATTTTTAGGACTTTACAGGAAGGACTGGAAATTTGCCTGGGAGAGAACTGTTTGTCTTCTAATGAATTTTGTGCTTATCTGTGTGAATTAAGTGAAGTTTAGACATCCCTGATAAAAACACTGTTGCTACGTGCTCCTGGGTGCATTTGTACATATTTGCCAGCTTCCATCACTTACATTTCTACCTGACTATGACTGAACAAGATGTTTTATGCTATGGGAAGTGCCAGGTCTGCATCCAAGTGTCAGAACTGCAATCAGAGATGCTCTCTGGTTCTTGGCATGATCTCAAGCTGGTAGGAGATGAATGAAGTTGGGAGCGAGGGTTTGAGAGCAGGGGTTAGACGGGTGAAAATGGGATTGCAGAAAGGAGCTGGATGAGGCAGAGCTTGAGGCAAGGACCAGACTGAGTGGGATGGACTGAGGGATCTGTTTAGAGGAGCAGAGTACTCTGTTAAACTAAGCCACTGACACAGAGAGAGAGACTAAAATGAGACAATGTCACAAAGCTCCTAGCTCTTGGATGACTCAATAAAACCGAAAGAAATCAACAAAAACTAGACTAACAGACCAGTCATATGATTTAAAAGTATATACTGGAGACCCATAACTTAAGTAAAAAAAACACAGTGAAAGTTGCCTTAATTAAGTGTCTGAATAATGAAACAGTCATTACTCACACAACAGTGTTTAACCCAAGCCAGCCTGGAGATGAAGCAATGAGAATTATGAGTAGAAGAGGAGATTTACAATCCCTGTCTCACCCGTTGCAGAGCTGGGAGGTTTGTAGTGACTAAGCAGAGGATTGTGGAATGAGAACAAATGTGTTTCAGATTAAGGTAGCCAAATGATACCCCAAGACTCTGGGCAGTGCTGGGCGAGTCCCTTCAACCCAACATTTCATAATTGTGTCAGAGTATGTTGCAGCCTATGGATGATCATCTTGACAGCTCAGAGTCTGATCTGCTGAAGTGTCAAACATCCACAGCAGCAATTAAAGGCTGTGTGAACTTTGCATTGTTTTAGCACCACCGTAGGGAAACACCATAAGTAATCCCCGATCACGGCTCTGTCCTCAGGAACACATCAGCCAGTTGGCTCTTGAGACGGTTCCCTGCCTTCTAGAACAAAATATCTGTGCCAAAAAGCTGGTCACACCTTGAGCCCAGCTGCACAAAGGGTAATTTTCTAGAAATAGAAGCATTTGCTTGTTCCGGACTGACAGGATCTGTGCTGCCCACAGCCCAACCACCTAATGCTGTTTGTATCAACAGGCAGAAAGCAAATCCCAGTGTCTCTCATGCTCTCTTTTTCCAACCACTTCAGACAGTCACTTCTAAAAGCTTCCTCGCTAACCAAACTATCCCTTCCTATTGTTCTTTATGTTACAGAGGTAAGGATGAAATGGTTTTCAGCATCCAAAGACACAAAGGCAGTTCAAAATGAATTACAGAATATTGAAAACCTTCCATTATAAAATTTGGAGGCTCAGTTCATTTGTGAGACTGGCCCATTCAAGTCCAGGTGACCCAGTGGAAAAGATGGTGTATGAATTGCAGGCCTCCAGGACATTGCTCTTACGTGAGCAGACAGTATAGCTGAAGATGCTCCTGTCCAGGAAATGAATTCTGGCTTCTCTTATACTCCACAGAGCATGGTATCATAGAATCATAGAATATCCTGAGTTTGAAGGGATCCGTAAGGTTTATTTGGTCTAACTCCTGATACAGAAGACCGAGACTGATTTTATTAATAGACCCAATATTCCTCAGAAGGAACAGACCCAGACTGGATTTTTTTAAAGCAATTTTAAGATTTACAATACACATAGTGGAGTTTGAGGGCATGACAACAAAGCTTATGAGGCCTTATTACATACATGATGCAGGGTTGGACTAAAACAGAAAAATAGGATTTAATTTCTAACTTTTGACTGTACAAGTAATCAATCTCCAGAACACTTTGAAGGTTCAGTGTGTGCAAACACATGTGCAGGCAAGTGATACAGCTTCTACTGAGTGTTTAAAAAGAAAACTGCACTGAATAATCACCTACAACCTAAATCAATGGGCAGCGAGACATCTCCTGCTTTCATCTTTGCTGTTGCTGCCGGGGTAGCACATCTGCCACTGGTGCCTTAGTGGTGATTACAGCAGTGGAGCAGCATTCTGGGCTGCAGTGGTTATCCTAGACCGTAGCAAATGCCACTTCACTAAAACATGTGGAGACATCTGTGAAATCTCACTGAGCCACCCCCATTTCAATGAACTGATAAACGCAGTTCAAGTGAGCTCCTCCACCTAAATCCATCATCAGCAACTCCTCTCCTCCTTCCTTCTTCCCCCCACTTAAAAAAAGAACAAGGATTGTGTCACATCCTAGAAAGCAACTCTTACTTGGAAAAGGAAGCTTGTCTGTCAGCCCTAATTCGTTTCATAATGCTCTTTCCTTCTTCTTCCTGCCAGCACACTGGAAGAACGGAGAAATCTGTACCTGCTTTCATGGACATCTTCACATTCAAAAGATCACCTCTGCTGATATCCAGCAGGACAACATTCAATGCAACATTCGATGAAGTTTGAATCCCCCTACAGCACAAACAGCTTCATTCCAAGCAATTTGGTATAAAGGCAAGAGGATTTTTGTGAGTAAGGCTCAAACTTTCCAAAATTTGAAGTTTCTGTAAGAAGTGTTTGTCGCTGCACACAGACAAGGAAACGTGCCCTACTACTCACATTTCAACTCTGCCTCTACCGATGCCCCAGGGAGATTAGAACAGCTGGCAAAAAAAATTTATATATTTCTAACAAAATTATTTATCTATCAAGTGAAGCAAGGGTGAAACAGCACAGAAGAATGAAAATTGTACATTTATTCCTGACTACTATAAGTCCTATAGCTATCCTACCTCACCACTCCTCACGTTATGCTGACATAATTAAGATATAAATTTCTCCGTGATCCTTTTTCCTTTTAATCTAGAGCAAAGAGGAAATACACATATATACTTATGCTTTAAAAAAATGTTACATTATAAGACTTTTTTCTCTGGAACATATTGGTCAAGGATCCATGAATACCCAATTCACTGGCAAGTGGTGCAAGTTACTCTGTCAAAGCAGCCAGCAACGCCAGTTTGTCAGTTCAAAGAAGAAACAGAGTATTTTAGCTTTTAGTTACAATAAGCTATGCTGATAGACCTTGTAACAGGGCAGGTAACAGCCAGTCTTTAAATTGGAATTGACATTGATTTACAGAGTTTCATTTCTTTGAATCAAATCTGAGAGAGAGGGAGTTTCAAGCTACTTCGTCTCTTGAAATTACAACTACACATTTCTTAAACACTGAAGAGTTTGCTTTAAAAAAAGAAACAATAAAATCTAAACTGCCTACAGAGGCAAGATAAAAGGGAAAAGTGACATTAAAGATATCAAACTGGCAAGTTTTTGTTTATTCATCTTTTTTTAATTCTGCTTTTCCCCTCCATAAATTTTTAAAACCGCCTTGATTTGAAATCCTAATAATAAATATGCCACGCAACATTCCTCCTGTCAAATCTCTCTCTTCATGGTATTACTGCAATATTTGTAACTTTTGATCTGGAAACATCAAGTTACATAAGATCATAGTTCTGCTTCTTGCAAAGATGTGATTCTGTCAGAAAATGAACCATTGAAGCGGGAACTCAACAGAACTGGAAATGACTTTCCCAGGGAAAAGGTAGTTCTGCTTAAACATCTCGGCTATTTTGAAGTGCAAGAACTCTTACAAAAACAATAGGTTGGTTTATTCTCCTGAGCAGAGAAATGGCAAACTACCAGGTTAAAAATAATCAGAGTAGACTCTTAATTGGAATAGTGTACATGTTGTAGACAGAATGAAATAGCATTTCGTTATTATGCACTCCAGGAAACCAATAAAATAAAATAAAATAAAAAATTCACTTTGTAAAACAAAAATAGCATTTTCCCTTGCCAGCATACTATCTGCTCACCAAAACAAAAGGAAAGCATCTATTTTAAATGAGTCAAGGAAAATCATTAAGCTACATGGACTTAAAATTGCAGTCTTCTGAGCCCAAATCTCACCCCTTCTCCATACCCACTGAAATTAGAGAGATGTCTCTCTTTTTCCATCCATGTAGTGAATTAAACTGGGGGAAAGGGGGCTATGTCCCCCCTCACCAACTAAAACCAGATGAGCACTTTTACCTTAATCTCTCCATAACTTTTCCCTATCCTTTAAAATTAGAGATGGCAAATTCCCCTCAGAAAAGCCCTTCGAAAGCAGGACTCCTTGCTAATAAGAAAAGGAAACGACAAAGTTAACTTCTGCATTCCCTTTTTCCTTTTGCCTCTTTTCTTGCCAAAGAACAACCTGAGAACCCTTTTCCATATTAATGACCCTCTTTCTTCACCAAAACATGACATTTCTTCTCCAGGTCACAGACATAGATGAACTGAAAATCTCTCCTTGTGAAGATGCGTACACATTCACGCACGTATGGATGGGAAGGGAGAGTGAGGCACAGAGGCAGAGCCCCTGTAAAGATACAGGGCATCTCAGTGCACTGGCAGTAATTCCCAGTCTTGGTGATTATTTTTTGAGGGGGGAAAAGGGGAAAGAAGTGAAACACGATGTCTGCAAAGGCAGCTCCCCTCGTCCCCTGCCCCAGCTGTGTGTGCAGACCCCCTTCCCAGGATGGTGGGTGCAGATCAGTGGTCCTGCTCTCAGGGGAAGAGCACCACAGGTTACATTTTGAGGTGCCTGGGAAATGCCCATCCATACACTGTGACCTCATGGTCCCCTCCCTGTCCCCAGACCGGCTGCAAACTAGCACAGAGCCTAATTTTCTTTGGCCATGCACTGGCTTGGGGATTGCATTCTCAAGGGATCACTGCAGCAAAGAATTCTGCTGGCCACAAACCAGCCCACTCCAGCAAGGACTGATCCAGCAGCCTGGCAGAGTCTGCGAGCTGGGGATTTCACAAGGAAGGGCAGCTCGCAGTGGCCACAAACGAGCAAATTCCTACAGCCTTGTAACACAGGCAGAGCCCAGCGAGCTGCTCTGAAGTCTTGCCTCGCTGCAAAACAGTGCAAGAGACGAGTCTTCCTCCCTTTATGTTCCCCCCACCCCCCACACTAAATATATATATACACATATACCTACACACACATACTCCTTGTTTTTTCCACCCAAGCCTATAAAAGTGCTACAGGCAGAGGCACTAAGTGGGAGGCGCCTGGCTCTGAGGAGGCCAATGAAATAAATTAAATACAAATCACTGGCTCAGCCCTAGCCTCCCCCAGCTACCGAGGGAGAGGTTGGGGTTCCCGATGGCCAATGCCCGGCTCCGGCCAGAGCCCGAGCGCAGGTGGCACAGGCAGGCTGCTGGCGTGCTCTAGGTGAGTGTATGTTAAGCCTTGGGTGTTGCAGGCACATATGGTGCACATGTTGGGAGCAGTGCTCTTTCCACAGGAGGGGAGGGGCTACCCTACTAGTGGGCAATTTTATCAGGGTCAGCAAAGCCGAAAGAAATGGGATTGGGATAGGCTGGGAGCTGCCAAGTTCCCCAGCCCGACTCCGGCGCCCCAGAGCAGGGAGCAGCACACTTACAACTTGCCAGGCTGCAGCAGAAGTTTACCTATAAAAATCATACAGACAACTTCCAGCTTCAAAGATTTGCTCTCATTTTCTCATTTTCTCATTTTATGGCCCTCCCTTCACCTGGCACTTTTCTCAGGGAAAAAAAAATAAATTTAAAAAAAAAAAATGCAGCTGTAAATTCAAGGTGAGGTTTCACTGCAAAAACTTAAGGAGGAAGATTGGGTTGCAGCGGAGAGACTAATTGTTAGTTCAATTCAGGAGTTTGGTATTTTGCCTTGTTTATCTATTATTTTTAAACCATAAGAAATTGAACTTTCCAGGAAAAACCATGAGCAAATGCATTCAAGATGCAGAAAGGTCTTGCCTATCTATTCAATGAGCATTTAGTAATTTCTGTTTTGGCTGTATGAAAAATGCATTTCAGACTGTGCATCCCATTAAAAAGGCAGTGGCATACATATGTTTTTGGGGTTCTTTTTAAATTTATTTTTGTTGGGTTTTTTTTTGTTTGTTTTCAAATCATGTTCTTACATGGTTGCAACCACCGTGAATTTCTAAGTGTGGTCATGGTAAGAAAGTAAATAAATATTGCCCTGTGAATACTTTTAGAGTTTGGGGGGTGGGGAAGCTAATATTTTTTTTTTTTTTAAGATTTAGAAATTTCTTAACTATCACTTGTTCTGAAGTAAAATATCCCAGATATTTTACACTATATTTTCAATCAAAACAAATCCCAGGAAATACATGCCCTTTGGTAGCAGCCTGGTTTCAGGTTCAACAGCCCAAATTTGTATTTGAGAATGCAAATAGCTGAGAATACGAGCAGGAGTCTGAACCACTGCGTTTCTTCCAGGCACTCCAGCATCTTTTCTCCAATACCACACTATTTGGGCGATCTTTTAATCCTGGCAGGGCATGGCTGGAAGCAGGGCTTTAACATTTAATGCCTGAGAAACAGACTTGTCACTCAACTTGCAGTCAAACGCATTTCTTTTTTTTTTTTTTTTTCTTTTTGTCGGAGGCAAACCCACCTTTCCTTGGAAAATGGGAGACCCCATCCTCACCCCCGATTCTAGCACGGATCCAAATGTAAACATACACACACACACTCCCACCACGCACCACCCTGCAGCAGGACATGAGTATGGGGGGTTCAGACCCAGCCAAAGGAGCCTTGTGAGCTGAGAAATACCAAGGCACTTCTTTCTTATTCTATTTTTTCTGCCTCCTCTCCTCCCTGCTTTTACTATTACATAAATAACACCGATTGATCTTAAAGCTGCATCCTTGCTCCAGTACCTCCCAATCTGCACTGCTGCCTTCCCCCAGCACAGCCGCACCGCTCGGGGTGCAGAGGGAAGGGTCGGGGAGGGGGAAGGTTGGACGGGAGAATCCACTCTAAACATACCCTGAAGCGAGGTTTTGGCACTCCGGGGGTGCCTGATCCCCCCCCCCGCCCCAGCCCGGAGCTTCCCGCAGCATCCTTGCCTCCCTCCGAATTGCTGCAAACTGTGCGAGGGGAGGGCAGGGAACAGGGCAGCAGGGAAGGATGGATGCTGGGGAGGGAAAGCCAGGGATTCAGGGAGCTGCTCCCCAGCCCCAGCCTGTGTGCCTGGCTGTTTGGTGGGAAGAGGGAAGGGGGAAGGGAAAATTCAAGAGAGTCTATGGCATAAATACACTTTTCAGAGGAAAAAGCGAATCTTACCATGTCTGCAGCTTCCCCCCACCGAAATGCCACTTCTGTGTCCAGCGATCCCAAAGTGGAAACTACAGGCAGGCACCGGAGCTCATCTCCGCAGGCAGCTCAGAGATACACCGCTGCCACCCCCAAAAATCAAAATCAAAATAAATTAAAAAAAAAAAAACAAAAAACAATGACTGGTCCAGCTTCTTTCCTGAGAGGAATCGTCCTGGTAGGACTGCCCAAAATAAGCAGCTGCAATCCAAAGGCTTTATTTAAAGCTTCCCCCCTCCTCCTCCCTCTCTCCGTGCCTCGCTCGCTCTCTCCCTCTCGCTGTTACACACAGAGAGAAAGAGAGACACACACAGGTTACATGAATGGGAGGCAGGAGCCGGCGCTCCCGGCTGGAATGACAGGCGCACATGCGGCTGGCTGCTGCCCACCCCAGCGGCGTGGGAACAGCTCGGACACGGCCTGCGGATGCGTGGAGAGGGGCACGGGGTGGGAACAGGCACGGGCTGGCGTGGGCATGGACGTGGCAGAGGCACGGGGCCGGGGAGGACACGGGCACGGGCACGGCGTGGAAGTGGGGCTGAAGAAAATACAGGCACAGGCATGGTCACGATCATGGAATAGACACGGCCAGGGATGGACACAGACACGGGCATGGCATGGGCATGGGGAGAACATGACACTGGCGTGAGATGGGAACAGGCACGGGCATGGGCGTGATGCAGTCGTGGCACAGGCATGGCATGGGCATTGGGAGAAGGGCATGGGCATGGCACGGGCATGAAGGGGATTTGGGCATGCACGTAGGCATGCCTGGCATGGGGAGGGGATGGACATGACGAGGGCATGGACTGATGTATGGGTGTGGTGATGAGATGGGTCAAGTGTGGACACTAGAATGAGAAGGTAATGGGAGCAGGAGAGGATGTGCTTGGGCACGATAGGAGTGGATTGGTCTTGGGCATGGAATAGGCATGGGGATGGGTTGGAATGGCATTGGCTTTAACATGAGAATGGAATGGGGATCACGATAGAGGCAGGAAGAAAGTGGAGATCTGCCCCAGGTGGTGCCTTCATGTCCTGGCTGTGGTGAACCTCCCTCTCTTCTCAGGGTCAGGTGGGCTCTAGTTTGAGCACACATCCTGAGCAGTGGGAAACCTCTGCTTCTCCTGTGCCTCTAGTTAGGCAGATTGCATAATGTCTTGTTTTTGGGGTCAGGGAGCATCATCCACAATGGTCTCAGGAGGTGACATCACCATCATTATCAATTGCTATTGCTATTTTTAAACTTTTTTTTACAGAATTGTGCTGTTTGATAATTAAAATCAAATTGCAGAAAGAAGGCCTGCAAGATTTAAGGTTAGTTATTCTTGAGGAGGAAGATCAATGCTACCAGTTTTTGTCTTTTATTTATTTGTGGGGGATTGTTTTGGTTTTATCTGTTTTTTAATTTTTTTTAAACAGTAGTGACAAGAAATTAGGGCTATTTAATGCTGCTGTTCAGCATGCTCTGAAGAAAGGAAGGGTTATGCTGTTGCTAAGTGTCAGGCCCTGCTACCACTTCACTGCCTGACCTTGGGCAAGTCCTCAATAACTTATCCCTGTCAGGATATATCACCCATTGCCATTTACGCTCAGCCTATCATTTTCTCATTCACCAAATAATCACATTTTTCTTTTTCGAGTCCCTCCTCAAAATTTACTCTTACAAAACTTTTCAGCAACCGTTTCTACAGGGCCTGTACTGACATCACAAATCTTGGAGTGACACTGGATTCAGTGTGACTGAATCCTTAGGGTTCAGCCCTAAAACCACATTGTAAGAGGAGTGCTGAACATAATGGACTGCAGTACTTCACGCAGTGCTTTGAGCTACGTGGGAATCATCCTCTTCACGGCATACCTTTAAATCAGCCAGGCAGGAGTCTGCTGTGGTCTGCCTTTTTCTCCTGTCCTAAAATTTCTACCCTTTGTGGAAAGCAAGAGGTAAGATATATGTTTTATTCCAGATCCAGAAATCACAGTAAAAAGGTGCACAGCAAATCAGAACATCATCCTAAAACAGCAGAGTCCTTGACATAAAGGTCTGCTTAGCAAAATAACTGCTGCTGTTCACTGTTTTTTTTCAGACATACATATTAAAAATTAAATATATTTGCATTGGCCTTATTACCTCTGGAATATATTCCACATCAGGAATCTAGACTCTAGACAAAGGTAATTTAGGTCTCCAGAAGGAAAAAGTTTAACTGAGAAATATATATATTGTTAGGAATAGACCTCATCCAAATTCAATGGTAATTGTATAAGCCTTTCAAAAATCATACAGTATGCAAGCTTCCAAAATTTCGGAACAAGAAACATTTCCATTTAAATGCCAAGAAGCAATTTCTCCTCTCTTGTTCAATACTAAATCAGTCACATGAGCAGTTTGCATTTGATTTTAGAAAGGAAATGGAACATCTTCTCCTCCAATTACATATAACTTTTTCTTGTTCTTAGTGCTCCTACAGTTTGCGTTACTTTCCTGCAGTTTTGAAACACTCAGTTGATACACCCGTTCACACCAGACATTTATTTATTTTTTAAAAAAACTCAAGTGACATTATTAAGAGAAAATCAGTAAACCCAAGTGGGGAGTAGAATGCTATTTATTTGAACTCTGGCTGGTAAATTCAAGTTTAACAGGTCAGCACTGTTTGTGTAATTGGCCTTTCTCTGTTAACAGAACTAGACAATAATGCTCCTGGAAAATAAAGAACAATAGTAATTTAATGGGGAAAAGCGACTTTGCTTGGGAAAATCCCGCTCCTGCTTCAATTCACAGTGAATTACTTTGGTCACAGAAGTGTGCTGCATACTAATTGGGAGCATATTTTATGAAGATGTACACTGAAAGTATCAGTGTTCATCAGCCTGCCACATTGTGCCTGCGTCCTGCACCCCAGCAACTTTGCACTTTGCCCCTTGGGAACAGTGACTACTGAGTCAAGTCCTCCTCCACGCAGTGTTTGCAAAAAGTTTTTTGACGAAGCCACGTCTGTGTGACAAGAAGGTGAATGATGAGACAAATGCACGAGCCTGTTAGACCTTGTGTGCCAGAGAGCAAGGACAGCAAGTCCTGGAGCTGCCACTCCAATTAGCACCAGTGCTCCTCGTGCTGCTTGTGTTTCCCTGTTGACATTCGCTCCAACAAAACAATGGAAACACCTTTTGCAAAGTCCCCGTTCATCAAGCAAAAAAGCAGCAACATCTGGTGGTCAAAGGCTTCTTGCTGGCCAGGTTCAGCAGCAGCTGGTTTGGTGAGCCCTTGGCCTTAGTGGAGACATCTCCTAAGGGGCTGCACTGCTTGACAGCCACTACTAAAGATTTTTTTTTTTTTTTTTTTTTTTTTTTTTAACATCCAGGAGAATAATCCAGAGGGAAAACCCATATATTTTAATCAATGGAAGTGAAACCATTTGCCTTTTAGAGACTATAAAATACACACCCCAGGGTTCAATGCTCTTTTCTACTCCTCCAGAACATTCTTAAGGGGAAATCACTCTTTTCTTGATGAATGTGCAATTCAAATGTGGAAATATGCCATTCTTCATGCTTTCTCCATAGGGTGCAAAATGATTTCTGTAATTAAACCCTTTTTGCCAGCATTTCCTGATGAGAATATATTTTCTTTTTTTTTTTCTTTTTTTTTTTTTTTTTTTTTTTTTAATACAAGGGGAAAAGCCATGTTCAAAAGGGTTTGCAAAATGAGTTCTGGAGTGTTTGACCCTTAAGCCTCTATTTGAATTAGCTACTTTGTTAAAAAGGTGCATGAGGATGAGGATGAGGAACATGAGTCTTAAGCTGCAGCTTAAGTTTCCAGTCAGGCACTGCTGAAAGAAATGTCTGCAGGAGAAAGAAAGAGATGGGTACCACTGCTAATATCAGTGTAGCTGTCAGGGATGACATTAGCCCTGGGAACACACAGCCCAGTGTTCAACACACTTTAGCAGCCCCAAGAGTGTAACCAGGGTCCGTGTGGGGATCGTGCTGAAATGTGTGCTACAGCATCAGTGCTGCACTGTTCCCATGGTAGCTAGATCGAAGAAATCCAGCTTCTCTGATATATATCAAGCTGTGAGGGGCAGTGTAGACAAAACTGGCGTCAAGAAAAGCACCTGTGTGAGCTTTTGTAGGACTTGGTCCTAAAGTCCACAACATATTGCTGGCCACCACAGCTTGGGCCATGTAATATACAGAAGTCAGGAAATGGGACAGAGCATTCAGCCACCTACACAGATAAGGGGTGAAACCCCATTCCTGTATGATAGATGGCAGGGCTGAACCAGAGCTGGAGGCAGAGCTGAATCCTGAAGTTCCCACTTTGAGTTATGTCTCTCTGATAAAGCTCTTCAACAAGGTGGTGGAGCAGAAATCACAGGTGCTCTTTGTCAAAAGCAGGATTTGCCTCCTCTTTCTCCTCACTGCATGAATTCCTGTAGCTTAAATCTGTCTGCATTGACTACAGACATGTCTCCACTACTGGTACCATGAGATTATATTCAGGCTGGAGATGGAGAAATGTTATCACATATTGATTCACAGAATTATTAGGATTGGAAAAGTCCAACTGTTGATTATTAGGACTGGAAAAGTCCAGCTGCTGATGCAGCACTGTCAAGTCCACCAGTAAACCATGTCCTCAAGTGCCACATCCACATGCCTTCTGAACACTTCTGATTATGGGGATTCCCCCACCCCCCTGGACAGCCTGTTCTCATATCTGATCACTTTTCAGTGAAGAAATTTTTTCCTAATATCTAGTCTAAACCTCCCTTGGCACAACTTGAGGCCCTTTCCTCTTGTCCTGAAGACTTTTTTCTTATTGTAAGTGTCTTTCCTTTTATTAGCAGATTTTTAACAGGCTGGACAGAGTCATTCTATACTGACTGTGCCTTTTGTAGCATCTCATGGGATCTTAAGTCTTGAGAAGAACAGAACTGAGCATCTACCCACAGCACTGGGCCTTGTACCCTTCCTTTGCTTCCTTGCAAAGCACCAGTGTCTATTGTCACACCTGAAAACAAGCGCAGGCATACGATGGAGCTGAGAGGGTGCTCCCACTGCTTACTCAGGAGAAGTTCCCATCAAGTGAATTGGCCATTTGCCTGAGTGAATGTTGCAGGATTCGGCCCATATGCTTCTCAGCTCTTGTATTTGCATAGTGCAGAATATGCTTACGGTACAGTGCCAATAAAACAAAACTATATACAGTTAAGCACAGAGAAACCAAGAGCACAGTTAATACCATTTACAAACAGCAGCTGAGCTCTGCAGCTGACATCCAGGCTTATAGACCGTGCTCTGATGGGGATAAGATGCACAAGACAATTATTTATAGGCAATTAGGTGGAAGGTCCTGTAAGCATATAGGTCTCTGTTCTCCTTTCCCTAAGCCTATTACTTTCTTTTTCCCTCTGCATTGTTTATATTTTAGCTCTATAAATATGTACCCTTTTTTTTTCTTTTTTTAAACTAAGGAAACATTTTCAGGAGACCACTTCCCTGGAATATGATTGTTCTTGAAGTAAGTGTTTTGGGATTGTGTAAACACGTAAACTGTCTATATCATATGAAGTGAACTTCAAATGAGATGCTGGCTCATTCAGTCTACTGGAGTAGAATGAAGCCTCTCTTATCACCAGAAATTCCAGTGATGTATTAGGAAGAAGAAAGATCTTCATCAAGAAGGTGTAGATTATGTCAAGAATGGTATAAACTGCTCAGAGGATCAAATGACACCTTTTCAAAGACATATTTTCCTCTCTAAAAATCTAAAGCATGGGTTTTTTAAATCCAAGGATAGGATAGAATATTTCTCAATTCACAGCACATGATAAAACAGCCATGAACAACTGTAATATAATACATCTTCAATACAATTGACCATAAGTATATTAGAAGAACCTCCAAAAAATAATTACCCTATTACCACACTGTGACTTCACATCCAATTTTTTTCACCTCACTGTACAAAACAGATGGAATAGATGGCTTTCATATTTTTAATAATAATGGAATGTTCAGGATTTTATATAGAAACCTGGCTACCAAGATAATAGGTACATATAAGAACCTATTTAGAATAGCTGTATGAATAGGAATTGCCATTAAATTACAATGAAATACTGGAGCATATCAAACAATGTCAAATAAAACTTAGAAGGCCAATCTGGAATCATATTCAAGCCATAACCTCATCATGAAGATGACTTTTTTGCTGATGAAGACTTCTGGTTTAGACACATGGGTGATATTTCTTAATTCTCCAATAAGGCCATGTATGTAGACTAACTTTGTGATCACTCCAGATTTACTTTATTGCTTGTGTAATGGCAAAATTCATAATAATAGTCCCATTCACATGCTCCATGCTCTTGATAAATGAAAAGCCAGTTATGTCAATCACAGAGAGCCTCAGTCTTACTAAAAGAACAGATCTGGAGACATCTTTCTCTGAGCCCTTCAGAGAATAACGTCTGAGCCAGAAGACTAAAGCCCCCACTTCCCCAGTACCTTCACTTCTGGCATCTCCTTTTCATGTATTGAACCAACCATTGACTTCTGAGATGGCAAAGTACCCACATTGTTGTATGAAAACCGAGAAAAAAGGTGATCTTTTGGTATTGACACAGCAGATCTGAGTACAATGACTGGTTCTGATACACTTCTCCAATCCTTGTTCAATTTTAGGACTCAGCCCTGAGCCTGTCTCACTGAATCCTCACCAGAACAAGTAAGTAGCATCAATATTCCCTGCCTCCTGCCTGGGCTGCCTCCATCAGCTGATACATCATCACTCCCAAACAGGGAGGGATCAAGCTCTGCTCCCACTTCCTGCTCTGTGCTCCAGACAAATTGTGTTAGTTTACTGGCAAAATTTAGTTTTTATTATTGTTTGCACTTCAGAGTCAATATGGATATGGAAGAATAAGCTGAAATAGATGCCTTTCGCATCCTTAATAACAGTGTGGCCTCTCCCTAGCTACGTGACAATTCCCTAACACTTTATTTAACAGTAGCAATTTATCATGTCTGCTGTATCACAATGAAGTAGTTCAGTATCCCCAATTTACGAGAAGTGCTTTCCTCTGTGCCTATTTGTACTGCTTACTGCAAGACAGACCAACAGACTGAGTGCTACCTTTCAGCTTGGAAAATCCAGATTCTAATCCCTGGTGTAGCAAAAAACCTGTCTAGCCTTCAGTTTCCTCTGTATAATACCCAGACAGAAATACTTCCTCCCTCTATCAGATGTTGTGAGGATAAGTGCATTAAAGGCTGCAAGTCCCACCAGCATTCCAATAGCCGTAGCTATCTCAAACAGATACACACGTAGTGCAAGCAGAGTGATATTTAATACATACCCTGTGTGTATAAACCATGAGCCAGGGCTGACAGGACCACAAGCCGTGCTAAAGAGTTAAAAGTGCTGCTTACCTGTACGCTCTTCCCAGGCTCATGCTCCATGGAAGTTTGTGTGTCGGAAACCAGCGTCGGCTCTCGGTGGCGGCGGAGCGCGGCTGCTCAAGTCAGTGGATTTATTTCAGACGCACACTCCTGGAGGCAGGGGCCCATTGTCTGGGCTGAGACACTCAATCTGGAAGGGAAAGAATGAAAGGGTCCAGTGTGTAAAGTCATTCATTACAATCTGGAATGAACAGGGAAATCAGTGGGGTTGCTGGAGGTTAAGCAAGGGCAGAAATGGGTCCTTTATCATTGAAATGCCATAGGAAAAAAAAATTACACAAAGTGAGGGATCTAATCCTGCACATCTCTACTCGCATCTCTTGCCTTTATTCGTTGCAAGGGGTCACAAAGAAACAATCATGTACATTTGTAGGACCAGATGTTAAATGCATTTATAACAGAATTTCATAAGCAAGCAACTTCTTTTTCCTTGGACAGAACTCCAATGAAATTTTGATACGACCTTTATATACTTTCAGATAAAATAAGATTATTTGGATTGCCATCCTACATAAGTAAATTTTCCACTGTAACTTCAAACTCAGAGGCATGAGAACATGCTTCAGAAGTCAGCAAATATTTTTTGAAGATTAGATCTGGTGTTCTTTTAAGAGGAACTTTTGTAGTGAAAGAAAAGTAAAAGGATTGATTACAAAGCTTTCAGTACTGAAGGTGCATCACATTACTGGAAAGTGTGGAGTGAATGTTGTTCTGAAAATCTACAGCAACATCTGTGCTTATTTTGTTGTACTAGTTACCCTTGGCTATGATAACTTTAAGCACAGCATCAAAATCATGAGTTGTTTTCAAAGTTATCCTACAAATTTAAATAAAACTGTGAGCAACACAACTGCTTTCTAAAATGCAGTAATTGACATCACTTTCTGAAACTTTTTACTCTCTCCATTTCAGGACTGCCCATGTTGCAGTGAGCATCCACAGCCCAACATCAGGCTTCAGATGAATACAGCAATGAGGACAACTCAAAGCGTTCTTACTGAGCAACAGTTCTTCAAGCAGGAAATTGGGCTCAAACAAGGGTTCCCACCCACTTTCCTGGCTGGAATTCCATAACCTCTGGAGGCAGATTTTGTTCACATATCAACTCTGCACGCGATAACCCTCCCAATTAAGACATTTCTCTTTTCACTTCCTTTATGTTCCCCACCTCACATGGTAGCTCACTGTGGGGCTGAGGATGCTACAAAGGAAGGATGCTACAAAAATGACCATCTAATAAATTGGCTAAATAAAAGGTAGTTGATCCTATAGACTGTTACTCAGTCGTGAGTCTAACAGGGTCCAGCCCAAAACCTGTGCTAGTGCACCACTACTACTAAACCCCAGAGAAAGATGCCACAGGTAAAATACCCTGCAATGGAATTGGGGTTGGAAGTAGACAATCTTTAAGGTCCCTTCCAATCCATTCCAAGCCATTCTGCGTGTCTATGAATTTTTGCTGTAGCATTTTCATATTTAGTGACTACAGGTTTAGACAATGAGGATAAGTGGTGGGTTTTAGGACTCAGTAAGAAGTACATTTAAAACTGGTCTTTTTTCTTATTTGAAATTTGAAATGTAGACTAGGTAGCCTATTAGACCTGATCATGCCTGATCCAGCCATTTTCAGAGTGCAACTGGGTCAGAGGATGGGTCCAAATCATTTTCAGGGTAAGGGACTACAATCTTAATATGCTATTTCATTTACCCTGCTGGGCTGGGTAAAGAAAACAGAAAACCTTTCATGAGCCTATTGGGTGAGATTAGAGAAGGCCACATGAATGCCTTTAAATGACAATACACAAAGAACTAGTGGAGCAAGTGACAAATCTGCCTTCCTTTCCCTTTCCCTTTTGAATGTGTAGCTATGCCAGTCTGCTGTGAGTTTACTTGAGACAGAACAGGACTTAAACTCACACCTGCAAAGCAAAATAGATACTTACCTTACTCTCCCTCTGCATCTCTCTGCAGGAGTGTCTGACACATGACATCTGTTAATGAGGGTTATAATCCCCCCCATCCACCCTATAACCCTGCACTAGTAGTGCTTAGACCCAACGGCCTCTTTTCCTAAGGAAATAAGGCTTTTATAGGAGTGCTGTCTGTCCATCTGGCTCTCCATCTGTCAATCCTGTGCCCAGCAATGTATTCTGAACCTGGTGGCTAATTTTACCCCGTTCTCTAGAGAGGTAAAAGCTGAAAAGACATAAATATACTACATATATTATGAAAATCGGTGGTGTGTGAGACGATGACAAAGCCCAGCTCATGTGAGTGAAAGGCCGTGGTATAAGCTCGTTAGCTAATTGCTTGGCTTGGGCTGCCAGCTGGCCAGTCAGTACATGCAAAGCAGCCAGCTCAGCTACCTGTGAGTGACTTCTTGGATCTTCACACAATGTACCTGGCAAGCCAGCAGAAGAGAGGAGACCTTTGTGGAGGGAGTAGGTGTGCACAGGACTAGACAGAAATGGAAAAGAAGACATGCCAAGGGCTGTGGTCAAAGAGAAAATGGTGTTATTGAAGGGGAGAAGAAAAGTTGGAGGGTGTGATTTTGTGGGGAGGAATATATGATTTAAGATGTTAATAGAGTGATTTGGTTGTTCATCCTGTCTTGAAGGACAGGGTTCGACTTAATATCTTGATACTTAATACCTTCCTTCCCTTTTATCTTCAGAGCTTAAAAACAACAACTCTGTTAAAAGTAAGGGTCCTTATAATCCTATACCTTGTTTCAGATGGTTGCAATTAAGGAAAGAGCAAAAAAAGAGGACACGAGCAGAAAACAGTTAATGGAATCAGCCTTATTATTCCCTCTCCACAGCTAATAAACAGAGGCACCGTAAGACAAACTGGATTGCATTTCAAAAGTCCAATTTAAAATGCTCTCAGTTAAAGGCATGCAGTAAATTTGCCACAGTGTCAAAGCCAGAGCATCCAGTCTCCAAATCTCTGGTGCTGGAATTTCCCTGGTGTACAAGGCAGCAGAGCTGCTCTGCTCACCTCTGTGTTCAGCTGACAGATGCTGTGTTCGGGTGTGAATTACTACCTTTGCTCTGTCAGTGGAGAATGAAACCCTACTTCTGGCTCGGTTCTACAATCAGTTAAACAGATCCCACTGCCACTCCTCCTTCAAGTACATTTTGGCATTATTTAGTACCATTTCACTGCCAGGACACTTGGTTTTCCCCATTTCCCTGCTCCCTCACCCCCTACATTCCTTTCTGTGTTTGATGCATGTTCAACCACAGCTGAAGAGATAAAGAACAAACATTCAGAACAGACAGACTCCTAAAAAATCAGCTGAATTCAGGATTCCTAGTGTCAGATGATAAGGTGCCCGAGCTAACCTACTGATAAAGTATGTGGTAAGCAAACCCTGTGATCTACACAGATAGCTTAAGCTTCCACAGTGCTAATTACTATTACAACCTTAAGCTAATATTTGAGCCTTTCTTTTGAGCAAGGATGTGTAACAATTAGATTACAGGATTTGGAGCATTACAAAGAGAGATAAAAGCAGCAGTTTCGTCATGGTATGTGGTATTTTGTTTACATAGAGATAATAGCAGTGATGATAATAATAATTTAATAACAACTATTCTATTTAGGTCCAAATTCTGATTTCACATGCATCAGACCTGCAACACAATTATCCTGAATTCATTTGGATTGAGGCATGCAGATCTCTAGTCAGAGACCATTTTGAAGGGAATTGCTCTGAAGAGCCCAGCATGGTGTACGATGAGTTGTAGCTACTCAAGGTAGTAAGTAGTGAGCCAATATTTCCAAAGAAGGGCCCGAGACTGAATATTTCTCTTCACTTCTGCTCTGAGCATTGCTGAGAACTCTGATGGCGTGTACTACACCCTGATGACAGCTCCAGCAATGAAAGGGACCTCTGTTTTTTTGGTCTCTGCCACCCTTATGGTTTCCTCTCTCCCTGCTCCACAAGAATATGCATATGTAAAAACACAATATGCTTGAATACAGTGGTAATCCATAGGGAAAAACCAAACAACAGAGAAACAACAGTTTACTCTAGCCAGATTTAATGCATGTTATGTTTTAATGTGCCTGGGACGTCATCTTTTAAACTTTCTACAGTGTACTGAAAAGAAAATGCATATTTTCTGCATGATATTTGGGCATGTTTCTCTATGTCTCACTGTTTGGTTTGGGTTTTTTTGGTTTGTTTTTTTTTTTTCTTCTCCTAGGCACCCAAGGGTAAAAAAAATCACCCCATGTCCATGACAACAGACAGCTCTTCTGATGAACCATAAAATTCCTTGCCTCAGAGATAAGTCAGCTCATACAAATGAGCATTTGGCCCCTGAAATTTTGTTGCTGCTGAGATCATAGAAAATACGTGACAAAAAACACCCTTTGCCAAAAACTGAAATCAAGATTTTCCTCTGCTTTGGAGGCTAAAATCAAACTTCATAACTATGACAGTTTTTCAAGTATGTACCACACTTTCCTGTAAGACAGAATCAGCCACACAAAGCAAAGCTAATGTGTATATCCACTCAGGAATATTATAACATTAAAAAATAAACCTGTCTCCCAGCAGTGGATTTAAAGAAACTCTCAGCAGCTGAAAATCTGGTCCCAGAGTCACAAGCAGCAAACAAGCAGGCAATTAACTGAAAAAAGACAAGGGCATGTTTTAGCAAGCCCTCATTCCTCTTTTTGTCTATCATAAGTGTATAGGAAACCTAAAAGCAAGCAAGGTAGGCAGACAGGATATTTTTCCTTACCCACAGGCACCAGGGTCTTTTCAGAGAGCTGCATCTCGCAGACAGTCAATACTTGGTTGAAAACTTGGAAAACAGGTTTTAAGCAAAAACTCTTCTGAGAATTAGATCCAGGCTCAAGAGGCTGAAAGCATCACTCGAAACAGCCAGTTTAATTTATTCAAAGAAAAGCCACATAGCTCAAGGACAGGTAAGTAGGTAAATAAACCATTGTCAGCCCCTTCTTGGTGAAGAAAGGTACCATGAAAAGCCTGCATTAAAGGAGAGCTCTGCGTGGGAAATGAAGGAGCCTCGGGTACAGACATTTGATTTATTTTTTCAGAGTGAGGCACAGGGGAGCGTGCACTGGCTCAACCTGTTGTAATCTAACATGTGAGTTGCTAGTTGTTGCGATGATATTGCAGCAGCCTCTTCATTAAAAGAGCTGTGTCTTTAGCAGCAGTGATTAGTTTTCTACTTATAAAATCAAGACATTGTCACTGCTGCTATTGCTCCCTGTTGCTCTTCCCCCTGTATCACTTTTTTTTTTCTTCTTTCTTTCTCACAGTGAGCAGGAAGGAATGCAGAGAAGGATAGATAGGTACTGTATGTTTCTCATTTGCTCAGCTGACAATCCTTTTGCTACTTCATTTCACTTTAATAGGATCTTCTTGTTACCCACCTACTGTATCTCAGCATGGAAAATCCTGGCATCAAAAGGTTGAAAGCTGGAGGCAAAACTCGCCTCCCTGCAGCTCTAGATGAGGTGAGGATGAGACAAAGTCATCTGGTTGCTTTGCAATCAGTATTAAGGCAGTTCAAGGAAGTGTAGGTAAAGGATATTATCTTCCCCGTGAATTAATCTCCAGCAGGATTTTGCTTTTTCCAAAGGCAGAGAAGATGAGGGACGAGTCACATGTATTTTAGAAGTGTAAAACCGTCAAGGAGAAATGGTCAAATGATTACTTCCATGGATAGAAGGTACCAGTGCAATTCTGTTCAGCTTGTGTAGGGGGGGATGTGTGTTTGTCCGAAAAGGGACACTGTGACAGAAAGGTGTGTGACAAACAAAAGAGGAGTGGAAACTGCGTCTGGGCAGCCTCCAGCTGTGTGCTGGTGTGCAGGGATCTGAGTGTCCATCTGAGTGGGGATTCACTTGTAGGCAGCACCGGGACCACCTGCAGAAGCCCAAGAATAGTTCCTCTGCCATATCTACTGATGAGTTTCAGGAAAAGGCAGCCCTGGTTTAAAATAGCCTCTGGAATATTATATTAAAACCTTACGCTTAAAACCAAAACTGCTTTTGGAGCCCTAGCTGCACCTCTATTTCCCAGCAGTTTCTCTGGGCTTTAAAATCCAATGTCTTATGTAATGTCTCATTGCAGAGGGGGTGGGGGGGTGTCACTGAGAGTTGGATGGGAGACCCCTTCTTTCTTGGTCTGGGGGAAATCGAGGGTAAGATCAATTCGACAAAGCACCAGAGGGGATTAAATCAGGCACTCGTTTTGCAAGGGGAATGAGGCGGGATGGGGGGAGCAATTTCGGCTCTGCAAGCACCGGACCTGACATTTCTGCTGTCTGCTCTGCACAGCGGCAGCACGGAGCACGCTGGGAAGCGTGTGTGTACCACTTCCCTCTGCTGGAGGCAGCTCACACTGTTACCTGCCTCCCTCCATCCCACAATATTTCTGTAGGTTCTAAAAATGCTCCAGCCCCTATCATCTGGCACAGCAGTGATAATGAAGTGGCCACAAATCCTTTCAGTAACTTTCATTTATACAAAAGTCTCAGTGCTGACTGGGGGGTGGAACACAGCAGCTCTTCCAGCACAGAGGAAAAACAGGATGAGAGGAAAGGGACGTGTTTTGCAGAGATTGTTTAAGCTGACACATTTTGAAAGGAGCCAGAATACCGCAGCCTGGACATGTAACACTTCTTGAAAGAAGAATGAACTGTCTGATTGCTCACAGCTTTGCACAGCCACGCACAGCCTCCCCCATCTCCAACACTGTGCAGCACCAGTTAGGGAGTGCTTTGGGGTTATTTAGCGTACTGGTGCACTGATCAAGTTTGCTTTGGAGCTTGTGCGAGATCACAGGTCAAGGGAATGTGGGGGACTGAATGGATTAGTGCAGAGAAAAAGAACTTGTCTGCAAGCTGTCTTCCCAGTTCATCTCTTGAAGCATCTTCAGGCATTAAAATATCTAATATAATATTCTGTAAGTAATAGGTCTCCCCATCTAATCCCTTACTTAGAGATTGTGAACATCAGTGGTTTTATGCCCAAGGTCAACCATAGGCTGTAGAAATGGATAGCTCAGATGGAAATGATGGTTTTTTTCCTCTCTTGGGGCTGCAGAACATTTCCTAATATTTAATATTTTGTATTTGCCCTTAGATACAGCCCAATGACATTCTCCAGTCACATTGTGGGACTAGCCCCAGCCGGACCAGTCCCAACAAGACAAGGTTAGATAGGTCTTTTAGCAACCTGGTCTAGTGGAAGATTCCCTGCCCATGAGAGGGGTCAAAATGAGATGATCCTTATTGTCCCTTCTATCCCAAACCACTCTGTGATACTTTATTCTATGACCTCACCTCCTGTAAGTCCACTGGATGCCACAATCTTTAGGAGTACAGGTAGAGTGAAAGTCCTGGAGAGCCAGGAGGGTTTTGATACTCTGCCATTTTGCTGATGTCAGCCTTGTCATTACCCCCTCATGAGAGCTCTTGTGAGAGGAATCACAATCTAGCAGCTCTTTGCCATCCATACACTAAATCATATAATTTTTTTTTTTTAAAAGCAGAGTGCCACTGCAGGAAGACACGAACACGTTACACCAAATTTACAGTGCGAGAAGAAAGCACTGTATTTATTACAAAGATATTGTCCATTTGAACATGAAAAAAAGAAGTCAAGTTTGTTTTATGCAAGAAATGTTCTTGTTTACCTACCATTTTCCTCAGATAAATGAATTTTGTAAAGGAAGTGTATTACCCCTAGCTTTCCTGCCATCCCAATGGCATGGTAGATCGTGCTAACTCCTCAGTCACAGTCACCCACACCTCTGTTGGAACAAGTTTGCTCTGTGATTCATAACGAACCTTAGTTGTAAATCCAGCCTCAGTAAAACAAATCAACAAATATCTCTTTAGTCAGAAAAATAGGGAGTGAGTAAATATGGAGAGGTTCCATCATTTCACTACTTACTTAGTTATTTTTAAGGGAAAGGGGATGGCAATGCCTCACAGACTGAATGGTGACACCCATCTATGCCAACAGAGATGCTTGCTGCAAACCAGAGCTTATTTTTTGTTAAATAAGACACCAAAAAAAAGGTGTAAATTTAGAAAAATAAAGTTTTTTGTATCTTATATGTGTATTCTCATTGGCATTTAACTTTGCATCAGATGGGTGCTATTGAGCAGCCATATTGACCCCAATCTGTTGACAGCATTTTAGCATTTCTACAGGGACTAGAGGGTTAAACAAGTAGGACAGGTCTTGTAATGATTATGGAAAAAGACAGCTGAGAGAGACTAAAACCATTGTATATCAAGATATTCCTAGATGTCAAGGCAGAATTCTTCCTAAAGGTCTGTGACACAGACAGGAGCTGTCATACAAAGGTTACCAAATATAAATGGAAAAATTAGGGAAGAACACGATCTAAATACTGCCCCTCCAGTTATTTAACTGATTGAATTGCCTACCACTTGATTTTTGAGAAATTTCATTATGACTGTTGTGCAAAACAAAAAATATGGGTTATTAGCTCCCATTGGCAAAGAATGCTAAATTTATCCAATGTACAACTGCACTGAAGCCAAAGACATTACAGAACTGAGGTTAGCCTGTAGTGGCCACTCAAGTCTTTGAAATTTTAATCTCTTTGCAAGTGCAAAAAATTAGGTGTCCACTTTTGTATCAAATCAATGGCAACCTCTATAGGCACTTCTTTATTCGTATTTAAAAACAATAACAACAACAACAACAAAAAGAAATAAAGACAGAAAGAAGAAGAAAAAAAGAAAAAAGAGAATAAAAAGATGGACAGGAAAAGGGAAAACAGAAAAGAAAAACAAGAAGGAATAGGGAAAAATGAAAATATAAAGAAAATCAAGGGAAAAAAATAAAAAGACAGAGAAAGATGTAACCAGAATGTTTTAAGATGTATATTTAAAGGACTGCTCTCTAAATGAATAGGAAACAACAGATTTTCTTCCGTTTTTCTTCCTTCTGATAAAAAAAAAAATCCTGATTTCCTTACTTCAAGCAAGGAAAGATAACTAAATGAATGAACATCCTGGTCGCACTAGAGATGCTTTAATTCCAACAACATATGATCTCTGACTAATATTCCTGATCATCTCTGCCCATCTGAAATACTCTGGCATTGAGTGTCCCTGCAGGTAGGGTATGGTACTGGATATGATGTTAAATATAAATCTCTCTAACTGACTTTTAAAATTATTTCCATCCAACTTTTTCAAGCATTCTCTGTCATTACCATTCTCCTTTACCAGAAGAAAAAAAACCAACGGACACATAGACAAAATTGGAAAGGGAATACACTCTGAGGATGATTTCCTGTGCAAAAGGAATGAGAAAGAAAATACTTTTTCCTCTTATTAGAAAAACTGCCTGTAGTAGGGTGAGCGTGAGCAAGGACAGTGACGGAGGGAGAGACCTGAGGCAACCCAAAATCTGGACCAAGAGCTTTCCAGGGATTGTCACATTTGGCTGAGGACAGAGTGGTTTGGCAGGGCTACAGGCAGCCTATCAGCCTGCTGGGAAAAGAATGGGCACATCAGGCTGATGAGGGAGGAAACACTGACCTTAATTTTGTTTACAAAGATGTTATTTTTCCCTTAAGTTGAAAATACAATAAAATAATAAAATAAATCAAAGCAAACAACAACAACAACCCCCAAAATATGTAATATGTTTTTGTACAGGTGCAGTACAAAATTAGATAGCATGTGTGATTTAGTGATAAGTGAAAGCTGTTCTGGTCTGTAACTGTTAATGCACAGTCTGAGTGGTATTCCAGCCTCCATGGCCTCTTTCCACATCTCTCACAGGGCTCTCAATAGAGAGTGACACGGTGAAATTGGAGCCCTTAGATAATGCACTGCTGAACCTCAGTTTTCCTCATCCATAAAAGTTAATAGTAAATGTTTTCTGAACCTTCACGGGTCTATGTGTCTTGAGCGAGAAAGAAGGCTAATTTTGTTAAAATATTTAACACAAAATATGTTCCCACTGTAAGAGTGTTCTCAGAAGAACTGCAGCATTTGACCATCAGCTTTATAAAGCTCTGTCAGACCTCAAGCTACAATAAATATTATGGAGCTAAGTATTACTTCACCATCCTTGTGGATTTTGGTTTTACATTGTAATAGGTGTAAGGTTCTCTTCAGAGTGTCCCTGTGGAGGACAGGGCTCTCTCTCCAGCATTTTTCTATTCATCAGTGTCCTGTGCTTTGCTCTGTAGAAATGTTTGCAGTGATTTGTAAGCAGTCTATGCAGAGGTAGACCCAGCTGAGAGTTATTATTACACTCAGACAGTTTTATGCATTGACCAAAGATAAAATACACTCATCTCCTTAATACTATATATACACTTTCTCTATATATAGCATTAAAATGTCCTTACTGACGCTCTAACCATAGGATCAGTAGCTTGCATTTATATTTATACTTCTTTTTTTCCTTTGGACCTACCACAGTAGTATTCAGACTGAATCAAGATGGCTTTGTTTAGTTTTATTCCATATTATATAGTTTCTTATATTGCAGGGACACAGTGGTTCAGAGCATAACTCTTCAGATCAGGAGTCTGGACAACTGCTTCTGAGCACTCAGGTCTTTATTCTTTGTAAACTGAGGAGAGCAGTGATTTGTAAAACTGCCTTGAGATCTGTGTCAGGTAGATGCCAAGTGTGACTATAAATATAATTTGGGCAACTAAAGGGGCTGGAGCCAAGCACTTTCAGAAGCACATTTTTAAACCAAGGGTGCTGAAAATCTCAGGCTACCCTATTTAAGCTAGAATACTTTCAAAGCTTGCCAGATCATTCACACTGAATTTGGACAGAGAATTCCAAAGAGAAGGAAATACTGTTGACCAGGCAGGTGGCTTTGCGCAAGCTCTCTGTGACCACAAAAATCAGGAATATACTTATTAAATATTATATCAGAGCTAAGGCTGTTAGAAGACTGCATTCCCCATTTAGCAGAGATCTAGAACTCCAAGAAGGGTTCGGGGCCATTAATAAAAACAAAGGCAAATATGTGCTCGTACACAGAAGAACAGTCTGGCAAATATCCTTTCTCTCCATTACCCCTGGTTCCTGGTTGAAATGTCCATAATGCATGGTGACTGCAGCAGCTCTGCTAAGATATCCAAAGGAAAGTCACTGCAGCCCATTGCAAAATCCCTTCCCTGTTCTCAAGGGTCAGTGACCCGTGGGTCACTGCTGTTAATGTGGATTTCTGTGCTGGTGCAGCTGTAGTGTTAAATGACAAGGATGACAGTCTTGCTAATTTATGCAGGCACCGAAAAGAGAGCTAGCCCACAATTTTGTTATGTTTTCAGGGCTTGACTTTTGTTCTAAATGTCAACAGGGTGTTCAAATGCCACGCAAGTCTCCCTTAGGACTTGGCTCAAATTCATATGCAGATACTTCTGAGAGTGTCTTGGATTCATGAACTTAAAAAACTTGGCTTAAATATACAAAAGTAAAACTAGTCTTGATTGACAATATAAAATACTGTATAAACTCCTGAGAACATCTGTATATTTGTGCACAGATATGTACTCATATGTACACAAATGCACACATATACATTTACTGCACATAGGATTTCAAGATAAACCCACTGGTCAATTTTAAACAGTCAAATTTCCCTCCTTGGATTGTATTTGCAGCTGATTTACTGGTTTTCCTGTTTTTCTTTAAATTGCTATGTTGCAAATTTCTTAGAATGATAGTCCTGGAAGCTCTCTTCAAAAGAAAGAGCATATAAACACTGTGAGTGGAAACTCCTCCAGACTACTCCAGCAATGCAGCTCAGCTTTTCTCTGCATAGAAATGTTTTTAGATGTGAAAGACTCGATGATACAAAAGTTCCTATGTAGATCCCTCCAGGGCATGGCAGTGCTGAATTGCTTGGCAGGGCTGAATGGAAATATCTGTGCAAAAAGCTGCCCTTGCACTTGCCCATGCAAATATAGGGCTTGTGTAGATGTTAACTGAGTGATTATCAGGAGACAGAGCCTGTTCTTGACTAGGATAAAGGGTATTTTAAAAATGAGTGTTTTCCTGGACATGCGGAAGAGGTTAAAAGGTTTGGAGAAGAGAAATTCCAGACAGAGGGTGTCTCCGAAGGTCTCTGTTCTTTTGGTAACATTCTCAGATAAATTTTCTTGATCAGGAGAGCCTGGGAAAATTTGAGTGAAATAGTGAAAAGAGCTGAGAGACAGTAGGAATAGCCTTAGAATCAGGCAATGAACAAAGGTGTGTGAACAAAGCATAGGAGACCTGCCCCTTCATAGGTGTTTAGATTATCCAAATTCAATTTAATCTGTGATATCTGATAATCATAGCAAGCCTCCTAGTAGCTCAGTTGGTTTGGTAGTTCTGACTTGTTATCCCCTCTCTGCCAGATCTGTCTTATGACAATTATGCGCATTAAGAATTCAGTTACACATTTAGTAATAATTGAAAAATATTTATAAGACCACACACTCACACAAATTCTTTTCCAACTGTGATTTGGGACAAAGACACCCTTTATGATCAGGAAAGCTAAACATTTCCATCGAGCCACTACCACTGTCTAGCTTCATCTCTTGTACTGTTCAACTTTCACACCAAACACATCTTATATGGAGACCAGTAGGCTCACTTGAAGACAGCATCAACACTGGTCTTTTTTATCACTGTACTGAGGGAGGTACAGAGTTATACAGCTGCCGGCTAATTCCTTTCCTTACTGACTGAGCATCACTTGAACATGTGATAGGCATTGCAGAATGCAGAATGTTTGACATCCCAAATCTCGCCTTGTCAAAGCAGGAGCAGTACCTGATCCCACAACCACAATGCCTTGATTCCTTAAAAAATCACTAGCAGCTATTGACTTTTCAGATTTATTCTAGAACAGATTTTCAAGGCTGGCTGTCAGTATCAAAGATTAAGCTGATTTTATTCCTATATTTTGGGCTCTTGACTTAAATACACATTTTTGAAATGTCGTTCTGAGGCTTTCCTTATTAATGAGTGCTTTCAGAAATAAATGTTGGTTGTCACAAAAAAAATTGTTTCATATTTCTGTTTTGTTTCCTGTCACTTGGTAAATTCTTGGAATCAGACATTTAAAACAGTAAACAGTTGTTCCAGTAACAATTAACAAATATTCCTGTGAGTGGGGAGCTAACAAAGCCTGCAAACCTTGGAGTTTCTGATCTATGATATCTATAGCCCCCCTAAACCACAGCAGCCCCATTTTTTTCCTTTCTTTTGCTTTCTTTTTTCTGCTATGTTGTCAGCTCCCACTTCCAAAGCCTGCAGATATCCTGTAGATAATCATTTTCCCTTGGTACCCTCCATGCCTCCAGGCTCTCTTCTAACTCTAGCAATTACCAACTGGCAAGAGGCACTGACTGGTTTCAAAATGTACCTGTGGTAACTGATGGTCACTACACGATTGTGCAAGGTCAGATCATGTAGAAAAATGTTCCATCTTAACTTATCTAACCAATGGTTGCTCCCAGATTTGGAGGATATAAATTGCAATCTTTTCCTTCCACTTTCTCATCCATTTTCATGAAACTTATCAGTAACTCATTATATTTTCTTGGAGATACCTAGTTCTTGTTTGACATGATTAATTCACAAACAATCTCAGGTTTTAGTACAGGAACTGATAAACAGATGGACAGGAAGAGCAACTGCATAAGGGACAAGAACCCAGAGAGAAAACTAGACTGTCACCAAGTTTGTACTCTAAGGATCTCAGGACAATTGATATCTATTCCTTAATTCTACTTCATGGCATCATCTCATCAGTGAGATAAATATTACTGTTCTTTATTTATATTTTATTTATAAATAAGTCAACAGAGGCATGAAGAGGTCAGGAGACTTCCCAAGGTTCTAGACCAAGTCTGTGTTTGGTCCAGGGATTTTCTTTTTTTTGACTGGCCTGCACTGTAACCTCAAAGTCACTGTGTACTCAACTGGTTCTTCAGTAGAGGTGTGGCTTTGTCATGAAGCAGGATTAGGAATAAAGGTGCAAACCATGGAGAACCTTTTGGGATAGCTGTCATGGCCCGGCTTATTTGATCCTTGACCCATCCCTGTTACAGGGAGCAGGTACTGTCACCTGAGACACCATCCCTGCAGGGGTTGAGGGGCACAAAGGGTAAGGGACAGGCAACACTTGAGGGCTCACTAGACTTCTGAAGATTAAAGTTACTACTCCTGATATCCATCTTGCAAGGCTTGGATCCACACGTTTGCCTTGTGTGCTCTCAGTTGTCCATCCTCAGGTCCTGTCATATCCCACGGAGCAATTCCTTTCTTCCCTTGAGGCTCCTCCTCCAGATACCGGCCATGCCCAACTGTTTCCTGTAATTGGGTTTGCTCTTGCACCATCTCCCCCCAAGTTCAGATTCATCCTCTTGCTCAACCTTATTCTGTTAACCCATTCCTCTCCTTGCAGCAGATGAGAGCTCCCTTCCAGAAAATATCCCCAGTGGATCTGAGACTTGAATGAAAATTAATGAACATCGGGAACCATAATAGAAAATTCTGCCTCTCAGTGATGTCAACAGCAAAAATTTTATTCCTTGACTCTTTCCTTGCCTGGATTTACACAATTTGTTCTAAAAGTCTAGGTCTTAGCTGATTTTCCCTGGATTTGTTGCATGTTTTCTTCACAGCAGCTATCTTAAAATTCATTCATAACCCTGTCCCCTCATCTCTGTCTCCTGATTTAGTTTGGTGACCTTCTTGTTATGAAGTAAGGAGAGTTTAGAGGTGCTTACCAGGGAAATCTCTGTCCTTCAAACTCAGCTTTGTTTTCCCAGACTGAATGACTCTTAAAACCCTGGGAGTTTGTGTGATTAAGGACTCAATGAACCCCATGAAAGGCTCTGTAATTTGCACAGCTATTGGTATTTTAAATCAGAGTGCTTAGGTCTTCCTACCCCTCATGATATTAAACATGTTTACACTTATGAGTCTAATTATTTTTAGTCAAATTAAGTGGCTGCTATGTTTTCCTTATCAACATGTCCTGAGAAAATATAGCCTTAAGACCATCTGAAATTATTTTAATAAGCCACAAATATTTTGTGTGTGTTTTATCTTAATTTCTCAAATGTAGCTTTTTTGCCAGTGGAAAAAAAGACACAGCAAAAAATGTGACTTGTTTTTGAGGAGGGAAGGGAAGGGAAGGGAAGGGAAGGGAAGGGAAGGGAAGGGAAGGGTGCGGGAAGGGTGCGGGAAGGGTGCGGGAAGGGTGCGGGAAGGGAAGGGAAGGGAAGGGAAGGGAAGGGAAGGGAAGGGAAGGGAAGGGAAGGGAAGGGAAGGGAAGGGAAGGGAAGGGAAGGGAAGGGAAGGGAAGGGAAGGGAAGGGAAGGGAAGGGAAGGGAAGGGAAGGGAAGGGAAGGGAAGGGAAGGGAAGGGAAGGGAAGGGAAGGGAAGGGAAGGGAAGGGAAGGGAAGGGAAGGGAAGGGAAGGGAAGGGAAGGGAAGGGAAGGGAAGGGAAGGGAAGGGAAGGGAAGGGAAGGGAAGGGAAGGGAAGGGAAGGGAAGGGAAGGGAAGGGAAGGGAAGGGAAGGGAAGGGGGTTTTTCCATCTGTATTTTTCTATCTATGTTTTTCTGCTTATTGATGAATCAGAAATGAAAAAAATACTTATCTTCTAAGTTAAATACAGAAACCTTAATTTGATTTCTGTCTATCATGATGTCTTTCTGTGTGACCTTGGGCCTGCTATTTCCTCACCTTAGAAAGTAGTATCAAAACACGTTCTTGCATTTTTGGCTGAAATAAATCATAGGCTCATCAGACAAGCCTTGCCTGTCACTGTAGCCTTGTATGCACATACGGTCCTGATCTCAACTGATGTCTCTAGGTGCTAATGCAATGCAAAGACTCTGCAGTCAGAACTTTGCAGTCAACTGTGCTAAGTCAATCATCTTGTGAAAATAAAAGCTTTGAGAATCCCATGAGAAGTAAACAAATAGATAAATAATAAGCAAACTCACTGCAGTTCAGATAATGTGGTTTTGGACAGAAAAAAGAACTTAGCACAAGTGTGAATAGCAACCCTCAGTACTCTTTTCTGAAAACTCCCCTTGAAATGTCTGCCATCTTGCATTTTTAACATTTTATCACTGGAGCACAACAATGTACTAAAAATACAAGATATTTTTACCCAATCATCTTGCCACTTCAAGATTCTAGACAATTATGAGATGTGACAATCTCAAATTACTTTTTGCAATTAAAGAGTAAATGCTCTTCTCTTCTGTGAATAGGGTTTAGCTCATAGAGCTGGCTGGGCCAAACCAGAGGCCTTCCACATATAATCCACTTCAGGTTTTCTAGATCAGCAATTCTCAAGTGCCTCAGGGCAGCTAGATTTGGATGTTGGGAGCTCTGTGTATGTTTGTAGTACTTCCAGATAACCCACATTCCAGATAACCCACATTAACCCACATAACACATTGACAATCAGAACCGTGGTGGCCATGGATTTGTGTGGGACTAGCTGCCTAGCGAAACTGCTGGCCTGCGATTTTTAATGAAATCTGCTTTTCTGTCATTCATGTTAAAATACTGGTTTGCTGAAACTAGTGCCAGTAACAGAAAAGACATACCAACTTCAGCCTAAACTTCTGTGAGAAAAATGTTTCTGGCTGCGGCTATGTGGTTGTGAAGCAGAAAGTCACTCACTCAAAAAAGCCTGGCTACTTGATGACCAGCATGTCCTCTTGCAGCTGTATAAATAATGAAATATTCATTCAGCCAGAAAAGAGACAAGCTCTTTAGTCCCATGTTTAAAATCTAATTTGGGGTGTGAGAAATTTGCACATTGAAGTCCTTGCTCCAATAAACATGCATTTATTCACCCAAAGAGCTTGGGCACTTGAAGATGAGGGAGAGACACGCGCCTCACGGAGACCCAGGAAAATCCTAATGTCCACAGTGGCTTTTCTGAACCAAATAATTACTAATGGCATAGCACATACATGTTCTTTCCCCTCCCTCCCTCCCTTTCCTCCACTGCTTCAGATAGTTCAGTTTGACTTTAGATCAATTTTATTTTTTAAACCTGAACAGTTTTGTAGGGACAGGAAAACCATTTCCAAACCCACCCAACTCTACCTGGCATCCATCACCACAGAAGCAGACACTCAAATACTAATGGTGCCTGTAAAGCAGAAATTGAACTTTACTAAAAAAAAATTAAACCAATTAATCATAGGCCAAAACTTCAGGAAAAACCCCAACAGAAATCTTGCAGTGTGCTGTGAAAGCTGCCAGCTTCTGGGATTTGCAGCAGTCTCTCAGGAGCAGTGTGTTACTCTGCTTCTGCAATAGCTACGTTGAAAACAGAGCTTTAAGCAGGGCCAAGAGTGATATGGTTTAGAGAGTCAAATCTATCTCAGATATGTGCAAATTCACTTAGACTCAAGATTTTTTGCTTTGTGGAAGCCTTTTGGTAAAACTGGGCTAGAAATTACCTGAGGATCAATTGTTTGGCAGTTTGCCAGGTCCTTCTGCTCCTAATCTTCTATTGAAGGGAGATGTATTCATAGATATCTGTCTCTTGCTCCTCCTCCTTTCCTCATGGTAAGTGATATCACCATAAATACACAAAGGTATGGCAGGTGTACACATGAGGAAATGACCTCTCTGGTCATGATTGCCTTTCAGTGAGTGTCCCCTCACTTTCAACAGTTTATCCTTTTCCATGAGCCTTAACAAGAGCCTCAGTGCAAGGGTAACCCCTTGAAGATGTAAATATTCTCCCAGAAAATGTTTTGGCTTTTTCGGGCTGGACAGCTGGATTGTGTATGGGCACAGAGAGGCAGTGGCCTTTCAGGAATGCCTTTTGCACAGGTGTTGGCAAGCCAGGCTGGCTTGAGGAAGGTTGAATTCACACTGCTGCTCTACACCTGCCTGTTAATGTGCTGTGAATGGGGGCTTATGTGCTTTGGGACAAAAAGGACTCCACGCCATAATGCACTTGCCAGGTGACTCCTGTACTGCCTAGCTCAATGACTGTGAATTTCAACTAGGCTTGGCTGCTATGCAATGCAGAGCTATTCACCTTTACAATCACTCCCTCCCCTCTCCCATCATCCCCTACACTACAGCTACTTAGAGAGCTAGGCAAACTTTATCATCAGAAAACAGATCAAGTCATTTGGCTCAAATCACCAGAGCGCAGCAGCAGAGCACAGCATGTTGGAAAAAAGAAGGGAAAAAAAAAATCTTAATTTTTGGCTTCTTGTCAGGTTTGGAACCATATTTGCCAAGTATTTCATGAAGGATAGTTTGGATATTATTCAGGGATCCTCCTGAAAGCAGCACGTACCAGAAAACACACACCACTTCTTAGGCAGTTTTGCAGACTCAGGATGTGCTAGATGAGCTTTTCCTTCCTGAGATAAATCCAACAAGCAATTATTCTGAGAGATATTTTATCCTGGCAGAAGCAGGGGTGTATTCAAGTACTTTAGGATTTGAGGGCCTTGCATTTTGGTGCAGACTTCTATAATCCGGTTTTGCTTTTTTAGCAGGGTACTCTGTTCTGTCTGTACTCAGTAATTCTTGTCTTTTTGTAAAGGGCTTGGACATGAACAAGTAAAAATACAGTGTGATACAGACTACTTGTTTCCAGGGGTGGTACATTTACCACCAACCTCAGCAACCTGTGCCAGTGTTTCACTCACAGTGAAGCATTTCTTCCTTATAACTTATCTAAATCTACCTTATTTTAGATTAAAACCACTACACCTTGTCCTATTGCTCCAGACCCTGCTACAACATTTGTCCTCATCCTCTTATAAGTGCCCTCTAAGTCTTGGAAGAGGCTATAAGGTCTCCCTAGACCTTTTTTTTTTTTTTTCAGGCTGTACAACCTTAGCTCTCTCAGCCTGTCTCCACAGCGGAGTTGCTCCAGCCCTCTGAGCATCTTTGTGGCATTCTCTGGACTTGTTCCAGCAGGTCCATAAGGTCCACATCCTTCTTATGCTGGGGGTCCTAGAGCTGGATGCAGCACTCCAGGTGGGGTCTCACCAGAGCAGAGGGGTACAGCCACCTCCCTCTCCCTGCTGGTCATGCTTCTTTTGACACAACCCAAGATGCTGTTGACATTCTGGGCTGTGAATGCACGTTGCTGGGCCATATCCAGCTTTTCACCCACCATGATCTCAAAGTGATTATTTTTTTTTTACTGTAGTGTAGAGTAGCACATTTAGATCTAACTTGATATTTTTCAGAGACACAGATAGGCAGAAGTATCTTCAGAGTACCTAAAAAGATGAATTTGCATGTTAGAAACAGCACTGTTTCTACCTGTTTGCAAGCTCTCCTTGTTAGGTGTGTACTAAGTACTAAGAAATGGTGCTAATTTTTTTCTCGCAGTCCTCACTGAAACACTGAACAGAATCAGACCAAAAACTGACCCTGCCAACCTTCATGTGGAACCTCTTTTCACAGAAAGGAAATGCTTTTAGCATATCTACTTCTATTCTAGCTTCATATAAAGCCCAGGTTTGTTAAAAGGCTGATGTCTCAGAGCCCTACTGACATCAAGGAAGAGGGGTTGACACTGGGACTTTATCATGGTTCCAAATCATCGAGGACAACTCCTAGCAAAACACTTAATTTCTTAAATAGTATATGATATAATCTGCTGATTTGAAAACATCTAACTGGTCCAAACATTGCTTACCATACCTTCCTTGTTTCACTATTGGTTTCTCATTCTTTCGACCCTATTATGAATTTTATTAGTCATTCAATCACCGTTAATCTTTCTAGGGAAGAATAAAGCAAAAAGGCATTGAATGCTTCAGCCCCATCATCAGTTAACTTCTTTCTTTGTCCACTGAGAAATGGTCCTGCACTTGCATTTCCTTAGTGACAGAAATGCTTTGGGCAGCTTGCCCTTCCTCCTTTCCCTTTCCCATCCCTCTTTCCCTTGCCTTACCGCTCATTTGTGCCAGTACAACAGTTTGCAGGACCTCATGGTGAACAAATTAACTGACTGAAGTTAAAAATAAACATTTTTTTTTTCTGGATTATTTCCTCATGCTCTTCCCTTTCTCTTCTTGTCATTTCTAATGCACTTACCCAATATGCTTTTATATTGCTGTAAATCCTTTGCATAACATTTTGTCCTTTCTTTGTCTCTATGTGCTTCTAGTTACATAATTTCCCACTGAATTGACCTATCTTCTAAGCTCTTCTTCACTGTTTCCTAAATTTCATGGACAGAGGTGATCATGCATCAGACAAACTCTTATGAACCTCCCTACACCTCCACATGATAATTTGAGCCCCAGAACTGTCTTAGTCAGCATTTTGGAACTTTTTCCCCCTAGATTTGCTTCCCCTGATATTTCTTCTACCAACCATTTGAATTTATTAATATACCTTTTCCAAAATATTTTTTTCTTTTTATTTCCTCTTTCTCTCTATTTTCAAAGGAATCAGGGTATTCATCCTCCTCTGTGTGTCTTTCTACTTTATTTTCTCAACCAATTTATATCTACTGGTCAGAAGAGTATCTACGAAGACTTTACTTGTCGGAGTCCAGAGGATCCCTCTGACAGCCCTGGAGAATAAGGGGGCTGTACAGGGGGGTCTGGGATCTGTACAAGGGGGTCAGCCAGCCTCCCACAGAGCCCAGAAGGACTCTGATTCTAGCTTCTATCCATGGGAGTGAATGTTCACATGAAGAAAGAATCGCAGATCCTAAGAATTTTGAAGTAGATAGTAGTTTGTTATAGAGATTAGGATTCCTAGTATACGGGGTTGAGAGGACAAGATGGAGGAATTGGGGAGTGGCCCCTAGTTTCCTTGTTCTTGTTCTCATCCCCCATCTTTTGCTGATTTGGACTTTAGAGATTGGTTTAGAATAGAACTGACATGTTAGTGTAGCAAGTTAGTATTGGTAATGTTCTGTAAACAATAAATACGTCTTGGACTGTGGTTGGGTCGGGGATTCGGTACATAAGGTACGGGGCTCTCCGATCCGCCCCAGTCCAGCGGCAGCCCGGCTCAGGGCAGCCCAGCGCCAGTCCAACGGCGTGTCTTGCTTTGCTGGGGACGCCTTGCAAAGCAGAACGAGAACTGTTAGATAACATGAAATAAACAACCTTGATAACTTGAGCTGCTGGACTCACAGTGTCGTCTCTGCCTTTGGCGTGATACGCTCGGGGCAAAGGGAAGACAGAAAACCTTATTATCTTGGGGAACAGCAACCCCAGGAAAATACCCAGGGAACAGCAACCCTGGGAGAAGATTCCACCTCCTCGGGGAACGGCCGCCCCGAGGAGAAAGTCGGGGAACATCAACCCCGACATTTACTCACATCAACCATCCTAATTTTTAGAGATAAAAGGCAGCTTCCAGAGCAACCAAGGACTTTGCTCTTCTTGCAGTGTTCCTGTTCTGACTGCAGTTTGGTGTTAATGTGCCCCACAGACAACAACCCCTGGTGTTTGAAATATTCCGGTAGCTATTAAAGGCATTTGTCTCACTTGACAATCGGATGATTGTTTACACCAGCCCATCCCATCACTCTTTTGGCTTCCTTTCTATTTCAACAAGATGGTTTTTGCAGGTCTCACACCGAATTGTGTCTCTCAGAGCCAGTGTTATGTCCTTGGTCTATAAACCATGTCTTCGCTCTTTTCCACTGTCCTCTCTAGACAAGCCAAACCTTTTAACATCAATATTCCAGTCACATGAATTAGCCTAGCAAACCTCTGCTAAGCCAATTAAGACATAATTCTAATTATGTATTAAGATTCCCAGTTCATCTGGCTTATTCCCCATACAGCTTACATTAGTGTATAACCATATAAAATGTTCTGCAGATTGACCCAGTGGTTTCCTTTTCATCTCCCCTTTGTCCCATTATGTACACACTCTCCTATTTCTGCCAAGTTTAGGTGCTTCCACATCACACACATTTATAACTGGTAAACAAAGTCTGGGACCATACATTTGGATACTGAGGTAATTTAGATTACTCAAATATTGCACTGTTAAAATACTAAAATATTCTTAAGCACTAGAATTTAGTAAAGGATGATATTTTCTGAAATAGCAGCACAGTTACTGGATATGTTAGTAGTGTTAAAATAAGAAGGAGTGAGACAAATAGGTATTAGTCAGTGGAAAACATGATCCACAAATAAAAATCAGAAATACTAGAAATGAGTCATATAGATGATTTCTCATTAGTAGGGAATTTTTCCAAATCATGTTAGACCATCCCCACATCTTATCCCCACCTCAGAATATTACCTTGTCTTTACAAGGTAATACTTTATGTGTGAATGGTTCATGGTTTTTGTGCTTTGGAAAATATGTTTACAAGTTGACTTGAGTAGCCAAATTCCGGAAGACTTCAGACTGCTGACAAAGCAGTCTCTCCCTCTCTCCTCTGCATTAAATATAAAAGGCTTCAATTGTATTCTTTCATGCAAATCAGTACCTTTACTTATACATACACAGACTTGAACATACACAGACAGATTCACAGACAGCAGATCAGCTATAGCTTCCTCAAAGTTGCAAGGAGGCAAAAGAATTTTAAAAAATGACATATTCAGCTATAAAAAATGGCCACATTACTCTGTGGCAGTAATAACAAATGATAATATTTTACTTAGTATTTCCATTGCACTTTCCATCCATCATGAACTTGTATTTTGGCAGCAGCTTTCTGTGCATCCATTTCTTGCTGGTATTTGCCAATGCAGTAAAGCACTTTGCCTTTAATCCTGAACACTTTGAGTGTCCTTTGGTCAGTTCAAGCATGTGGCATTGGTCATCATTAAACAAGCTGCTGTTGGCCTCCCTGGCATCCTATAGAAATGTTGTTAATATGAAGCAGGCTATAAAATCTTAGAACAAACAGAAGAAACAGATCAGTAATGGGGTAGAACAAACAGATCAGTAATGCAGCCTTCACTTTGTGCTGCTGGTCTCCACTGAAATAGGTATAACATCATTACATCCATTTTTACATGTGCAAAACACAGGGAAATCCCCCAAAGATCATAGTCCCAGCCACCTTAGTTCGTGAGTATTCAGCTTGTGAAACTGGTTGATGATCCTTACATTTAATGAGAGGGACCTGGCAATCTTAAACTCTACAGTCAAAAAGTAAAACATTGAAAACTGGAATTGCACCAAGTCAATTAGCTGTAAGGAGCAGATTAACTATGAATGTAATTTTTTTTTTTTTGTCAGTCAACATATACAGGCAGCTCCAATGGGAGACTGAGACCTTACGGATCTATCAATTGCAGAAGAGCCCTGAGACTGTGAAATCAGGCTCTTCAGTGAAACACCTGAAATGAAATGAAGAAGGGTGGATCCAACCATACATGATTAATGCAGACATGACTGCAAAGCCAGGACTAGAAGCAGCGTCTCAGCTCCCTGCCCACCATTGTCATGATCCTAATATGTCTCTGGCAGAGTAAAGCCTGCTTCAGGAACCCACACACCAGGTATTTGCAACACCTCCAAACCACTGCCAAACCCAGAAACATAATTTACTATGCACCACCCCACCAACGGGTATCCCCCTCAGAGTCCTGCTTGCAAACAATTCAAAATTGGTTTCAAATATACAGTAGAGAAATAAGCAGCCTCAGGGGGTGAGAGCCCTTAAACCATGGCCACCATCAGGGGAAAGGGCAGGGCTTGTCTCCCCTGTGGACAGTGAAGCACCGCAGTGCCGATAGAACAAGGCTGCTCACAGCAGACACAGGCATAGCTTTCAGCCCACTCTATGTGATAATAGATGCACTAACGTTTTGACTACAGCCTTGTGTTTACTGTGGGTGTTAGCTCAGACATTTCCATGTAAATAAAACATTCATCAAGCTCACAAAAATGTCTGCAGAGCAATTATTGCACAAGAATGGTGAGCACTGGAGAAGCAGGGTCATTCATCCCTTCCTGCTTAGGCTTGTTGCAAAGGAAGATGCCACTTTCATGGATGTTGGAATTAGGTCAGGTCTCCTGTGTAGAATCAGTGTGGGCCAAGGAATAAGGCTTGGCATCAGGAGACCTGGTTTCTATTTGCATAACTTCTGCTGAGTTACTCTATGGCCTTGAGCAACTCGCTTTGCAGCTGCATGATGCTGTTTCCCACCCATCTGTAAAATGGGGTTAATGGTACTTATCAGCCTTCACAAAGTACTTTTGTGATATAGAGATGAAAATTATGGTGACTGCTAATTGTTTTCACTCTCTCCATGGAGAGAAGCCTTTTTCCCTCCAGGAGTGTAAACCCAAGCTCATTTTCTGCTAGTTGTAGAGTTTAAGTTTCCATTTGCATGGATGGCAGCACCCTTTCCTGTAATTTTTCATAAATGTGATGTGCAACATCTGAGATTAAAGACGCCTGGGTAATATACAGACTTAGAGCAATGATGGACAGCACAACTGAACCTAGATTACAGAGAGGGCAAAACAGGGTAAAGGAAAACTGTGCTATTCGCAGAAACTAAGGGCAACGAGGCTGATTTGGCTCACCAAGGTGAGATGGATATGCTTAAGAAGATATCATAAAGTCCACATCTCCTGGTATTCAGATTAGTGAACTAACCCAGTGAACTTCCTTCCCTTAGTGTCCTTCTGGATTAATAATAGGCATTGCCAGGAAACTTTTCTTTGTGGTTTAATTTTCATTTTCAGAGTGTTTATGCTCCCCATATAACTATTTTTCCTACAGACTGATCACTGACAACATGCAGCAATGGGGTAAGTATCTGAAATTTCTTAGTTACTGGAAAAGAAGAGCTTCAGAGACCTTCCCTTATTAGCACATTAATTGCAGCTGTCACAGACAGCAATTATTTGCTCAATTTTCTTCAAATTCATCATTTTCTTAAAAAACAAAACCAAATCCAAAACTGCAGTAATGAATATTCAGAGTATTCTGGCACTTGAAATCCTGTTCTCATTTCGTAGCTGGCACTGGCTTCTCCCTATCTGAACACCTTGCACACCTTTCAGGCATGCATGATTGACAGCTGTCCTGCACGCATAGCAAAACGAAGTGTAGTCCCTCATATCACAGACAAATGCACTTTGACATCCTCAGCGCTGAGCAGCACACCATGCAACCCACCCAGAACAGGTTCCTTCCAGAGTAAACATCAGCTTCTCTAACTATAATGGACATTTCAGGTTTCTCCAAAACCTCCTGGGGGCCCTGGTTTTGGCGGGGATGGAGTTAGATTTCTTCATAGTAGCTGGTGTGGGGCTGTGTTTTGGATTTGTGCTGGGAACGGTGTTGATAGCACAGGGGTGGTTTCACTGCTGCTGAGCAGTGCTCACACAGAGCCAAGGCCTTCTGAGCTCCTCACCCACCCCACCAGCGAGGGGGCTGGGGGTGCACAAGGAGCTGGGAGCAGATGCAGGGGACAGGTGACCCCAGGTGAGCCAAGGGATATCCCAGAGCAAATGGCATCATGTTCAGCATATGGAGCAGGGGGAAGATGGAAGAGAGGACATCTGGAATGATGGCATTTGTCTTTCCAAGTCACTGTTACAATATGATGGAGCCCTGCTGTTCTCGAGATTGCTGAAGACCATTCTGCCCATGGGAAGTGGGGAATGAATTCCTTGGCTGATTTTGCTTGTGTGCACAGCTTTTGCTTTCTCTATGAAGCTGTTGTTATCTCAGCTCATGGTTTTTCTCACTTTTGCCCTTCTGACTCTCTCCCCCATTCCTGCTGGGATGTGAGTGAGGAGCTGAGTGAGACTGAGTTGCCATTTGAGGTTAAACCATGACACTGTACAATGAAAACCACCTACAGCTCTTTGCAGTAGTAGAAGGGGAAAATATGGCAAGTAATTCCTATGATTCCTTTAGCCATGTCAACTGAAAAAAGGCTCAGGAAACCATGTTTCTCAGCTTTAGTCTTTCCCTCTTTAAGCTATTTGCCTTCATAGGCTCCACCAAGAGTGGGGAGTGCAGTCCAGACGAATTACAGCCCCTCTGTGAAACAGGCAGTTTCTCCAGGGACCTCAGTTCTGAAAAAAACATTCTCACGAGCCTAATGTGCTGCTTAGAAAACTCCATGAGGCACCCCTGAGGTATGTATGCATGTATGTAATGTATGTACATATATATGAATGGACAATACTGCAGCTTTCACAATGAGAAATGACGAGTTCAGGAGATGATGGATTGGGCTATAAACAGTCTGGAGGAGGCACGAATATACACCTGTTGTTGGGGTGCTGAGGAAGCCATGTGCCTTGTCCACTTGCATCAGACAATAAAAGTGTAGGCAATTTTAACGGAGTGACTTTGAGCTGGTGCAGCATAGGCGAAATCAATTTGTTATGATGGAATATTTAGTATCATTATTTAGATTAGTGCATTTTATCACTAGACAGTGCTTTTATGACCATCTAGTGTAACCTACATATCACCTAGCAATTTGTGTAACTTCATGACTAATGGCTAAACTACAGTCTATCTTTTAGAGAGACAACGCATCTTGATTTAGAGCCTTCAAGTCATGGAAAATATAACACCTCCCTTGTAAATTGTTCCCAAAGTTCATCACTCTTCCAGCTAAAATTTGCACCTTATCTTTAGTTTGAATCTGTCTGGCTTTGACTTCCAGTGAGTGGATCTTGTTATACCTTTGTCTGAGGGATGAAAGAGGCCCATCCTGTGGAAAGCTGTCTTCCTGTGTGCTCATAGTGTCAGCAAGTCTCCTCTTAACCATCTTTCTACAAGCTAAATGCACTCAGTGTCAAAATTATTCTTCCTTGGTGTGAGAAGATTGATGGTACCAAACTCAGGCAACTACCTGTACCTACTTGCCTGAGCATCCCTACTTAATCAGTGGAGGCTCTCCTCCAGAAGACTATTTAGCTAACTTCAAGTGTAAATATTCCCTGAACATGTCTGTCTCTCTCAGTATCTATTTAACTATTCTAGGGAAAATATGACTCTCACTTGGATGCCTCACTTAAGCAACTGAAGTTTGGTGAGGTTTCCAGACTTTAAAAAAATTTTGTCTCTTTCTGATATCCTTCATATTTTCTCAACAACTTTTTGGAAGGATAGACATGAGAAATGGAGACTCATGCCAGCCCCAGCTTCCCTCAGTAAAATAATACATGGTTAATGATGCTTCCGTTGTCCTGTTTAAATTTGACCAAGAGCAAAATTAGCCTTGTCTCTTAGCCATCAGCTCCATATTCACAGTTCATATTCAGTACATTGTCTGCAGTGACCTTTCAGTATTTTTTCAGAGCCTCTGCTTTCCCCGAATATAGTCCCACATTCCCTAAGGCTCTGAGATACAGAATTTTCAATTTGGGGTTATATTAAAATAGATTTGTAGTGTACTCGGAGCTGCCAATCAGGATCAGGACCTCACCATGCAAACAAAGTGAGACACAGTCCCTGCCCTGAAGAATTTACACTCTAAATTAGACAAGACAGACAGCAGTGGTGTGTGTGGGCGGTTAAATGGAGACACTGAGAAATGAAGGCCATAGAGAGGCTTCAGGTTTCTCAGACCTTCCCATCCTCACTAGCTTATCAAAGGGATGTATGAAATTTGTTTTGCTAATGCTCACTGAGCTAGTCCATCTTAACATCCTTTTTGGTGCAGCCCCACAGCGCTGCAGGTACAGGGCTGCTGCCACATGAGCAGTTCTCTCTGACCCATATCCCACAGGAGGTTAAACGTATTTTGTCAGAAGTATGCACTGGATGGGTAAACTCTGTGCTGCAGGAAGTTCCAGGGACAGAATCATTATTAAGTTGAAGCTTCCTGCCAAAGATTCTTCCTAGCACTGACACAGTTTATGCTTGTGGCCAGGACCAAACCAGGGCTCACCATTCTCAGAAACAATGCCTAGCTTTTCCGTGGCTGGACCAAAAGGAGGTTTAAGTGGCTTGGTTTCTTCTCTGTTAGTGTTGATTTATCTCTGACGAGCAAAACAGACGTACAACATGAAGCACATGAAGCTCTGCCCATCTCCTTACCAGTGCACCTTTCTTCTCACATGTTTCAGGGCAACCACCCAGGTTTTCTTATGACTATTTTATGCCAAATCTTTGCAACAGGAAGGGTTTGAAACATATTTAAGAGCTCTAATTGCGCTTTAAAGGTTTTGGATAACATTTAAGTTATGTCTGCCAGCACAGACTTTGCAGCTGAGTAGTGTGAAGCCCCATAGCCAGAGGTACAGCTACGGGGCAGCTGCTGTGAATGGGAGGGGGACAAGTGGAGCACTTCTTTTCATGAGTTTTTGAGCCATCCTCTTGCTTTGCAGCAGCTGTGTAGCTTGTGAGCAAGCTGGAGATAGGATTTGCATGGCACAGTTTTCCATAGATCTATTCTGCTTCAGTTAAAGTCCAGGTATTTTAATCTTACTTTTTCTGTCATTGCCCAGTTTTTGTTCCTTTGTAGGTTTTCAACATGACATGGGATAAATTGACTAAGTCAAATCCAAAACAGGTCTGCAGAGTAAAGATGGACTTTCTGTTGTAATAATTATCCTCAGTTACTCCAGGTTGGAGATAGGAGCTATGTTGATCTTGACCACATGACACCATCAAAGCTGTAAGGCCAAAATGCAAAATGGGAAAAAGGCAAACCGGAACAAAATAAAGCAGAAAACTGAAAGAGGGCTGGGATTGGTGATCGCAAGAGCAAACAGGGACTGCCAAAGGTAGAAAGGATGAATCTGAACCCTATTATATGGTATTATGCTTTGAAATAGCAGCCCTGCAAGGTAAAATGGGAGCTAACATCTCTCCCTTATCTTACTGAAAGATATAAATATCAGTTAATTAACTTTCCTCAAGGACAAAAGGAAAAATTGCTGAACACCTCTAAAAGGAACATAGGTAAATCAAATTCTTTGCTTGTAGCCTATTAACCACCAAAAGGTGAAAATTATATACACATGCATAATATGTTTTTTATAATTATATACACATATAAAAATTAAAACAATAAAGATAAAAACAACTAATCACTCTCCATCTATGATGCTGTAGGAAATAAGGAGTCAAAAAAATCCCTAGCAACAAAAGTATATTTAATGAATACTAAATAAAAGAGACAATAAACACTTCATAGGTAACCTTCATTTTGGATTCTCTATGTTTTTCAGTGTTTGACTTTGAAACGTTAATAACATTTGTCCAGGCTGGCTTGGGATGTATTGTTTTTCTTCCGTAGCAATGTCATCTTTCTCTGTAAAGTGCCTCTTTGCCCTGTGCTACTGTTAGGGAGACAAAGAGAAAAGAGAGATAAACCCAGATGTGCTGGGTACTAATCTGATTGCTTAACGTGTTTTTCTGGAAGATGCTCTGATACTGTGATGATTCAAGCTAAATGAGAACTTGCAGATAAGTGGAACTGAGCCCCAGGTTGTCAGTAATGAACTTCAACTAACTCACACTGGGCCTAAGCCCAGTAGCACTGGGCACTTTTACCTACCACAGAAGGCAATGATAAGACATGAATATGCTGGTCTCCCTGCAGATCCAAGTTATTATACCACTTGCAGGCTAAATTACATTAGCTGCTTACTGTGCTGCAAATTTTAATGGTTTATAAGCAACAAGAAATTACCACATTGTAAATTTGGGATAGATGACACAAATCAGACAGACTTACAGAGGATACTCCCTTTGCTCTCAGCTGAGTTGTACTTTATTAATATCCTGCTTTCCCTTTGTTTACAGCACTGATTGGTTTTATGAGTGGGTGAAGTGCATTTTGCTCATTTGTTTTGGTTTAGCATAGGGAAACAAGAGTAAAAAAGAAGAAGGAAAAAGAGAATCACTCTTGCAGCTCTCCTCTTTCCCAGACCTCTTACTCACACTAGAGGCAGAGTTATATTAGTGACAGGGTAAGTGCATAGCAATCCTAACACTGTTTCCTTAATGATGTGCCTACATGACATTGTGGTAGGCGTGCTTGTTTCCTGAATGGGCACATCTAACCTTTTTGCTATTTGCTTTGGGTTTCCCCTTGCTGTTGCCACCAGTTCTCCTCCTGAAGCAGACACCTGAGTGCACACAGGGCCATGTGGCTGATGGCACACAGGCATAGCTGTCCTGACTGTATACACATGCAAAAAATTCCCTGTTGGCAAAGCACTGCACATCCCCACCCTCACTGCATCCCCTCTCTCCAGCGAATCTACCAGTGCAGCAGTGTGAGAGCAGATCTGTGCACATTACCACTGTGTGTAAATATTTTCCTGATGATGGAAAGACACAGAACTCCTGACATGAGCATCCCTTTATCCTGCCGTGTTCCATAGAGAGGTAAATTTCACATATAAAGTCTTTGGGGAAATTACTCCAGCTATTTGGGTGAGCAGTCACTAAGTGGATGCATATGGTTAAACCCTGGCATACAATATTTGACACTCACCCTTAGAACCATTGGATCTTTAAAGGAAATCCAGTCCAAGCCCTCTGCAATGAGTAGGGAAATCTTCAACTAGATCGGGTTGCCTCCTCCAGCTTGATCTTGAATGTTTAGAGGGGTGAGACATCCACAGTCTCTCTGGGTAACCTGTGCCAGTGCATCACCACCTTCTCTGTAAAAAACCTCTTCTTCATAGCTAATCTTAATTTACCCTCTTGTAGATAAAAGCCTTTAGCCCTTGTCCTGTTGCAACAGTCCCTGCTAAAACCTTTGTCCCCATCTTTCTTACAGGCTTCAGGTACAAGAGGGCTGTGATGGGGTCACACAGGACTTCACGTGGCTGCCATAACTTTTTGTATTCTTTAACATTATGAAAGAGGATTTTAACTCTTCCTCTGAGACCTGAGAACTCAGATTCACTCCACTCACGCTACAACATGAAGCCAGAAGTGAGGACAAAAAGCGAGTATGCTTATGCACAGGATTGTTTCTCAAATGCATTTACCTCTAAATGAGTGGGGTTAAGGTGTAATGAATTGCATCCAGAGGAAACCATTTTCCTCTGTCCCACTGCTGAGCTCCATGCTCAGAGACACAGTAATATTGCATGCACAACTCATGAGATGTGCACACTTACATTACAGCTGCCACTTGGAAGCCCAGTGAGGAGGAGTAACAAATGCTGCATTGTCAGTTTGCAACAATAAAGAATCATTTTCATTCCTCATGCACAAGAGCTCCAATTATAATCTAATTCAATTCAGATTAACTATGCTTTGATGGCATTTCCATTACATAAAAATAAATTTATTAGCCAAGTATAATATGTTTTGTCTATAGTTCCAATGCTAATAAGGAGACTGTTTAACTGCTTTAATGCTGCATTTTAACCACAGTTATAAGCTATTTCCTCAAAATTTATAATCAGGGTGTGCAAATATTACACTGGAAACTCACAGAAAGGAAAGTTATCAGGATTTACAGGTGAGCTGCTAATAAAGGCTTATAATCCATTTGGTTTAAATCCCACCCATTAGGAATTTTCATAAGGCTTTCATCAAAGATTCTTTGCAGGTGCTTCATCCCATGCTAATGGCATGATCTGGTGAAAGGTGGCAAACATGATGGGATCGAATTAACGCTGCTTTATCTAAGGATTGTTAATGATTCATTGCAGGATTGTCTAAACTACAGACACCTAATCTTATTACAGCACCAGAGCTGAGTCTTTATGTTCTCTAAATGATCTTGGATGGCTTCTGTGCCAAAAGCCTCTCCAGCAATCCTCAGCCTGTCCCTGAGTTCCTGATGGGTTTGTGTCCTGCTATTTTAAGTGCCATGCTGGGGTCTTAAGGACAGGCTGTTCACTCTTGCCCTCTTTTCCCAGTGCACAAATGGATGGAGGCTCATAAGTAATTAGGCATTCTGGTTAGTGGAGAACATATTTATGTTTCCACCTAGGGCTGTAAGGCATGTGTTTGAGCTATTACAAATGAGAACCCAAAGCAATCCTCCCTCTTGCACAAAGGATTCACAAAGTTGGATCGGCATCTGCATCACTTTGCTGGTCTTCAAGCAGTCATTTGCCTTTTGGCAGACTGCGCACAGGATGCTGGCATGGAGTTTGGAGCCTGACAGTCCTGCTCTGTGCCAAAATATGAGGGGCTTTACAGAGTTAAAACAAACTATGAAACTGTATACTGTGAGAAAACACGCTCAGCACAAACTCAACCCATTTAGGGCAGGAAAGACCCTGACAATCCATCTCAAGGTAAATGATAATTTTGGTGTAACCTGCGTTTGAACTGAAATGGCCACTGCTTGGGCAGCTTGCTTTAGTCAAGAAACAGTTGTCTTGAAAGAAGCTAGATGCCACAGCTCTGGAACCAGTCAAGATGGATGCAGTAACAGATGGAATGTTCTGATTACTCCAGATTGATATCTATGGAAGCTCTGTTTTAATTACATTCTACAGTGACAGAAAACCAGACCCCTGCTGTACTTATGAAATACTTTCTATTCCAATTTACTTATCATGGATGCCATTAGTTTATGAGAACAGAAATTAACACTTGTTTTCTTTTTCTCTTTCACAGTTTCTTTTCAGAACAAAAACACTTTCACTGGAAAGTCATCATGGAATCAAATTATATCTGAGGGGAAAAAAAAACAAACCAACAAAACAACGAAGCACCATAAATAGCCCCCCAAAGTTCTGAAGTAATATCTTCCAAAAGGAGTAGGAAGACAGAAATGCCAAAGGCAATTTGGTCCATTAGGCAGCCTTCTCCAATTATTTATGATGAGCAATTTATCCAATCATTTTAATAGTCTTATGGGGAAAATGCATTTTCGACAAACAGATCAACAAGTTAATATTTACTCTTTTTCCCTTAGTTTAAATCTCCTTTTTCTTCCTTAACAAACATCTGTAGACAATATATCTAAGCTTCGGAGTTTGTCATTTTCTTTGCAAGTGCAGTTGCTTACACGGGTAAGAGATTTATTATAGCAATCTAATTGATCAAGCAACAAGAAGATCTAATGACCAGCCTCTAAAGCTGAATTAATTGACTCTGGATGGGCTGCATAATTTTTTAATTTTAATTTTTTTGGGGGGGACAGTTAGGGCAATTAGTCATTGGGATAACTTATCTGGAGATAAGGCAGACTTCCTACGACTGCAAATCTCTGATACAAGACTTTCTAAAATACATATTTCAGCTAAACTGGAAGATGGAAGCTACCTGTCAAACTCCATGGCCTTTTGCTTGTAGGATGTCAGGTTAGATGAGCATAATGTTCCCTTCTGGCCTTAAAATTTCTGAAGTATTTATTTCAGACATGATCTGTACTAGTCACTAGGTCAAACAGTGGGTCAAACATTTATGAAAAACCAGACAAGCAGATACAAGCATCACCATGGGGCTGAAAGTGGTGATCTTCACCCTGTGAAGTGCTTCAGCCAGGTTCTCAAAATGATGACCAGAAAGCTGAGGGCAACCTGCAGTTCTAATCCAGCATCTCAAATGACAGTTTGAAGCAAAACAACTAACACTGAAATGAAATATCATTAGCTCAGATGGCAGGTTACAGCTGTTGAAAATGTGCTTGTGTCTTTTGCTCATTTCTAGCCATAAATTAAACATAAATTTATAGCTGATACGTATAGGGAAAAAAAATTCAAACAAAACCCAACTTCCCCCAAAATCCTATTAAGACTTTATTCCAGAGTGCAGGAAAAGAATCACCACCATGTTTCTGCACAAGGTGATTACAACCTCTCCTTTGTGCCCAGTGCTGGTGACACAACCTCTGCAGAGGTGCTTGGTGGAAACACCTCATAATCACACAGAGACAAAGGCATTTCAGCGGCATTGGCTCAAACAATTACAGAAGTAGGAGGACTGATCTGTGAGGAGACAGCCTCTGAATAACTTGGGAAAGTGATGACTAAGGCACTAAGCTGGCTCTTGGTAAATTTTATGGGAGGTTTTCAGTTTTGTGGAGGTTTTAATGGGATCTTGATGAAGGACAAAGATATGCTAATCAATAGCAAATGTTCAAAATGTGTGATAAAGAAGAGGAGAAGTATTGCACAGGGTATAAATAAGATGGAATTAGAAAGGAAAAAATAAAAGCGAACAATTCTAAAATATCAGAATTTATAACAGGTAAAGGATGAAAAGAAAATGGGTGGAGCAATCCAATAAAGCAGAATTTGTTTTTTTAGTTTTAACTGATTTTTCTCATGGAAGATGTATTAGGAGTTGACAAGACTGGAAACTGAGATTTCCTAGTCCTGGGAGATGAACCTGAGTAAGACCTTGAGAAATTTTCAGTTGATTCTGTAAGTTCAAGGTTCCAGTTTTTTATCTTTATTTCATGTCAAAGCCTTCTAACCTGAGCCTGGCCAAGACAAGACATTTTCAAAACCAGTCCTGTTTCCCAATTCTTTCCCCATCAAATCTTCAGAGGAAAACCATGTAACTGGGACCTACCAGGGACTATACCCTGCTACTGGACTCAGTAGAAAAAAGAGAGATGGCATTTTGATAAGATCCCGTATACATATATACCTTCAGATCACGTTTTAGAAGCTTGTGTCTTATTGTCCATTAACGGAAAGTCTGTTTTTCATACATGGAGTTGAATTTAATATTTGTTGAACAGTAAGATGCACAGTATCTAATCTTCTGACCTGTTCAGTGAAAAGGTGCTACAACAGTTTTCATTTTTTGCCTATTATCCATTGTTTATGCACTCCTATCCAAATATTTAAATCATGAATAATGAGGACTCACAGGAAGGAAATCAAGTACAGAAGTTCTTTCCATTGAAATTAATTATCTTTATTTTTCCCTCCTTTGAATTTTGAGGTTTTTTGGCGTTTGTTTTGCTGTTGTTACTTTTGGGTTTTTTGACTGGAGGGCCAGCACTACAAGAAAAATCAGCAATTCTAAGAAGAGATGGTCATTATCAGTGAGTAACCAGATCCTGCAATGACCCAAGGGCTCTTGGTTCAACAGGAGTCAGGGACTATGGAAGATACACAGCCTTTCTCAGCATTGATCCTTATTTATACAGTTCAGCAAAACACTGAGAGCAGGAGGAGCCATGTTGCTGGCAATAAGGCATTTATGGCCTTGAGAAGGTGCTGTTGCCTGGCTGTCTGTAAGTAAAGCCTCAAATTTTCTTCTGACTCTGAAGCTGCTACAAACCATACGAAATGTTGGTGTTGGATACAGAGATATTTTAATAGCTTTAATTACAATATAGAAATATGCTGAGCTCATTTTGAATGCATCCTCCCCCTTTTAGCAGTTGGCCTTCTGTTTGTTCCTTGTGGAGGTGCTTGATAATGGGTGCGATGTATTCAGGCAGCTCTTTGCAGATGTGAGGCTGAATGCATGAGGAAGAGAAAAATGGTCAGGCATGAAAAAGTAGTAAGTGAGAACTGAAAAATAAATTGCAAGGTTCTTCAAACAATATTTTATAGGAAAAAAGAGATAGCTGTCTCCAGATGGATCCCAAAGCTGTCCATCTGTCTGGTTTGCATGGAAGCAGTCCCCAAGCAAGGAGTGATGATTAAGCAATGAGAGTCTGAAAAGGTAACAGACCCCATGCCAAGTTAGCAGGGCTGCTGTAGAACTCTCTCTGTTTCATGTCAGCCAAAAAATACAGACTTATTACCATGTTTACAACCAGGGACACACCATCTTCTTTGCTCTAAGCTGGGTGTGGTCTTCTCCAGGCATGATTGGAAAATTGGAAATACCTTAACCTCACTCTACACTACCTACGTGTCCAACTGGACCCATCACAGCATCTACACTCTCCAAGCACTCCCAGAAAAAAGTCCCGCTGGTGGAACCTTCTGCCACACAACATGTAGGGGAAGACTGTAAATGATGACCAGTCATAGTGTCTACCCTGGTTTTCTGGAAACTGGTGCATCATCCTAACATTCCTCTGTGCCTGAAGGCAAGGACTGGCTGCAGAGTGAGCAAAGAAGGGATTTTCTTCTGAAAACTCTAGCTATGCAGAAACTGGGATGCACTGAGGAGAAAAAACCCTGACATCCCTCAGATGCCAGCGTGAACAGCCACTCCACAGAGCAGGAAAGTACTGAGCACATGGCTTGTGACAGGCTTTATGTTGCCTACAATGGGAGCTCCCACAGCAGCCCAACAGCATGAGAAACAGGCTACAGAGAGACCAGAAGGAAGAATGGTCTGGAGTGTGCTGAGCAAAGAGGAAATCCCATCATCAGGGAGAAAAGGTATGGCCCTTGGCAAGACCTCTGGTAGTAAATCTATGTTAACCATAACACCTTGTAAATTTGTTTAATTCAAGTTTCCTCTGGATAACATTTTTATTGTGAAGAAAACTCTTCCTCAAAAGATAAATATGTTTCAAAGGAAGTTTGAGTGAAGTTTTAACAGACCACACTTATGCTTTTGTAAAAGGAAAAAAATATGCAGTATTCAAACTGTACAAATGACAAATTTATGGCAAGCTACAAGTCCTCTTGTGTTTGTTGTATTTTTTCCTCCAAATTATAAATGAGGAGGTCAGCTAGTTTGTTTTCCTGACATTATAGCCATCGAACATTGTTTTTCATGCAGGTTGATTGTGGCTCAGAGTGATATTAAACTATTTGCATTAATAATAATCAAGGTTATCTACCATCAAATGAAGTTGTAGACTCAATAGACTGATTACATCATCTTTGGGAGAGGAAATGAAGTTTAGCATTCATTTGAACAAAATTAAATTAATTTAAGCAGTTACTAAAAGGCATTAAAATTCATCTCCCACTCAGTTTCATTAGGGATAAAATTCAGCAGACTAGGAGAAAGGGAGCATCTCAGGTATCCTGACCCCTGTCAGTATTTTGTTAAGAGCTACTCATTTAATAAAAAGTGCATTTTAATTCAGACTAACACAAAATCCTGGCACAGGGAGACCAGAGATATAGACCATACTTAAAAGGCAGGGAGAGGTTATGGCAAGATCTAATGCTTCTTTGTGGATAACCAACTGGAAAAAAAATAGTACAAACTATGAGTTGCTATAACAAAGAATGCAAATAAAATCTTTGTATGCTTAGTCATTAAGTTGATGGAACGTGTGAGATTTTTTCCCCTGGACTGTTTCCAGCAATCACAGTTCCAGAAAAGATATTAATTAAGAAAGATCTTGGGAATTATCTTAAAAAGATAATCTAGGATAGAGAACTATTCCTCTAAGGGGGAATCAGATTTTCCCAATCTGTCAGTATACTGGTAGATGATGCAGAGCTGACACAGTCATAGGTTATACTCATCGAGAGAAGGAAGAGCTTTCTGACTGTGAGTTGATCTATAATTTCACAGAATCCTAGAAACACTTAAGTTGGAAAAGACATTAAGATGACCAAATCCACCCACTAACCCATCCCTGCCTAGTACCAAGCCCACCTCTAAGGCATGTGCCCAGGTGTCACACATACATATTGTTTAAATGTGGTGACACTGGTCACACTGGTGACACTACAACTTCCCTAGGCAGACTTGTTCCAGTTCTTGCGAAACCTTTCGGTGAAGAAGTTTCCCCTAATATCCAGCCTAAACCTCTCCTGGCACAAATTAAGGACTTTTCCTTTTGTCCTATTGCTTGTTCATTGGAAGACGAAACAGACACCCACCTTGCTTGAACCTCCTTTTGGGCAGTAGTAAAGAACTTATTTAGAACAAGTAAAACCAAACAAATTGTACCGTGTTTGGAAGCAGAAACTAGAGAAATTCAGATTGAACCAGTGGCATGATTAGGTCCTCAAAGCATGTATCTAAGATTTCATGGTAGCCCTTCATCAGTTAAACTGTTTAACTCAAGATTGATCTACAGCACATCCATTTGCAAAACAAAACACACACAGAGGCAAAGGTTGTAAAATTGACATGGAAGATCCTGAGTAAGGGCTGTGCTACCAGATAACACAAAATTGAAGAGATCTGCCAGAGTGTGAGGTCCCCTTGGATAGCTGTGTTGCTGAAGGATGTAGCTGGGAGGTATTGACCGTGTCTCTCCTGCTCCTGAAGCTCTGGCAGTCCATCCATTCCCCAACACTAAACTGGATTTTCTCCAAGTCCTCGACCCCAGACCTCCAGACACATCCAAGTAATAATCCAAGAAAATAGCTGTTTCTGATCTGTCCCTGATTCTTCTGCAAAGGGTGAGAGACTTCTGTACTGAGCAAAAGCCAAGGGGCTTGTGCCTCATTCTATCTCCACCTTTGCTGTCTGTGTGCAGCAGCAGTTGCCTGTCCTGGTGCCTTGGTTGAAGTTCTCCCATGTCCCACAGGCTTAGGGAAGAGAAGCTCAGCCCTCCCACCCCCACATGGGAGAGGACTGCCCCATGTCTCCACACAGCCTTGCTGGTAAGTGAGGGCAGAGGATCAAATGGATTCTCATTCACAGTTGCCTTGTATTATCTTGTGAAAGTCACAATTCCCATTCTTTTTCTTCTGCTTGGATACAGAATCGTTTATACTTAATGATTCAGCCCACACTAGAAGAACACATCTATTCAGAAAACTGCCTGATGTGTTGATGATGACTTTTTAAATCATCATCCATTTAACATTGACAAAGATTAGTACATCTTGAAAATTTAGTGTTGAACTGTAGCAGATAACACATTTTCAAATAATACAATTTTCATCTTTAATCTCTAAAAAGTGGTGATTAGAAATATGTCAATTATCTGCTACATTCAGCTTGTTTTTGTAGTTTGAAGCAAGTGCATCTCAATCTACATTTACAGAATGAACTTTTGAAAGCAAAAAGGTTATGTCAGTTTTATAATACCATTACACTTATGGACTGAGGTACCCCACACAAATCCAGGTTCAGAATTAGACAGTTGTTAGGCTGAAAAGGACTTCCCAGATCACTGGGTCCAATGGTTTACCCAGCACTGCCAAGCCCACCACTGAACCATGTCCCCAAGTGCCACATCTACAGGTCTTTTAAGTTCCTCTGGGGATGGTGACTCCATCACTCCCCTGGGAAGACTATCATCACATCTCTTTAGCGAGGTGGAGACAGCTGCCCCAGCTGAGTCTCCTCCCAGCTGCTCGTGCCCTCCTGCAGACTCCCCACAGATGGGATGATGTGAGAACCTGCAAAGTCCTTGACTCAATGTAAATGTAGCTAAAATTTTCCTTCAGCATCATAGCTACTCTCAGCAACTTTGGATGTTTGCAGTTACAGGGTTGTAAATATTATCAGAAATATTTCAAGCACAACTTTGTTTTTCTTCACTATTTGTTTGGAAGACAAAAAGCAAATAAATATTTATCTTATGTATGTGTATGTGTATGTGTATGTGTATGTGTATGTGTATGTGTATGTGTATGTGTATGTGTATTCACAAGTGTATAAATATATATGTGTACACATACATAATTGAATTTTTTGCTTTATTTTTATTTTTTTATTTTTTTACCTGTATCTGACTATTAGTAATCTTAAAATAATCTGTTACTCCATTCATCCATTGTGATAAAACCAAGTTTCACAGGTAGTGAATATATGATCCTTTTTTCTTGTTGGATAGAAGCAAAATGCTCAGACAAAATCTTATACAACTCTCTAAGTATGAATAAATTGTATTGATATGGCATAATAGGAATACTATGCAAAAAGTCCTTATCTACTTTAGTTTATCCTCAATAATTCATTTAATTAGAGTTTTGTTTCTGTGTTTTGCTTTGTTTAAACAAGATTTGAAAAAAATGAGTATCTTTTAAGAGCAGCATAGCAAAAAAAGTACTGACATTGTGTATGTAGAACCAGCTTTAGGAGTTTCAAATACTGCAGACTCTGGATAGATCCATTGGAAACTCTTTTAAGAATGAAGATATGCTAATGTTTTGGGTTTTTTTCTTTCAGCCATAAGCCACCACATTTAAGTGAAATATTGTATTTTTTACAAGGTGAAAAGAGCATAAAAGATTTTGTCTTTCCAGTGGACAAATCACCCTGGGATTTCCAGGCCAGCTGCAGTGAGATTCCTCTCAGCAGCTCAAAGTGGTACAATCTTTATCTCTGTGACTTTTACTTATATCTGCAGTTCAAAAAAAAAATGATAACCTATCAGCTTTCTGCTCAGTCAAATAAACTGATTTGGGTTTGCATTCTTTCACAGTTGGCTCTGAATGGAAAAAGTGTTCTGCTTCGATACCTGCTATGTATTTTACAAGTAATTACTACATTTACTCCTTTTTATAGAACACATATGTACAGACCCACTGTGGCACTGTGAACATGCCTACAACATCATATTCATGTGTTTTGCAGGTGTCCAAAGGATCCTTCTACTTCTGTCAGCTGCCTGGAAAGATTGTGTGTAATTTAAAGGAGTCTAGGCTGTCACTAAAGGAAGATGGGGAAAGATCACAATTGCAAACCACCCTGTATTCCTCACCAAGGACATAAAACTAGATAGAGTCAAGTGCAAAACTTCACTGGAACAAAGGTCTTGCATAAAGGAAAAAATCTACCAATAGAGGGGAATCTAAAATGAAAGCCTCTGGGCAGACTGGCCATTCTCAGCATTACTGAGTAGCCACAGCTGCTGTGTCAGAGCCTTAGGGCAGAGCCTGACAGGGTTCCAAACAGTAAAAACTGGGATGTTTGCTACGACTTCGTTCTCTTGTTGATACCATTCACCACGTATTCCTTAATTTCATACACTGACACTGCTGCTTCCATAAATTATCACATTTTATGGTTTTATTGCTAGCAAAATAAACTTTGATGACATATTTAAAATGCATCAAGGCTATGAAAATTAATTTGTATTTGCGGAATATTTTTAACTTGTATTATTTTCAATATATTACAGTCAAAGGTGGAAAAAAAAAGTGTTTAAATAAAAGTGAAACAGTGAAGGTTATTCTGGCCACAAACACATGTAAAAATTACTTGAAAGATGTCCCATCTGCCAGGTCTCTCCATCTGACTGAAGCAGGGAGTTGCTTTGCAGCCAACCCATGATAAATAGAATGAATTCAACAAAAAATGTGGCAGGCAGCTTCTTGTCAGTCTTACTAATTAAAAAAAAAGCAAACAGATGGACAAGCAATGACTCTTATTCAACAGGAATCTGGGTGCTTTAAGTGAGAAGGCACTCTCAGAATTTTCCTAGGATGTAAAAAGGAGTGTCCTTATAGATCAGTTCCCAAATTCTAGAGCTTAGGGCTTGACACTGTGTTTTTGTCTTCCTGCACCATCCCCCACATGCAAACTGATATTGCTCTTCTACAGAGTTATGCCTTGCCATGAACGACCAGGGCTGAGTGAGAAATTCCTTGGAGAAATGGGAGAGGAAAGGGTAAGGGAAATGAGAGATCCCTGGTTTGATTTAATTATACTGTCATCCTTAGTATTTTTTAATCTTCAATTTGTAATATGTATGATATATAGGTACATAATTTCATATTTTGATTTTTGTTTCTTGTTATCAATAATGCAATATATAATAGATATGATATATATTACAATATAATATAATATAGTCACCTTTGTGCTGGGGACTTATTACCACATCAACAGTGTCTGAGGCAGGATTGCAAAGAGAGAGGATGATTGCCTCTGAGGAGCAGCAAGCCTGAAAGCAAACAAATGAAAGAGGAGAGGGAGATGCAATGTTTGAAACTTGCTCTGAGACAAGAGTGAAACAAGATGCAGGAGACAGCACACATGAAATAACATGAGCTGAAGTGAGATGCTGCCAGGGAGGGTTATGTGGGCTCATGCTTCAAATCAGTGCAAAGCAACCAGATCCTGCAGATGATTATAAAGGTGAAAAAAGGAGGGAGAAGAAAGGGGATAGCCACTACCAGGCAGAAATGATGGTGGCTTTATTTGCAGCAGCTTGGACAGAGCTAGAGGGGGACTAAAAGTGAAGCTGAAGTGACAGGAGACAAACTGGAAAGGTGCTAGTTGAGTGGCACCACACAGGCAATGGAACACGGTTATTACTTTCTCAAAGGAGAATGAGACCTGATTCTACTACATTCATATCACAAGAATAGGACACCATGAATAGAAAAAAATTACATTAAAAAAAAAATCACAAAATCATGAAATCATGAGATGCTGTGGGTTGGAAGGGATCTTAAAGATCATCTAAGATCAATGCCCTTACTGTGGGCAAGGACAGTGTAACAACTGAAATAGTGAAAAAATATGATTTAAAATGCATTTCTTTCCTTTCATTTTCTGTCAATATAAACATATAAGTAAATTACCCCATTTGAACTTTTGGCACCTCTGTTAAAGACATTATAGAATAAGACACCATTTCTACAAAGACTCACAGACATTTTTAACTCTATACATGGTGTAATGTTTGTAGGGCTTTATTCATTGCACAGCAGTGAGTCTGTATTAAAGCTCTTCCAGAGCAGGAAGAATACCAATCTAAAGAATTCCAGAACTGATGAGCTGAGCTGCCAAAGCCGTGAGATTTAGCCTGGAAGTTATTAAAATTTCCTGTGTTAGCCTCCAAAATTTTGCTTTTTGAACAGCCTCTTTTGACTTTGAGCGTATCAGCCAACTCACAACAGTTCCGAGTGAGCAGGGCCAGCTTTCTCGTCTCTTTGGGAGCCTCACTAGAAGAACCAGCTGGGACTAAATCACAAAAAAGCTCCCAGCTGGTGTAGCCACCTTTCCCCCTCCAACAAAAATGCCCAATGAGAAATAATTATGTTCCTCTCTAGCCTACTATCTGCCAGCTCGCTATGTAGCCCTCCTCCCTCCACCAGTCCTGAGTCTTCATCATTCAGTATGTCAATTAGTTTTCCATTCTTCGCTGTAACACATTTTGAACCTGCTATCAGTAACACTGAGTTAAGTCACATACCCTGGATGGAGTTGGAGGGCCAGAACCATGAGGGGATACACCCTGGGTCCTGTCTGCATCCGGCAGATCCCTCTGTTTCCCTGCAAATACTGTGACCTACTCTTTCTGCCTTACTCATTCCCAAACCTTCCTGCTAGCCCTGGAAGAGGAGAGCGGAAGCTGCATCCTCCTCGTTATAACTGATCCAAATGCCTGTAGTATTTGGAATATTCTACAACTCTGACTAGTCTAAAATCATTAATTGCTCTCCTAAAAATTTCAACAAGATATTTAAAGGCTGCCCTGGGGTCATATTTTTAAATTTCCTTTTATACATATCTAAAAGTTCAGGTCTTCACATGAAGCCATCACTTGGAGGTACAAAATTTTTTAAAAAAATAAATACAGCAGAAACTTCAATAGAATCATTACAGTGAATCTCTTGCCTTTGAAATCTCTGAACAAATCTCAATTTAGAAGTTAACAGATTTTCAAAATCGGTCAACAAACCACAGTGGGGTCAGTAGAAAAGTTCTAACATATCTGGAAAAGGAAATAAAGAGAAATCAAGTGAAATGCAATCTCTTAGAGAGGAATGCCTCCAACTCAAGATATTAATTCTGAAATAAAAGAAGGTTAAAAAAATCACTGCAATTGACAATTTTATCTTTTACAGCCTGACTGAATATTTTTTGTTCTCTTTTAAAAACCAACAACAAAATTCTCAGCAACCACATTTCAGGGAAAATCTAAAACCCAGATGTCCTGTTCCTGCTCCCAGTTATCCGAGCATTAAAATAAATAAGAAATTCATGAATGCTAACGCAGTTCTAATTGACATCAGCACTGTCATCTGTGAATTGTGAAATCCTCTGTCTGTTCCTCCTGCAGCAGAAGTCCTCCTCACTGGTAGGGGACTTAAGGACTGAGTATGAACGTCAAAGTTTGGACCCATCCTTGGAGTCTCTCCAGATTCCATGCATGACTTTAGCAATAAGATTTTGAGGACTCTAACACTTCTGTGATCCAGCCTGTGGCTAACACTGCCCCATGGAGTCTTGGATCACACTCAAGATCTATCATTTTCCCTCAAAGTTCACAGAGAAACCTTTTACCTTTAGGACCTGATGAGTGTATGAGAGTCAAAAAAACTTCTGCAGGACTACTGCAGACCTCATAATCTGTTTCCAGCTGAAACAGAGAGCTGGCTGTGCATAAGAGAAAGATAGAAAGAAAGAAAGAAAGAAAGAAAGAAAGAAAGGAAAGAAAGAAAGAAAGAAAGAAAGAAAGAAAGAAAGAAAGAAAGAAAGAAAGAAAGAAAGAAAGAAAGAAAGAAAGAAAGAAAGAAAGAAAGAAAGAAAGAAAGAAAGAAAGAAAGAAAGAAAGAAAGAAAGAAAGAAAGAAAGAAAGAAAGAAAGAAAGAAAGAAAGAAAGAAAGAAAGAAAGGAAAAGAAAAAGAGACACAACACCCTCTCCCTAAACCTACCAAAATTAAACTGTCTCCTGCACATCAAGTGCTCCCACTTTTCAAGGGAAGTGGTGATGGGAAAAGTGACAGGGAGAACAGTTCTTGATGTGACAGTTGTTAGTCATGGTGCTTAAATGCTCTACTGGAAAGCACTCAGATCGTGCAGTGATAAAGGCTGGGTATGAAGCAGCGTAGAACATAATTCTTCCTTTTTCCATCATGTTTTGGAGTCTACATCCTCTGCTCTCTCTCAAACATGATGAACTTTCTCTCTCATTAAGTACAAATGTAATTCTACAAACATTCACACATCGATTTAGCTTATTCACTCAGCTGAATACACAGGACTAGGAAAATAATCCTTGGGTGGCCTAAATCACAGACTGACACTTTACTTTGCATATAGGAAACCCCTAAAAGATCACAATTCCCATGAGGTAATAAATCTAACTGAATAACAAAACAATCTCTCCTTTTCTTTCCTCATTATTTCTGCTCTCCTTCATGTTTTAGGTGCTTGGTCTTCTTAACTATTTTATTATTTATTCGGCACAGTAAATGTACTCAGAAAAAGACACAACTAAAATGACAATCCCTAATCCCTAAAAAGCTTTGTAAAAGCAAGCAGTACACATTACTCTGACTCCTTATTTCTGACAATTCCTTATTTTTCTGTCCTGAATAATTAGTGGAGTCAAGATGCCACTTGCAACATTTCATGATGTAGAAAAGACTTCTTGAGCAATGCTGCATATTTTACAGGGCTGACCAGGCTATCCCTTTGAGGAAAAAAACCCAATACTCTCAGTCTGACATAATCATATTTAATAAGGGTGAATTTTCAACTCAGAGATTTAAATTTTTTCAACTGCATATATCTCCTGAAGGATTAGTTGTAAACCAGTCAATGGCAATATTTTTCATTTTTTCTCTGAAATGATTTGAATTGCAACCCTGTGTTCTGTTCCTATTACCTCTTTTCTATTATTGCTTCTCATCACTAAATACCCAAGTATATAATACTAAATAGTTCACAAAAAATGTCTAAGAGTGATTAGAGATGGTTTATAGTTGGGAAGGTGAAAGGGTGCAAACCCAGGGTTATTACACTACAGGATTTTCCAGAAAAATCAGCTGTGGTAACATCTCAGGTAATAATAAATACCATTATGCCATGTTTAGTTCTGAATGAACCAATGCATCAGCTTATCCTCAAATTATTTTTCCGTTGTCTGAAAATAAAGTTAATGATTATATTCAATGCTAACATCACTAAGAGGAAAAAAAACCCTTCAGATATTAAAAAAGCTTTATGTACAAATTAATACTGTGTGAGAAAAATAAAAAGGTATTTGTTTCAGTATTTCTAATGGTTTGTTGAATATCATTATGTTTATATTGATACGAGCTAATTTGAGATGAAAGAAAAGAATGGTAACTCCTGCTCTGAGTGTCAGGTAGTATTAATAGCCCATTCTGTATCGATTTTATTTTCTCCTATTTTATTTTATATTTATTTAATTTTATTTATTCTCGCTCAATTTTATTGATGTTATTTTAATCTGATTTGGGTTTTTTGTTTTGTTTTGGTCTTTTTAAATTTCTCTGGGCATTGTTGTCTTCAAGCCACTTCAAATGTAGACGCTTTTATTCAGCAAATGTGACATTGACACAGCCATACAACAGAGCCATCTCAAGAACAAAACTGAGTAATAACTGAAGCTCAGGTCTCCTTTTCCATTAACCATCACGAATTTGTGTCTTAAAATAACTCCATGGATTTCAGCCTTCCCTCCAAACCCTGGATCATCCGAGTACACACAATAGAACATACCCCTGGACAAACAAAAGAAAGGCAGATTCAACAAAGACTGAGCAAGAATGAGAGGTACCAGCATTGTAAATCTAACATGACATTTGAAAACATTCCTTTTTCTGCTCATTTCTGACTCTTTTGCCTTTTAGTTATTCAGCCTGCAAAAATCGCCTTTTTTTCAGGTCAAGGGTTGTGTTTTATTCTCATTGCTGAACATAAGAGGGACCCAATTCAGGGCATTTTTCTAGTGTAAAGGAAATGATAAACATGACCAATGTTAAGAGGAGCTTATTTTCAGGAGGCAGTGCTGACATTTCACAGAGCTGCTCCTTTATCTGTATTTTTGATTAAACTATCAGCAACTTTTTCTGCAGATACACATTTGCAAACACGTTATTGAGAAACAACATAGGAAGAAAAATCAGAGGCTGTTCCTGGGCAGGGGTTCCTGTATTTCAGCACAAGACAAATTTCTACAAAACTAACTAAATTCCCAAGCCTGCATTTCCTGATAGCCAGCACAGACGTTTAGATGATAGCCAGCACGGACGTTCAGAAGAGGAGCCAGGGCCAGCCTGGGGGTACTGAATTCCAGTATCTCACTGCAGCATCATGGTTGACAAACTTCCCAGTGTCACATAACCACACTGGCTTGTCTGGAGCTGCCTTGGGAGCAGCTACAGTAAGACACAACCTCCAGCCTTATCACCCTGCAGTTACATGAAAAGACAAAGCTCAAGACAGAGAACAGAAAATAAGATGATCCAGGTGGTTCAGCAGCAGAGAAGGCTGATACAGACATCACCTGCTGCACGTGTGGCTAAAAGTGAGAGCCACTGCAGGAGCCTGAACTGGGGAAACGAGGACAAGAGGTGTTTGGGATTGCTCCAGAAATCCTGATTAAAACCTGTACAACTCTTTGTGAGGGGAAAACTAAAAGTAGGAGGCAAGTTGATCTTTTGAGTTAAGAAAAGCTTCAAAGGAGCAGCAGGACATATGCAAGAGAGCAGGAATGGGACTTTTGACAAAGGCACGGAGTAAGAGGATAAGAGGGAGTGGCTTTAAACAGAAAGAGTGAAGGTTCAGGTTGGATATCAGGAAGAATTCCTTACCGTGAGGGTGGTGAGGTGCTGGAACAAGCTGACCAGACAAGTTGTGGCAGCCCCATTCCTGGAAGTGTTCAAGGCCAGGCTGGGGCTTTGAGCAACCTGGTCCAGTGGAAGGTGTCTCCCTGCCCATGGTGCAGGGTGGGAAATAGATGATTTGTGGGGCCCACTCCAACCCAAACCTTTCTGTGATTCTATATGTGAGTAAATAGCAGATAACGTTATGTATGTCAAGGTTTAAAACAAACTCCCTTTTGCTTTAGTGACTGAATTTAGCCAGGGGAGAGAATTCCAAGGCATTTATTTTATTGCTCTTTCCACAGGAAAAAAAAAAAAGAAGATACAATGGGAGACTTTACTCAAGATTAATTATTGAGTGTTCCAGAGCTTTATAATATATTTATACACTCCCTTGAGCTTGGCAAGTTCTTTCTCTCTTTCTTTGTCTTTTACTCTGTCATCTGCAACCCAGCACTTTTCACTCAAACACCCAGTGAGACCCTTTGTGGTACCAGAAGTGATGGAGGTGCTGGGGGAAATGCTGGAACACTGTACAGCTCTCACTAGCCTTGCTCCAGCTAAGGGCATTCTGAGCACCTCCTGCAAACAGCCTTGCTCCCAGGATTCAGGAACATAGCTTCAGAGGAGTATATTAATGCCCAGGTCTAATACCTAAAACGGAAGTTCATCTAGAAATACATTTTACTACCATAATTATTACCACACTGCCACAGAATGTTATTTGCTTGTGCCCCTTTTCTACATAGTTTGGATTTTCACTGAATCTTATTCCTCTTTCCCATTACAGCATTAAGAAGAAAAAGCAGATTAAAATGTATTTGAAGTTTGAAATAAGGATGACAGGAGGATTTTGACAAATATCTGCCACAAGAGCATGAGTTTTATTAGATGGAAGAAGAGCCCCTGAACAACTCATGTGACCCAGATGATGCTGGAAGGACTTCAGCTGATGGACAGAAGAAAGAGAAGCTGTTCTTCCAGGGCTGAGGAGTGAAGGCAGCTCTGATGTTTGCCGCTCTTAATGAGCCCACTGGAGGTACACAGCCTCTCCAAAGTCCTAAGCAAACAATAATTAACATCCTCATTTAGGGTGCTCCACTTGCAGGGGACAGGGATAGAGACAAAAAAGGTGAAAACTTGGCCCCATCGACCTCAGCAATGGTTAGATCACTTTTGTGGAGCCAAAAGTTCACCCAAATTGTTTTTCTACAGACTACACTGAAAACAGCATTATTGTGGCTTTTCACTGTTGTTGTGCTGGCAATAGCAAGTGCCTTGGTTTACATGGTGACTTGGTCAAGCAGAACAACTAGACATGATTTTATATAAATGTTCTAGACATTTGATTTACCTCTGGAGCTTGTCACAGTAGCAGGAAAAATCAATTCTGAATTCAGATGCCATCTATTGTTTCCCTGTTTTGTACTTTGGGCCGTGTACAAGAAGTACCATGACTCTTTCTTCATTCAGACTGGCATGAAAGCAGCGAAGAAATGTCTCCGAGACACTGGCTGCACATGTTCAAAATATTTCTCATCTCTAAATAATAATGCCCATGTCAAATTGCATTTTACAAATTGGTGACCTGCAGAATTCACATCATTTGTTTGTTAAACCACAGCTAGGCTTGTGTATTGGGCATTGTATGTACTTCAGTATAGACACAGGCTGTAAGTATGGGGATACGTCACAACTTACTGAACAAATAGCATGAATTTAAAATTACATGATAAAGCATTTACATGGGGCACAACAGCATTATTGAAGTACCAAAACAAGCTCAGTTTGCAAATTATTTAAATTCTGCATTTAAAAGTAGAGAGGCTATTGTAGTCTGTTATCTAGAGAATACAGATATGGCTACAGAGGAGGAATATTTGCCTAAACACAAACTTCCACAATGCGTCAATATCTTCATCTGAGTTAGCCAATATGAGCTTCTTTTGTACTTCTCTGACTTCATGTAGAGGAAACACAACTCCAGATGCAGACTCAATTTTAAAACAAAATGTTGAAATCTGTAAGATGAATCTTATCCTGATTTTCTTGACTCACTCTGGAGGGATCCAGTCAACTTACCTACTGTTACCTACAGTGCAGATATCTGAAATTAGGGGAGGGAAATCTCATGCCTGGTAGTTTATGTTCCTCCCCCAGCAGCATCTCAAGTCAACACATCCAAGGTCTTTAAAAATACTTATCAAAAAATAATCTAATCCAAACTGGCTAATGGAGAGAGATAGCTACATACAGAAAACCAGCTCTGTCCAACATGAGATACTGTCCTGTGGAGTTACATTTCTCTCTATATCTCCTCAGACTAGATAAGATACTTAAATTTCATGTGGCTACAGTCAGGGAAAAAAGTCCCCCAAGGCTGAATGTCTTCCTATGCTTCAATGAACAAACAACTGATTTCAGTTTAGTTCTCTCTCACAGTGTTTGAGGAGTGTGGAAGAGTTTAGCTTTAGTCTTGCTACATCCTTCCTCTCCTACAAAGGATGCAATTTAATGAGTGATAAAAAGTGGGAATTTAAAACCATGACTTGCTTTACTCAAGGTTACATTTCCAAAACACTGATGAACGTGGATGGCTCGACGTTCACAGGTCAGACTTACCCTAAGAGGGCGATTTTCACAACTCCTCTTTGGCCCTGACAAGGTCTGGTGACTGACACTTATTTTTTTGGTCTGAGAAGTCAAAACAACAAATGGTTTTGTAAATGCAGTTCCTAGTACAAGTAATGCTTACAGAAAACTGCAACAGCACTAGAACCCACAACCCCATGTAAATACATTAACACTTAAATTACATCTGTTGCATGTCAATATTTTAAAATAATTCAGTTTTCAAGCTCATGGCCAGATCCTGACTTAATTAAACACATACCTCTTTCTAGGAGTATTTAAATCTATAAAAATATTCTCAGAAGAGGCAGGAGGGAGAAAAAGTTTTACTTATCATGAAGCCAGCATAAGAAATTTGGTATCTCACATGATATTTTCCTATTAACATGTGAGGGCAAACAGGGTAAAATAGGACCACACTCCAAAAAATACTCCCTAGAGGACATCACTTTCTGTCATAAGAAGCCTTATTCTTTATACTAATTTTGCAAATAGTGATTCAAAATATTCCCTATTCCCCTTACACTTCCTTGTCAGCCTGCCTTCACCTTCTGCCAGATGAATCTTGATGCAAGAAAGTCTCGATTCTGTCAGCCTCAGATATTTCTTGCCATCAAAAATCACTTGCAAATCAAGAAAAAGAAGCATCATTTGTCTTGCTAGAGGTGAGCATTGAAGAGCATGTTACAGTGGCCCACACTCCAATTTTAATGTGGCTATTAACCAGCTGAAATCAGCTTCAGCATCCTGAGAGTCATGCAACAGAGCTGATCAGCAGCACATCCCTAACTCAGAACTTTAACAGAGATTAGTGCTCCTACTCCAATCCAGCTCAGAGCAAGTCTTGACCATGTGCTCCCTTATATTCCATGCTCCTTTAAGGGCAGTATCACAAAACCTTTTTACTCATTTAAGTAGTAACAAGCCTGCTGCCATTTCAGTTTATCTTCCACAAGTCTGCACATTTGTGTTAGAGGGCAAGACTGTATTCAGCCGCAGCTCACAACAGTAATCCCTTTTAATAAATTTAATAGAAGGGGAACACATCTCCCATCTCCCTTTCTGTTCCAGCTCTCAGGAGTAATGTACTGATAGCCTTTTTTTCCTGGTAATCATTTTCTTAATCACTGGATTTTCCTAAGATGCCCTCCCAGAGCTTTGCTTTGGTTTTGTGTTTACTCAGTCTCCAAGAACACTGCTTGCCTCATCACCATATTTAGTCAGACACTTCTCTAGCTCCACTGTCATTAGGGTTAAAGGAAGTGACCCATTCTCCTTCCAGCAATAATTCTGGAGTGTATCCAACACATGGAAGGACCAACTTTTGTCTCTATTTTCCCCCCATTAAATACACTCTTGCTTTCCAGAAGAATTCCTCTGGTTTTTTGCATCATTCAGTACTTGCACTCAGTGACTACTTGGACTGAAGTAAAAAATAAACAGCATAATAAGATAAAGTACCACAAATATTATACATTTTAAAAGAATTGCCTACTTATTTTGCTATTTTTTGGCTATTGGTTTTTCAAAGCTTCTCTCTATCTTAAAATTCTTACAGGAAAAAAAATCTCAAATTATGCCAGGCATAATTCAATCCAAAATAATAAAATTCACAACTTTGGGCCAGAAGAGGCTTGCAGGAGCCAAAAAGAAAAGAAATGCTGTAAGATTTCAACTCCTGCCTCTTGGACATATCTGGACTTGGCTAATATGATGCAGAAATTTGGTGCCAAAACTGTCTCCAACACTTTAACACCTCAGTTATTTGCTGTAGACAAGTGGATAAGCAAGGATCCCATCCAATTTCAGCCTGGTTCAGCAAGTGGGAGACTTGGGTTGAACGACTTCCCTTGCTGAAAACACAATTCACAGATCTGTAGGGTGCCCTGGGTACAGCCCGGGCTGTGCTCTGGCTCCCTGCCGAAAGCACACCAACAGGCAGGAGGAAACCACAGGGCGTGATTCCTGGGGTTGTCCTCTTCAGGGCCAGGAGTTGAACTCAGTGATCCTCATGGGCCCCTTCCAGCTCAGGAATTCTATGGTTCTGTAGCTCTACATGATTGTATGAAATGAAGTTTCAGATGGCCAGAGGCAAGTCATGTGACTCAGGGACTTGGGAATACTGCCGGGAGCAAGTAGCCCTCACTCCAATTTCTGCTCTGGCTCTGTGAGTCATGTGGATGCATTCCTGGCGGCACTATGTGTATGAAATAAAATTACTGCTGTGGGTAGGCCACAGTGTTGAAGCAAGCCTAGAAACCTTGGCTTCCATGCAGTTTTCCAAGTCAGGTGCCCCAGTGCCACTCTGTTCTGTGCAGTGTCAACAGCTTGTCATCTGATTTGATTTCTGAATGGCTCAAAAGGATATCAGCGCTAAAATTCAGTGTAAGGCATTAGGTGCCTGAATCTTTTCTGGATGTAATTGCCTAGGCTTCACCTCTGATCATCTAACATGTCATAATGTACCAGGAGACAGATGGAGTGAATTTGCCACCATATAACAAGGAGGCTACTGCGGGGAGAGATTTAAGCATTGCTGTTTGTCATTTCCATGAAGAGACTACTATCTCTACCTTTTTTGAAGTCGAAATTCACGTGAGAAGTGCATGGGTGGTATGCAAAAGGGGCAAAAGGAAATTTCAGAAAGAAAAAAAAAAGGCTAATTTTGTTTCCAGAGAAAATTTATAATAAAAAATTGCCTACTATACTACAAGATTAAAATGGTTTGATTTTATCTCATGCATCTGTAAATACAGAAGAGAGATTAATAAGATATTGTAAACACGAGGAATAGATTAATATATTCAGATGCATCTCCCTGATTGGGGAATGATTCAGATCTCAGCCTAGACTGATGCCTTGTCTAATTCCAAAGTGTTGACATTTGAGATTTCAAGGATGGGGCTTTGAGCAACCTGGTCTAGTAGAAGATGTCTCTGCCATTGGCAGCAGTGGGGATTGAAAATACATGATCTTTAAATCCATCCCAACCCAAATCATTCTATGATTCCATCATTCTATGAGATACTTTTCCCCAGGCATAATTTTCATTATTCTGTTCAGGATCTTGTCCTTCTAAAGAGGAAACTGGTGGAATTTCATAAATTTCATTGTTTCATAGAACAAATTACAATTTTTCAGCATTTTTAAACTGTTTTTTGGGGAAGGGTGAATAATATTCCTGGACTGGGGTCAGTGAACCAGGGTGACGTAACACTGACATTAACCATGCTGCCACTGAGAGTCAGTCATACCCTGTAGCCAATTAAGATCTTGTGTCAAGATGAAAAGTAAATTATTATCCCAATGAATAGCAAATGTGTCTTATCAATTACCCCATTTTTCAAAAGTATTTTCATCTCCAAAATCACAGATTCTTTATTCTTCATCTTTTTCTTTGTGCTTTTCTTCTCATTATTTTTACTAGTTCCTCTCCTTTTCTTTGTCCTTTCACATTTCTTTACTACAGCAACTCCTAGTTTCCCATCTTGGGTTTTACCTTACTCTCATAAAAGATCAATAATTTCATAGTGAATGATTACTTGAGAAAGACTGTAGTAGAAAATTGAGGTGAGAAATAAGCATATTCCAAGCACAGAGATTTAGGCTGCTGATTCAGTAAAAGAAACCCTAAGTCAGTACATCTGAACATTTGGAAAGTTTTTTTCCCAGCTAACGAATATACTTCAGATTTTTTTTTTAATCTATCCCTTAGATTCTTCCAAATTTGAAGGTGCTATAAACATAAAAAGCAGAATGCAATCAGCCCTCAAAAAGGATTTTCAACACCTCTGTTCTTCACATCATCTTGTCTCTCCTCGATTCAGGCAAACTGCAAAAATCTCACTGCCAACCTTACAGGACTCTCATGCCTCTGCGTTTATCCAAGCATTTTGTAGAAATTTCTTCACAACTGCTGGGTTCTGTAGGCACACAACTGCTCCTTGTTTTACGACTGGGAAAATGGGTCATGGGGAAATGGACTGGTTTCAGCAGAAGTCACCCAGAAAAACAGTGTCAGAGCAAAGTGTAAACCTGATGATCCCAAGTCTGCCTCATGAATCAATTGATTATGTTTTCTCTTTATCTGTTATTCTACAAGGACACTCTAAACATGTTGAATTATATTTTGACACTTTTGAAACAGACTTTTCCTTTCCTGAGATTTTGTATATTCCTTTTATACCATCTGCAGAAATTCTGAAAGCTGTAGTTTAATTTGGCTTTTGTTGTATTGTACTGAAATAGAGAAGATTTAGTGAAACTCATATTCCATTCCATTCACAGTGAAGAATAAATCCTACTTTGCAGTACAACAATTAATATTGATTATATTACTTGAAAATGTGAGAGTGCACACGTATATATTTTCTGTGAACCAGTGTTCTAGGAGGGACCTCTATTTATTGTAGCTGCTGAATATGATCAAAGAAGTGACTCTTTAAAAAAGGTAGTTCAAAATATGGAATTAAATATCAAGATTCAGTCTTCTTAAAGGAACATCACTTCTATCTATACAGGAAAGATCAGAGAGAAAACCTATGATAAGAACAGCTCACAGTTAAAGGGAACAGTTTGCAATATAGAGTTTGCCTCTGGCGGAACAGGAGACAAGGCTGAAGGTTCATGAAGATGGCAGTAAGTGCATGAGCAGGAGTGGAGCATCCTATGGGTGTCAGAAGCTGATGAGTTGAGTGAATCTCAGATCATTTTCCATCTCAGCATCCATGTTGAAAGGCACCAGCTCAGTTCATTTGGTGCTGTCACACATCTCTCTTCCTCAAATTTCTATGCTATCTTCTCTCTCTCTCCAATCACATCATCTTCTTGACCCTCTCATCCTGCCCTATGCAGGGCTAACTGCATAACATTTCAAAAAAGCAGAATCAGTGATGGGGCTGGAATCACAGAATTACAGAATGATAGAATATCCTCTGTTGGAAGGGGCCCACAAGAATCATCGACTACATCTCCAGCCCAGCAGAGAATGGCCCCCAGAATCACAACATGTACCTGAGAGCATTGAGCAAATGCTTCTTAGACTCTCAAATTTGGTGCTGCGACCACTTTTTGGGGAGCCAGGTGTGTGGTCCCTTTAAAGAAGTTTTGAGTTGCTCAGAAGGCAGTGAAGCTGTAACAAGATAATATCTGCAGGGATTTTGTGGCATAGGTGCACATACAATGAGTTTGGTTGGGGTTTTTCCCCTCTTTTTCCTTTTTTACTATCCAATTTAAGTGCATTTTGTTTGTGTCAATAATACACATCAATCCATAATGGTATAATGACTGTATTCCAGAGTGCCAGTGGTGTTTGAGACCCTCTGATTTCGTTTCACCATTTTTTCATATCATATATTTACAAAACACATACCAACAAACAATTCTAATTGTGCATCAAGGGAGCCATGCATTTTGGAACTGATGTAGCCCAGCACAGGACTCAGTCCTCTTTTGGGAATAGCATGCTTCTGTCAGAGCCCAAATTGATAGAGGCGACCCTACCGAACAAAGCACTTCAGATACTGTCCAGCAGAGATCAGCAGAGAATAGACTCCTGTCAATCAACAGAATCACCTTTCTGCTGATAGTGGCAGACAGCATCTGCTGAGGGCTGTGCACCAAATCCAGACTGCTGAAACACCAGCACAACGACTTAGCCATGAAATCATCCCACTTCTTTGCAAATAGAGATACTGTTAGGAGACAGGTTTAAGAGAAGGGGGGAGGGCATTCCTCTTGACAACTCAAATTCATAAATCAGAGCCAAAAGAAGCAGCAGGTTTCTGGCTACACTGCATTTAGATCAAAGGCTCTGTTATAACTTATATGATTAATGAAAGATGAAGAGCATTCCGAAGATTAACAAATTTAATTCCTGAGAGTGTAGCAGTTATCTGTGTGGGCAGACTGACCCCTAATCTCTGACTTGGTGCTGGACTGTGCCACCCTCACGTTTCTTCTCCGCTCCCCCTCCACCACCACCATCACGCTGGCAACTGTAAGATGACATTGAGTAGATGGGTTCAGAACAGAAAGATAAAACAATGTGAAAGGAGGGAGATTGGCAGCTTATCAGCCAAACAGGACACCGGATATAAAAAGTAATCAACTTAAAGCTCTTATCAAAATGTTTTCTGGGAAGAGTTTTGTTTGGTATTCTTGGTTTTCTGTTGGGTTTTTAAAAATAAAAATCTGTCATTGCTCAGAAAAAATTACAGGATTATTTTAAAATAATTGCATCTGATATATTCTGCATGTGGGTGTTTATGTGTTCCCTGAAGAATGCACATGGTTTGTAAATTGAGGTGTTTTAAACCAGAGGAATTAAGTTATCATGTACAAAAGGAGTTTATCTGCAAGAGGAACCCAGACATGACTTTTTCTATCCTATTTAAAGAATGAATGGGAAAATACTGAAAAGGAATGCACATACTGCAATATGTTAAAAATATAAACAATTATCAAAATATGTAGACAAATTACGTGCTAATAATTATGTGCTAAAACAAAATAGCTGCGGGTGAAATTGTCCTTAACAGAATTCTTTGGAACTTCATTTGCAGAAGTTCTTTGAAAAGGTTTTGAAATCTTACAGAAAATCCCATAATCTGATGACAACAAGCAACTTTTAAAGTAGAATATTTTTAGATTTCTGTTGTTGTTAGAGTCAGCTTTTGGGATTAATAATTTTCAGTTTACATGTCTGCTGTAATACAAACTCATCCTGTTCTCCACTGCTTAGAACCTACATTTCTTAATCTTGAGAATATCATTCCACTCATTTAAACAGTCATCAGAGAAAAAAACGGTGATCTTATTTAATGCATTTTTTCTAACTATCCTTTTTTTTCTAACTATCCTTATTTTCATTATTTCAATGAAAAAGCTATTGGGCATGTGAGTGCTGGTTTTACAATGAAGGGAAAATGCTTCTTAATCAGCTAGATATAATGATAGCTCTAGAAGAGTGATAATAAGAGAACAGAGCAGAGGAATACAGTCACATGGAAAATAAAAGGCTATAAAGGCAGAGAGATAATTTCAGCATCCTGATTCCTTGATCCCATCCTCATTTCAGCATGGCATTTGGGGTAGCTTGCTTGGGGATGGGTTGAAGGCAAATTAGGCTTTATGCAACATTTGTATTCCAGCAATCCATTTGTTTGCCAGCATAAATCATGGGAGCCTTAGGGTTTTTACTTAACTTCCTATGCCCAGATTCCAGACTATGTTGTGGTTTAGGTTCTGTGCCGGCCAAAAGTCCCTTGTGTATTGGAAGCCCAGCAACAACACAGCAAAGTATGCTATGGTTTTAGTAGTGTTTAAATGAACTCCTGTGGTCAGTGAGATCTCCTAGCTGGATACCACAAGATGATCTCATTGGGGAAGGACAAACTACAACTGCCCCATCTGCTCTTCCAGAAGACAGGAAGTTAATTTCTTCTAGTCACAAAAAGAATCTGTGCAAAACACACACAATGCTGCTGGGTGCTCCTACCTTGGCTTTCACATGCATACAACAAGAGGTTTAGTCAGGCTTGAATTCTGCAGCAAGTGTGTCCTTAATATTCAATTTCTTATGAATATTTAAAAGTAATAAATGTCAAATTAAATGTTTAATGATCTTGTTTGGACAAAAAAGACCTTGAGAAGGATCAGGAGGAAGCCAAGCTATCTAAATTGGCCAGTCAGGGAGCTCAGATGAAAACCTCCCACAGTTTTTCCTGCTCTGGAGCAGGTACCCTGTGATAGCAATGGTGGTTGAATCACAAGAGACAGGCACGCTGATGTATGGTGTGCCTACTCTTAGAAGCAATAAAAATGTCTGCTTTGCTCTATTCCAACAAACCTAGTCTAGATGGAACCCAAAGTAATGATGCAACACACGACATCTTCAGTGGTTCCTTTTCTTACTTATTTTCTCATAGTAGATGTGGGATTTTATGACTTCTTGACACATGGAGGTGTATGCAGTAGATTTCAGTAATTTTAAGTAAATCCACCTGCTTGAACTACCCATTTCTATGATGCTTCATCATGATCAACTTGGATCTATTTGGGTCTAGCCTGCAAGGCATAGCTGTGGAGAAGAAACCTCCTACCTCCACTGGAATGTGGAATTATCTGCACAGACACGGATATCCAGAAGATTTTTTTTACAGCCATCTAGCAGCTGCCTTATTATAGCCTATTTTTTAAGAAAATGAGAGTTCAGGCCTCATTACTGCAAACTGTGGAAACAACATCCATAATCTCAACTATTAAGGAACAGGGAAAAAGAAGTTAATTATGTACAATTACAGTTATCTTCACCTTGGTGTGCTTTAATGAACTACAAGAGTTTAATACTGTACACATGACTTTTACAGAGGTGAATAGATTTGAGCAAAACTTGTGAACGACCTTTGAAGCTGCAGAGTGAGAGTTGGTACAGGGGGAAGCAAAGGTGGCTGCTGAAATCATGGGGAGGGGGTGTATTGTTTCTCAGCCTCCTCACATTTAGTCCCTTCTCTTTTCAGCTCTTATGGGTTTGAATTATTGTTGCATTCACTTGAAAACTAGCCAAGCTTTTAAAATCATGCCAAAGAAATATTCTTTTAATTTTTTGTTCTTTCTTACTGTCTGGGATTTTTTAGGTTTGAATGAAACCAATAAAATATGAACAAGCATTCAACTCAAAGCCACTCGTCCTATTCACACACCCCAGTGTGGCATTTGCCTCTGGACTAATCAAGTTAGTCTTGCTTTGCCAGTCAAAGCTAAAAGCAAACAAAAGTCTCACTTCAGTTAATTGAATCCCTCTTACGCTGTCCAACAAGAATGCAGATACTTAATTTGTTATCACATTTTTCCCACATTGCAACTACCTAAAAGTTCATATGTGGGATGGGAATCCAGAGTTTTAGGCATTTCCCAAACACACAGTTAAAGGATAATTTCAAACTTCGAGAGCTTATTTTATAAGTCAGATCCCTGGAGGACTGCAATGTTGAACTGTCTGGACTTTCCTCTGCTGACAATTTCTGGTGGAACTTTTTTTTTGCTTGTTTTTCTTTATCTAAAGTAAGTGCAAGTTTTTCTTCACGCCAGTAGGAAACCTTTCATTGACCCATTTCCTGAACCAAGCAAACAGTCATCAGCTTATAATTGGGTGAATTAGCCACAGGAGACAAAGCAAACTTAAAATAATTGCTCTTTTTCCTCATTTATAGTAACATTTTTTCCTGCAACTAACCACCTGGCTCCAAATATTGTTTTCTAATCATCCAAGAACAAAACTCACCAGACAGCAGATCCTGAAAAGTCCTAGAGCGAAATTCTGCTCAAATCACATCATCAGCTTTCAAAAACCATTCAAAAGCAGAAGATCAGCAGAGCATACCCCCATACTGTGCATCCTTTGGTTGGGAAAGTGAGCCCTCCTGCAGCTCAGAGCTAAGGAAGAGGGAATTTACTCTTTAATTCTCATGAAGTACACAGAGAAAAGGAGGGAGGGAGTGAAGGGGAACTAGTGCTGATCAGAGGAACTACTAATGGAACAGAATAGTTTGGAGATGTCTGATCTCTTCTTTGCCATGAGTGCAGACAAAGTCTCAGATGAATTATGAAACACAGATCCCTGTAATGCCCCCCATGCAAGTTCAAGGAACAGCACAGTTGTGTACCCCTCACAGGGAGGAGTACACAACTGCCAGTTTTCTCTGCCAATTTTCTATTCATTCCCCACCTACTTTATACAAAGAGATATTTTATATATTTTCTGTAGATAATACATGCCTGTTTTTACCAGTCTTTCTCTGATGTGCTCAAGGCAAGGATTGCTTTTAAAATATTCCTTGACTTTTTGCACCTGTGTAAGGAGGACATTGGAAACCCTTGTACTGCAAGCTCTGCTCTGACTTGAACATTTTGGGTTCCAAAAAGGTCTATCCCCATCCACCCTGTTGCCTGCACACCTACGGTTACAGGAGTCATCTCACCTCACTTTCACTCATCTGCAAGGCCAACATCTGCATGCAAGCTCGTTTTCACCTTCTCCTCCTTACAGTCACAGGAAAGAAATAAGTACTCCTAGGGAATGATTAATTTGACTGATTTCAAATAGCTGCCGTATGGTGAGATAATTAGGCCTTAGAAAAGCCTAATTATTCCTGTTGACTATAAAGGGAACCTTGATGATTCCTTGGTGTACAGAAACCTATTCTGGCTCTGGCATTTCCTGAGCTGCAGTTCATCAGTAGCTGGAGGAAAGACAGTTCCATGCTTGCCTTGTCCTTTTGCTTTTCCTCAGCACCCAGCATCTACTGCTGGTAATGGACAAAATGGTGTTTCAGTGAAATTCAAGTTTTACCAAACTGTGCAACCCTTCTGGAGTACTCTCATCCGTGGCTCTATCCACGACACCTGCTGCAAAGCAGGAACTACAAAAAAAGTCTTCAAACATAACCAAACTCTAGGTATGGTAGGAAGCACCTCTCCATGTACCTTCACAGGGAAAACATACTTTTCTTGGGGAAACTAATTTAATCTCTTGATAATTAATACAAAAATAGAAGATGATTAATACAATAAATCTAAAATCACCATGTACCTACTCCTCCCTTCCTCCCAGGCTCAACTTCCCATCATGACATTTCCACTGCTTCCTCCCTGAGCAGTGCAGGGGAGTTGTAGTCAGCCCATAACATTTAATCTCTGCTGCTCCTCCTTCTCCGTGCTGTTCCCCTGCTCCAGCATGGTGTCCCTCCCACAGGACAAAGTCAGACCTGCATGAACCTCTCCAAGGTGGGTTCTTCCCATTGGCTTCAAGCACTGGTTCAGAGTGCTTTTATCCATGGGCTGCACTCCTTAAGGAATGGAAGCTCAAGTGTGTGTTGGTGTCTCTCAATGACCCTTCGAGAAGACCTGATCCTGTAGGTTCCCCTTGATAAGCCACAGTTTCTGCCAGAAGACAGTTCCACCATGGGCCTTCATGGGCTGCATGTGGAACTCTGCTCCACCATGGACCTCCATGTGCTGCAGGGGCACAGCTGCCTCACCATGTTCTTCATCATGGGCTGCAGAGGAACCTCAGTTCCAGTGCTTGGAGCACCTGCTCCATCTCTCTCACTGACCTTGGTGTCTGCCGGGGTGTTTCTCTCACATTTTTCTCATTCCCCTCTCTCACTGAATAGCATTTTTAGCTATTTTCTCCATATGTTATCACAGAGGCACCACCAACATTGCTCATTTGCTCAGCTCTGAAGAGTGGCAAGTCCATCTTGGAGCCAGCTGAAAAGGGAGCTTCTGTCTTCCCACAGAATCCATCCCTGCAACCCCCGTGCTATCAAAAATTTTTAGTTTAAACACAATACACTTCACTTCAGAGACAGGATTTCCATCCATGTCTTTTTCTAGATTTGTCAGTCAGTCTATGTATCTATGTATCTATGTATCTATGTATCTATGTATCTATGTATCTATGTATCTATCTATCTATCTATGTATCTATCTATCTATCTATCTATCTATCTATCTATCTATCTATCTATCTATCTATCTATCTATCTATCTATCTATCTACCTATCCATCCATCCATCCATCCATCCATCCATCCATCCATCCATCCATCCATCCATCCATCCATCCATCCATCCATCCACCCATCCATCTGTCCATCCATCTATTCATATATCCATCCTCTCTTTTCTGCAGTCCAGACTCTTCTCTTGGGCATATTTTCCTTATTCTTCCTCATAACCTCAATTTAGGGCTGTAGTAATTAGCCACAGGTGCAAAGAGTGCAGCTTCACACTCCTTGCAAAGAAGGAAGTGATAAATTAATTTTCCATGTCTCTCTGCAACGTGCCTTTTAGGCTCCTTATCAGGGCAATACTTCATCAGCGCTGGTCCCTTTGCTACTGTCAGTTATTTCAGGAATGCTATGAAATTAATGAGTCTAATGGCTTTTGTTTTTTGTTGTTTGGGGTTTTTTTTTCTGTGTTTTTTTTTAAGGTATAATTTGTTTAGAGGTGGTTTTTAGCCCTCATAACTCCCATTACACAACACCCATTATGTGCTCTGACTGCCCACGGCCTTCTTTTGAAAAAGAATAATTTGGGAAGCAAATATATGCAGTCAACTTCCCCTCTGAGGAAGCTAAATGGAAAATCTAAATTATGTTGTTTCAGAAACACTTCCATACAGAAATTTTAAATGTGATTTAACAGATGAGGTTAACAGGCATTTCAGGATGGCTACAATAAAATCACAGGTGCAGCACAGTATCTTTAACCCTATTCTGTCATTCTTGGATCATGAAATAACTTTGCAACTTTCACTGTGCTGTGGAACTGGGCCTTTCATGCCTTGATGTTATATATATATGTACACACATCAAAGTCCTTTGAATAAGCATATATAAATTAATATATGTATACATAAAAATTAATGGAACCAAAATGTGACTGTCACTAACCAACATAATCCCACAAAGACAAAATACATGACGTTACCTCTGATTTCAATTCTTTTCTCTATATCTACTATTCCTTTGGAACTTTTATACTTTCATTCCTAGTGTAATTTAGGTATTTGGTGAATCTTCAGCAGACAAGATTTTATAGACTGTGGAGCGCATGAACTACATGTTCTACGGTAGATTAACGGTTTTAAAGCAGTAGTGGGAGGAAGTCAGGATTTTTCTTTTTCTGTAAACCTATCTTTAGGATTAGTGTCAGGCTTATTTTGAAAGACTGTTATCTTAAAATCTTCTTCTAGTGTTACAGTTGTCTGTGTCAGAGAATCTCCAGGAAAAACTTGCCTAGAAGTCACTAAAACTGCTTTCCTGCTGAAAGAGGGAGCTGCAAGAAGGAAAGTATTCAGAGCTTGTATTCGAGCCCTTGCTCTCCACCCAGAGGTATATGGGATGCACTGAAGTCTGTCTGAGGTGCAGACTCCACAAAAACCTTTATGGATATGAACACTGATGTGGTCATGGAGCTTCTCTCACTGGTAGGAATGCTCCTGTGGAAGCTACCTTCATTCTCTGAGGAGACAAGGAAGTAGGAAACTGTACTAGTGGAGGCTCAATTATTGGTACAGCTGACCATTTTTAATTTTTGCTTCTTCTTAAACATGAAAACAAGGAAGAACCTGTTCTAGGACACTTACACTAAAGTAGCCACGACAACTCCTGCATGCAATTATGCATAAACACTTGCACATATATATGTTCAATTCCAATTCTCTGGAAAAGTGATATAATTATCTATAGCAGATCCCTAGTCTCTCTCTCTCTCTTATCCTGTATTTTCATTTTCCTTGTACAGGAAAGTGTCTATCATGTCACAGGCAGTAGCAGTCTGCAATAGAGGCTCATTACATTAATAAAAACACAACAACACCAAAGAAAGAACTCTTCTTTCCACTTCAATACACAGTGAAATATCTCCCAGTACACACACACAGACACACAAACAAACCTATAGTACTGAATTAAAACAAAATACAGTGAGGGATGAGCTCCTTTGTAGTCATGTAGCAGGGACTGTGTAGCTACAGACTCATTTTACTTGGTTTGGAGTTACATTTACTGTTGGAAAACATTAGCAAGCCACATCCCAGTCTGTGCCTGATCCTCTAGTGTGATCTTCCATGAGAAGGTCTTTCTGTTAGCAGACAGTGAGCCCTATAGGGTGTGTTCCTTGGCTGATGTGCCAGTAAACTCCTCTGGCTAAGCACTTCAACTCCATATTTCTCAGCTGATATCTTATCACAGAGTCATAGAATCCTAGAATGATTTGGGTTGGAAGGGATCTTAAAGATCATCTGGTTCAAACCCTCCTGCCATGGGCAGGGACACCTTCCACTAGACCAAGTTGCTCCAAGTCCTTTCCAATCTGGCCTTGGACACTTCCAGGGATAGGGCAATGTGGTGGTTCTTCCTTTCCCCTCCTTCCCCAGGCCACACTATGATTCTTCAAATGACCTTAAAGCACTCATTCACAAGAGGCAGCCTCTGGGCAACGTGTGCCAGTACCTCCCACACCACTCTCACAAGAAAGAATTTCTTCCTAATATCCACTCTAAACCTACTCTCTTTCAGTTAAAAGTAATTCCCCCTTGCCTTTTGAACTACCATTTTACTCAAGCATCTTGTGGTAGCCTTCCTAAGTGCAAGGTACAATTACAATTGCAAGAGTACGACTATTGTGCAGAGAGATCAATGTTTTAACCCCTGAAATATCTGGATCTGCTCTGAGTAGATGAGATACTAACTCTTCCACCAAAATAGGCTTATTGGACTGGCAAAGAACTGAGTTGCACTAAGGAAATTCTTAAGGAAAATTATGCTGGTCCAGATACATAAATGTATTGGTAATGTAGTAAAATAACTTTTTTGCTAGTGTGTTGTTGTGAATTTTATATAAAGGAGAATAGAAAATAAAGACAGAGAAAACTCAAGCAGGACACTGAGAAATTGTGACAAGGACAGTTCTGAGACTGTGAAATGCAGAGGAATGCAAAAATAGTATAAGAGGCTGAAAGATATTTTTATTTTGTCTTCACCAATTTGAGCTGGCTGCTAATCTGGGAAGCAGCCAGATTTTTATTTTCCTTCTCTTGTGCCTTGTAAACACTTAGTTATTTAGTTAAAATGCAAAGATTGTTAAAAACACTTTACCAGATGCTTCCCTGGGTTCAAAACACAATTGCCTTTGGAACTCACATTTGGTCTTTTTATTCTGCTCATGGTATTTTTGCCAACCTACGAGACAGCAGTTAAATACTCAAAACCTCACTTCTAAGACATATGCTCTAGGTCAAGTGTATCTTTGGAGATTGTGACCAGGAAATCAGGGCTACAAGTATAAATACAGCAATCTAAAATAATATAAAGAGAACCTTACTGAGAATACAGTGTAAATGACCTCCTGAAACAATATACAAAATTCATTCTTGTTTTATTTGTGATTTTGCATCCATAAAAGAAAATTAAAGGAGATGTCTGCACAGAGCTTTGGTTATACAGGTCCAATCTCGAAACTAGTGTAAATTTTCTAACAAAATTAAGGAACTCTGACTAAGATGGGTGTTTCTGTGCTGCTCCTCTCAGCCTGTTCCACTACAATGATCCTTGAAAAGAAAGCATTGCTCTGGAGAATATTCAAGCCAAAGGGTGACTACTTGCAATTCAAATGAAACGCCTTCATACTTCATCAAGGAAGGCGAAGCGAGTCACAGAAATGTCGCTGTCAAGAATTATCTTACTTTTTACATGATATCTTTATGCTGAATTTTTAAGGGTCAGGCGGAAGAATGCCAGTTCAGTTGCTGAGTTATTGAGATCTGATGTGTCTATCAGGGTGCTTTCATAGCAGCTGTGGACCAAGAGGACAATGAGATGGGTTATTTTTGCCGGAGAGCAAACCTCTTTTCAAGTGAACCACATGTTCTTTTGAACTTTAGAGCTCTAATCTGTGTTGTTGCTGTCAGTTTTACAGGGGAAATGAATTTTGCCGTGGAAAGTGCTTGCTTAACTGATCTGAATCATTTCATGCAACATCAAGATACCTTTTCAGATATTGATACCTGAGAAACTTTACATGACCTGTTGATACCCTATGAACTAACCTCTGAGGTAACAAGTCGGTGTATTTCCCTTCTTCAAATAAGAAATGTGTATGGCAGAGAAATTCAGTGATCAGCTAAAAACCACATAAGCCTGATTAGGAAGAGAACAGAATCTGTATTTTCTATGTCACTCAGCTGATAATTCCCTCAAACTCTGAATGTGAAAATAAGGTTTTCTAATGGAATACCTGATTCTAAATGAATCCAGTGAGAGTTTGTTACAGTGCTTTAAGATTTGTAGCCCACTAGAAGCAGACCAGACCCCCATCTTGCAATTTAGGTAAGTGACAGTAGTTTCTAGTCCTCATTTTCAGAAATATATCTAATGGAAATATGAGGAATAGTAATGACTGTCCCCTCCACCTCCATCTCTTGCATACATATTTCACACCTCCATATCTCAACTTGGAAGATTATCATATGTATTGCTGTAATGCTCAAAGCTCCAATCTTCTTGTAAGATCTACATAGTTTAAGTACTGAAGTTTTATTTTGTGAGTATCTTGAAGGAATTGGCCTGACAATGTGAATATTTTTGATACTGTTTAACAAAATATCCCTAAGATGGCATTTCACGACCTCACGACCTGTAATGATGCCTCAAAGATGAAGATTTTGCACTCTGCACTTTGAATTTAACATAGGATTTTCCTTTACTTCAAGTAATGAGACCAAAGCAAAACCAATTTGCAGTTCCCATTACTGGTTTTATCAAGGAATTGAGGGATTACAAAGCCCCACTATATTTCTCAGAAGCAAGGCAACAGCATTACTGATCATGACCCCCTAAAGCTGTAGGCCTTGTTATAAGTAATTTCCAGCTGTGCTCCTAGTGGATGCTTCCACGCTGGTCCAGCAGGATCCCAAAGGGCATGTCTACACTTCAGCTGCTGAGGCACCCTTAGATTTATTGTCATAACCAGGAGCGTGTTCTCTGTAATGAATAAACATTGCTGTGTCTCTGTCACTTTCTGATCACACCAGTTAACAGATGGACACACAAATTTGGGTTGGCACCTGCTACTGCACAGTTTCCCCCCTTGTTTTCCCAAAAGGGAGAGAGTTTTGTTTGATCTTGGGTGTTTAAGAGTAGAATCAGACCCTCAAAACTCATAAGTAAGGAAACACAAGTGCCTGAAAAGATAATGGTTTGCACAGCCCTGGAAAATACAAACGTAGATTGTTTTAAATACAAATAAACTTCAGCAAGCTCAAGCAATTAGCTTGGCACAGCCCTGAAATGTGTTTAATGGCTGAGTGATCAAAAGGTTTTCCATCAACTTTAGCTGAATCAAACTGGTAAGTAAATCTTTCCTTCCACATAATTTTCTGAAGTTTGAAGTGACAAATTGGACTGAACTCAATTAAAGCAGCAGGTTCTGTACGTTTAATTGCAAGCAGTGTCTGTGATTGTGAAGGAATCCAATTCAGAATGAAAACACAGATGTGGCTGTGGCAGAGCTCTGTGAAACACAAAGAGGCGAAAAGAAGTTCAATCAGAAAAAAAGTTACAGGCAATGTAAAATTATGTATTCTGCCGTACTTTTGGAGCACTAGCTGTAGGCAAGTATTAGAATACAAAATTGGGAAATGTTCACCTAGCTACACCACTGCAGTCCAAAAAATACTGTATGAAAAAGTAAATATTTGTAAAGCAGTTTGGCAGTGGAAAACACCAATACTAATGATATTTTCTGTTTCCATGCAATGACACCTCAAAGAATTAGTTTTAGCATCAGTTAGACTATATTAAAAGAAGAAGTTTGTGCTAAAAATGGTAATTAAAGACTGACTTTGTAATAGAACCCTCAGTCATTATGGGGAAGTGCTTCAGGAGTAAATTGAGTATTTAGTCCTTCAGTACACACACATGGCTTCCATTGATACTAATGGGAGCCATACACACGTTCAAGGGCAGGTTTCAACCTACACTGGGAAAGCTAAACTAAAAAGGAGGCAAATCCAGCAGATCAAGTTATTCTTAAAATTGACCCAGGTGAACACGACATGTGCTAGCATTTTAAGCCCTGCACTCAGTGAAAATTAGAGTTGTTAAATAAGCAATGGAATCAATTTTAAGCAATTGCACTGTGTATTTATAGAAACAGCACCTCTGTCAAATATCTAAACAACTAAAAAGAGAACTTATTAGTGTTTAATTTTGGCTCTTGGAAGAAGATATTTTCCATAGTAAGGCAAGTGTAAGAACCATTTTAAAATCTCAGCAGGAAATTTCTGTACATCCTATGAGTTCTGTTTGAAATTGGGAGCTTTTTATATGTATCTGTGTCAAACCACAGACACTATTTTGGATGTGGGATTTTTTGTCCTTTCACATCATGGTTGGGGATGAATAGCAGAGGCTGTTGTGAAAGGGCTAACCTATCAAAAAGAATAGAAAGATTAAGAGAAAGAAAAAAAAAAAGAAAAGAAAAAAGGCCAAAACGCCAAAGATAATGTGGTAAAACAACTAAAGTGAAAACCCCTATTTGAACTGAAAAGATAATCCTCAGAAAGAGGAATGAAACCTTCCAAAAAAAGAGAAACAGAAAAGAACTAGTTAAATATAAAAGAATAGTACAGCAGGACAAAGTGAGAAAAAAAATCAAGAATACATTAGTAAAACCATGAAAATGAAAACTTTTTTCCCAGCATGCCAGAGTGTTTCTAGGTCTGAGATGATCAAGACATAAAAAGATCATACAGAGAAGATTTGGGATAGAAAAAAAGGAATCTTCACCATGATCATTATTGATAAGTTTGGGGAAATTGCCACACCAGAAACTTCCTTCAAAAGAGGTGAATTTGAATAGTTGTTTCAAATTAGACTATCAGTAGAAAATTTTAGAGGGAATCAATAAAATTAATAGTATTTCACCACCAGGACCAGATGGTATTCACCCAAGAGTTCCAGAAGAACTGAAGTATGAAATTGTCAAACTATTAATTATGTTGAGTAATGTTGGGGTTTTTTGCCTAAAACCGAGTCCCTAGTACAGAAACAGGATGGCAATGTAGAAAAGAAAAAAGAGGAAAGGAAAAAAGATTACTTTTTTTCAGAGGAGGTATTGGAAAAAAAGCTGATAAAATTGTACTGGTCAGTTTGATAAAAATAGTAATACAGAATGGAAACAGGATACACATGGAAAATGGGAAATAATGGAAAGGGATAATTTTTTCAGGGGAGAGGGAGATAGTGATTCCCAAATCTGTCAGAGCTCTTGTTATTTTCTAAACACATTTTTCATTATATTTTGCCTCCTGCTGAGTATCTTCCTAAAGGTTGAGGACAGTGAAAGAAGAATAATCTCTTCCTGATCAGAATATACAAGGAAAGACAACATTGGAAGCTTTCCAGGGTGGGAAGAAGAAGGCAGTGTCAGAGTGAGATTTCATTATTCTCCACACTTGCAGATCTCCAATAAGACCTTGGTAAACTTGTCTGAGAGGTGCAAAGACAGTGGACTTCATAAGGAATCTAGACAGGGTATGTGCTGGTATAGGCGAGGAGCAAGTCTTCTCTTGTAAAAGTATGTAGCCTACCAGCATGTAATAATACTTACAAATTTTTTAAAACTTTGATAACAATTTTTAAATGCCTTTTATGAGGAAGCTTCAGGAGTCACAGGTGATGATGATGGATGCTGAGAGCACACGAGCTTGCCCACCCATGGCAGTTCATTTCTTCGGTGTTTCCCAGGCATCTGCAATGGCTGTGTTAGGGAAGTATATGTACATTTATTTAGGCATATTTCCCCTGAATATCTGTTCAGAGACTTCATGCCAATTTGTTCAGTCCCTTTTTGATTCTGTTGATGTTATCTGCCTTTATGACCACTCATTAAGAACGTGGCTGTAATTTCCTGCTCAGAGGCTCAAGAAGGGCTTTTTTCTATGCTGAACCCATTTTCTGCATGTTCTGGTTAAGACATGTTCTGTCCACCCAGATCATGTATTGCTAAATGGCAGCACTCCTAAATTCACTTTATCCACTGTCTTCATGACTTCAAGCAATCACCCTGATCACTTTAGTTGCCCTTTTTTGTTTCTGGTCTACATCCACTATACCCTTATAGACACAGGGAAAAGAGTCCTGAATGTAGTACCACAATGTGGGTGCAAACCAGTCTTACAAAGCAGGGATATAATGCACTGTGTCTTATCTTCTGTCCTCTTCTGATGACAATGTTAATGATATTTTGGGTCTCATTACCTGTTGAAATTATTGTTTCAGGAAAATATCCATAGTGACTTGAATATATCCTTGCAATTCTCTTTTCTGAGTGCAACACCATATTTCTGTGCTTCACAGTATTTTCTCTAGATTCATTCCTTGCCTTGTATTTTTTTTTTAATATAGGAACTCATCTGCTAGCTTGCAGTCCCTTTGCTCGGTTTTGTTACGTTATAAAGTGTTTGACTACCTGACAGAGCTTAATATAATTTGTAATCATAAATATTTCACTGTTTTCTGCTTCCTCAAGGGCATTGATGACAATATCAAATAAAACTGACACCAGTCCTGGGGCATCCCATTGCTGACTATGCTCCATCCTGAAAAGCAATGAACAAGCCTTTGCTATTTATCCTTTTCTTACCTTTCAGAATTCATTTCTCTATTCCCATAGCAACTTACTTTCTTTAATAATATTTGACATAAAGACTAACCAAAGGTAAGCTTTTTATTTTTAGTTTTGTTTCAAAATCTATTATGACCACGCTATCCTTTTTTTTACTGAGAAGCTTGCAACTTCATGTTAAAACAGCAGCATATAGTAAGACAGAATTTCCCTTTACCAAAGCTAAGCTAATTCTTTCCTAAGAAGGTAATGCTTATCTATGTGCTCACTGTACAATCTCAATGCTCAAAACAAAAAATCCATTCACCTCAGGTGTTTAAGACATGAAGAAACAACAAAATTGGTGATAAACTAGTCAGCCTACTAGACTGTGGTATGAGAGAAATAGCAGTTCCACTGAATGACAGTATGATTTCTTATTATAGTTTCATATCTTTTAACAAATTAGATGGAAGAATACTCAACTTGCTGATGAAAATCAATTTCAGACCTGCTGGACACAAAACAAAGCTATTTCATATAATTTTACATTAAAAGTATGACCAATAATGAGTCATAAAACATGACCTTTACTTTATCTCTCTTGTAGTAGCTGAAAGTTCCTTGACTGGATAAAGGCTGAGTTGTTTTTTACGACTTTACAGCAACCAAACCAGTCCTAAATCTGAAGTAGTTTGTTTATCACTTATTTGGTGCACCTGTGAAATTTCCTTGTCAACAGTTTCTGCTTTAAAAGAGGATACTAGATCTTAGTTGTGAATTTAGATATAGCTCATCTGAGAGGAAGATTATATTCAGAACTGAGGACACTTTACATCTGAATAAGAGTTTCCACATGGGGTTTTAAGATGCTTGAACTGTGATGCTCCAAGTTCACACCTCCAATTAATTTGAATTAATTTTCCTAAGTGTCTAGATGTCAGCTGGCTCCAGAACTCTAGATATAAACAACTTCACACTCTGGCAAAGCCTAGATGTAAACTTGACAGCTTGGATGCATTTCTGTTGACTTGAAGCCAGGACTTGAAGCAGACAGAACAAATTAATGTGTGAAATACCCTTAGCCAGTATTTCAGAATTCTGAGAAACAAGTTTTACCAAAAACTGCTTGGAAAAGTCTGAACTCTATTTCGACAGTTATCATGTTTTAATAAGGTTTATCTAAGCTCAGCCTCTGGAAACCTTGAAGTTTGCTGTCTCGATAAAACTTGTTTCATTCCATATCTGCACATTCTGTGCTTAAATGGGCTTGGCACACTTCACATCAGCTAATGCTGCATTAAAGAGCTGTATATGACACAAAAATGTCAAAGGCAGCTTTATAATGTAATGAAAATGCTCTGAATGGAGTCTTGGAAAAAGATTCCTTTGCTGCTACATATTGGTACATGTAATACTGCACCAAGAGATATCAGAGCTTTGATCTTACACGCACCTAAAAATATCCAACTTCAATAGAGCACTCAAACAATTCTTTTCCCTCACAATGAACCCATATGTTCTTCCAGCACAAAAGAAAATTAGCTTTTACTGCTCAAAATTAAATGCTGGAGAACAAGCCAAATATAGGTCATTTCTAGCAGGGCTGTGATCCTGTTAGATAACAGCTAAGCTGGCTCAGGTCTGGGCAGCACACACATGGAAGACAGACAGAGGGTTGAAGAAAGCTGTAATTTGGCAAATAAATTGGAAATGGACCAAGTTGGGATGCAACCCAATAATGAACTGTGCCCTTCCAGAGCTGAAAGGCAATTGCTCAGGACAGAGGCAGGACACACTAGCACGAAAACTTGTGGTCACTAATGATGACGTAGCACTTGCACAGGAAGAGTTCTATTAGCCCGTGTCCCAGATTTGTTGCAGTTTTGGTAATGATATTCCACTGACCTACATTTCCCTTGCAGTGTGAGCTGGCTGAGGCTTTCCTCCTGTCTGTGCCCCAGTGACAGTTTGTTATTGCTGTGTGTTGACAAACAGCTGTTGTGCTCTACCCAGGAGATGTGTGTGTGCCACACACAGCATCTGATAGCTGTGACACAATAAACCCCAGAACAAGGGGGGCTGGACATACGGCTCTGCACCTTCCTCAGCCACCATGTCCTTTGTCATGTCTGTACAGCATGATGTGGCCAAAATCCGTGTAAGGGCCTTTGGGACCTCCTGGGACACTGTTTTATGGGTCAGTCCTATTACTGATATATTTAAATGACAATAGGAAGGCCCTGTATGGTTTGGTATAAAAATTGTTGTATAATTGTTTGGTGGTCATGCACTGCAACAGGTTGCCCAGAGAAGCTGTGGCTGCCCCATCCCTGAAACAGTTCAAGGCCAGGTTGGATGGAGCTCTCAGCAACCTGTTTTAGTGGAAGGTGTCCCTACCCATGGCAGAAAGGTTGGAATTAGATGATTTTGAAGGTCCCTTCCAACCCAAACCATTCTATGATTCTATGATAATCTATTTTGTATAAGAATTTCTACACGTATATTTAAAAAAAAAAGTGCAGGGCAACAATTTTTTGGGTAAAAGTGCTACTTTCACCTGTGTTTTCTACACATGTAAACAGAGGTTCAAACTTCTTCCAGCATCAGCTCATTGTTACACTCATCTACTTTTCAAGCCAGGCCAGCACTTAGGGTTTGATGTGTAAGACTGTAACCTCCAGTGGTCATTGCCTATGAAAGTGGTTTGAAATGGACAACAAACTGATTGCCAAGACAAAGGTGAAGTGAGGTTCTTGCAGCAGCTTGAGAGCAATGAAGCGTTACCAGGTAGGAGTAAGTGAGAATATAAAAGACAACGGAGGAGGCAGGAGACAAGAAAGATGAAAAAGAGGGCAAGGGGGTCTAATGAAAACGTAATGGGTTTGTGCTGGTGAGTGGTGCTCCTCTGTCACAGCAATCTTCAGTGTGAAGCAGCAAGACTCCTCTTGCTGTATGTAATCGTGCCAGGGAGAGTGTATAATAAATAGGAAGAGACAAGGCTGTATGCTTTCACAACAGAGCCTCATTCTTGAATTCCCCCTTTGTGGAAAATATCAACTCAGAGGCCAATCTAAAGTTTTGGTAGGGCTGAGTTCTGTCACCAGGTGTACTCCCTGCAAGTGTGGAGCACAGAGCCATGGGTGCTGAGCCGGTGGTTCAGCAACAGGATTCAGAAATTTTGCCTGTCTGTCAGGAGTTAAATGTCTCTTCCATGCTGGCTGAGGTGGTCCCAGTTGATTCCTGTAAACGGGCTGTTTTGAGGCTGACACGAAATTAATTTGTCATCCTAAACCAACAGCAGGTCAATTGAATATCTCCCTCCCATGGTGAATGATGCAAGACATTACAGAAAAGAAAAATAAAAGGAATATGGAGCACTTGTCTCCACTGCAGAAAGGATGTCTCTTGTGGGACTTTTTCAGTGCCAAACAACTACATTTTCCGTGCACACATACTTGGAAAAAGGCTTCAGTTTACAGTGCAGCCACAACCAAGTAAGTTCTGGGAGTATAGTGAAAAAAGGGAGGACAGAATCAAATAGGGTAAAAAATAAATATTGAGGTAAGTCAGGAGCATGCAGCAAACAGCCTAGTTCTCTATCACCAGTTCCCTGGTCTGGCTGAGGTGTATTATCACTTGGGTTACACTCTGGAGTATGACCTGCCTACTCCTATTACATTGGTTTCTTCTAGGGAAATGAAATATTAGCCTATTTTCTTAACTTGTGTATTAAGAAGACAAGTTAATTTTTCACCCCTCTAGTGAATTATTGTATGATCAGTTTATATGAGAGATGTCCCAAGAGTAAGAAAATGAGTCATAACTCAAAGGAGGTGAAGCTACAAGTGAGTAATGAAGAATATGAAGATCATTCTTTCCCCTCAGTGCCTGCACTGGCTTGTTCTGCAATTAAAAGGGCAGGGGAATAAGTAAATACACAGTTTAGCCACGAGTCATCCCTGTATGCTGTGATCTTTGGGAAAAACGTCTTACAAATTTTATTTTTGTTGGGAACGAACATGAGCAGCTATAAAACACATTCAAAGCCCTTCATTTTCTACCTAAGAGCTTCATTTGAGTGCCAGGCTGTGGAGCAGCTCTTACAGGAGAGTTTTCTGAGGATATGACAGTGACTCATTTCAGAACTCTGCTTCCCTCCATTGCTTTATGCCCACTGTCTCTTCCTTGGAAGGTTCAGAAAAAATTTACTCTGTAAACTGAGCTTTCAAAAGGCACATCGAGAATGTATTCTAAGCCCTCACTATCATGGATGTGATCTGTGTGGTACTGGGGGAAACTCCAGACTGAATGGAAATATGTTTTTGAATGTCCTGACTTGCCTTAGTTCTCCATCACCTGCCCACAGGCTCCCCATTTGCAGTGCTTAAAATTCCTTCCTTACCATCTAGTTCCTTGCAGTACAGCAGTCAGGGTCTGACCTGCTCTTACTGCAGGTTTAATTCCACAAGATGCAAAGACTTGATTTTAAGATCCTCACACTTCCCATGCTTATTTCTGCACAGCTTCTAGTTGGAATGCTGAAAAGAAGAGCATTAATTTTCTTTTCAGTATACCATAAAATCATGGAATCTCCAGATGGTTCAGGTTGGAATGGACCTTAAAGATCATCTAGTTCAATCCCCCTGCCATGGGCCAGGACACTTTCCCCTAGAAGGTTGTTCAAAGCCCCATCCAACCTGTCTTGAACACTGCCAGGGATGTGTTCCAAGCCCCCTGCAGTGGACCTTTTTTAAAGCGTGGATTGAGGTATGACTAATGTATGGAATCTGGCCTCTCATGGAAAGACAGTGTAAGTAGGTTGCATAAATCTGCTTTTAGTGGAAAACTGGATTCTGGCACCTCAGGATGAAAGTCCCCGTGTGGACAGTAGTGTGGACACAACTGAGCAGAAAGGTGAGGAAACCTTCCAAGACTCAGAAACTGCACTTGTAAGGTGCATTCCTCTAAGTCACCAGACATCCGCAAGATTTGCTTTTTGATGTAATAAAACTGATAGTTTTTGGAGGAGTGTTGTCTTTTGTTTGAATTGTCTTCTGACCAGGCCAAGGTAACCTCAAGGACATCTAGTTTTCTTGCTGTTACTGAGTTTGGGACAAAAAGTCTTTGCTCTGTGAAATTCAAATATCTTTGAACCCTGGGAGAATAGTGCCTCCACCAACTGTCTCAATTTGTCCTTTGTTGAAACAGTGTTTCCTAATAGTGTTCTTGATACATGCATCAATATATCGGTTAAATTTGTTATAAATATCAAGGAAGGATGCAGATGCAAATGGCCACTGACAAAAGTGATCCAGAGACTTAGACTGTCTGCAAAACTGTATCAAGTTCAGCGATAATTCAGTATAAATCCATTTGCTCAGCCCTTTTTATAACATTTTACTTACTATGCCACAGTGTAACTGTTAGAGAAAGAGGAGGAAAAGGAGCTGTTTTCTCATAGACAGGACTCAGATTGGCAGCAAATCTCAAGAAAGGTAGAAACCACACATCTGCTAACATTACTATCTAACTACAAGGGTTTGTCCTTTGTGCTGTGAAAGCCAGCAGCTGCTGCCACCTCTCCGTGAATACTGAATGAAACAATTTGTTACAAAAGGGACCTCTCTAGATCAATCTAAAAACCACTACCACAGGTCTGGAAGCAGATGTGACATGTAAAACTTGACACCATCAACTCTACCACGGTTTGTTCATTCTAACAATGCTTGGTGGATTCTTCCCCAGCATGTGGAAAAGTGCTTAAACAGGCTTTAAATAGCAACATGTCAAAATCACCAAGTAGACAAGGCAGTTTCCTTCCACTCCTTTAGTAGACTGGACATTTGGTACATTTTGGAGACACGCATAATACATAAAAGTTACTTTTCCTTTGCTCTACAGGCTCGTAACAAATTGATGCTAATACATCTACATGTGCACTTGGATGGTTTACCTTCCATCCGCTCACATGGAGGATGCCTGAAGGTCATGTAGGGCCCCTCCCATTTCTCAGATACATCTGTTTGCTAAACACATTTTCTTATTACAGGTTACTGATTTCAGTTGCATTCCATAACAATTGCCCCTTGAGGTTAACAAATACAATAGGAACCACCTATTTAAAGTAACTTGAATTTTGAAGGCTCATAGCAGCAGTTTGCAGCTGACCTTGTGCTCCTATCTGTATGATCAGTTCTCCTCAAAACCATATTATTCCCTTCCAAGCAGCCATATTTTAACCCTGCATCTGAAAACAGTGCAAAGAGGTAAAGAATAAGCAACTGCTCAAATCTTCCTTAGCAGAGTCATCACACCCACTTCAGAGGTCACCTGCAGTGACTCTTGTAATTCTATGCTACTGTTAAAATATTAAACAATACATAAAAGAATGTTTTAATTTTTAAAAATAAAAGAAAGGATGCCAAATTCCAATGTATCCACCTTTTGAAATTAATACATGCATTAGGAGTCATGGAGTCACAGAATCATGGAATAGTTGGAACAGACCTAAAAGATCATCTCATTCCATGGCCCCTGCTGTGGGCAGGGACTCCTTCCACTAGACCAGGTTTCCCAAGGCCCTGCCCAACCTGACCTGGAAAACTTCCAGGGATGAAACTACATATGTATTCCATTGCGAGAAAAAAAAAAGCTCCTCTAAGAACATTACATATACAGATTTTTTAAGATACAACCTAGCCCAATTCTGTACTGCCCACTCACGTTTCATGGAGTGCCCTGTAGTTCTTGAGGCTGTTGAGGTTGTTATGTTGGGGAATGTTTCCGGCATTTGTGGTGAATGACAAATCCATTACCAGGCAGTGCTCTAGAAATGGAGACTTGCAAAGTCAGAGAAAAAGAGGCACCCTGGGGAAAAACTCATTCAGCTTTAGCAGCCAGGCACAGGCAGGGCAATGACGTAGCTGGGCTGTAGCTCGGGCTGTAGCTCAGGCTCGATATCATCACTGGTAAGAAAAGTTTTGCCAAGAAATCTCGAAATTCTGTTTGACTTCATGCAGCAAGACTGTGGTCCAAGTGATGGAGGCACTTCAAACTCTGTATTGCCACTCCCAATATGGAATATGTGTGGCTTGCACTCTCACTGCTATTGATGCCACTGTGACATCTGAGTTAGGTCGGGGAGAGCCAGCAAACAACACCAAGCCACAGTGGAATACTTGCCATTAGGCTGGTTATTAAGCAAACTAAATTGGAGAAACATATTATGAAGGTCTGAGTGTTACAGAAGTTGCACTCATACTTCTGTGCCAAGTCAAGAACAAGATAAGATTCCATATATTCACTGAGAAGCAATAAGATGCAAAGTCTTTCCCTATCAGATCATTTTCAACTTACTCTCCCAAGTGGATCTTCTAGTTTCTAATACAGAGTTGACCTAAAAGCACAGTTTTCCTCTCAGCAGGGGGGTTTCTGAGGCAGCACTCCATTACATAGCTGTTTATTTGCATGAATCTTATGAAAAAAATAAAGTTGATCCCCTTAGCTGTGCCAAAGTCAGCTAAGCCCATCTTTTCAGAGACTCCAAGAAAGCAGACTGAAGGAAGGAGAAGCTGACATGCAATGTGACTACAGCAGGCTTGTTGCTGAAATGCCAGACTAAAACTCGCCTCTAACTTGTAGACACGGTCTGGTTTACATCACGATGTCCTGAATGAGCTCATTAGTGCGTGGGATGCAGTGACACCGAGCTCGGTGCTGCAGCTGAGAGGGTGCTTCCTGCCCCAGAGAGGTTACTGCAGGTCCAACACCAGAGCAACTCGTTGAAATTTTATGGCTTAAGCTATAAAGGAGGCAAGATTTATGGCTTTGGAACACTGAGGAGTAATGGTAGCCTAATGGGTTACTGTCCCTTGAAGGAGATGTAATTTTGGAAGGTAACTGCCCATGTGCTTGCTCTTAATCTGTCCCAGCTGCAAGGTAACAGAACTTAGCCTAAAAGTCTTCCAGTGAAGTTTAAGCTTCAATGCATTACCTCAGTTTTAGGGTGGGCCATGAGCATGCCCCGCAACTGTGCCAGTGGCTGGGAGTCAGGGATAATTTGTTAAGCCATGGTAATGCAGCTGCAGAGCTGGGAGACCACAGCCTGTGTTCTAACTACTCCTTCCAGCAGCAAATCCCATGAATCACGTCCCCAGCAGAAAGCAGAAAGGGAAAGGGATAATAGAAAATCGAGTAAACAGAAATGGTCTGCTGATGTCGTGGCTCTACCTTTACATTTTAATTTTTTTATGGACTATTGTGGTACAGGCAACACAAGCTTCTAATGTAGAAGCATGCCAATTAAATTAACTGCCATTATCCTCTTTGCTTACTTGAGGCTTTTGCTTACCTTTGCCAAAGCAATTCAAGCAAAGGTTAAAAAAAGGCATCTGGTCTTCTCTAGCTGGCTTAGTTTCAAATTGATTTAGTTAAACCAAAGCAGTATTTCAGGCCTTCACAATATACATGTTTATGACACTATGCAGGCTTACTTCTACCTAAGCTTTCTGCAGGTAAGTGCCACACTTTCTACAGCTAAAGGACAATATATATTGTTAGAAGATATTAAGTAGTTTGGATTTCCATTTATTTGGTTTTGGGTTTGTTGGGATTTTTTCCTAAATGGAAAATCACCTTGGGACATGAAGGAGGCAAATTCAGAACTGTGGAATCACAGTATAATTTGGGTTGGAGAGACCTTAAAGATGTATCACCTGGTTCCAGCCCCTTGCCATGAACACTAGTTCATTTTTTTAAACACTCAAAGCATCTGTACTGGATTCAGAGGGCCGTAAACTGTTAAAGTCTTCATGGGAAGATAAGTATTGTCTAGCTGGACTGTCAAGAGATTCAGCTCCAAGATGGGAATACCTTCAATCTGCAGAGATGATATTCTTGGATTTAATCTTTCCACACAGCTTTCATCCCCCTTACAAACACCCCTTTTTATTAAATCACTGGTTTATTTCATAACAACTGTTGCTGATTAAAGTGATGCTTACTGGCCAAAGAAGTCATACCTACTCCATTTAGACCAGATACAGCCAAGAGTTTTGAACTTTGGAGTGTTTTTCTGAAAGTTAAAAAAAAAGAAATCAGGTGTGTGAAAGAATTTACTGAGGACACCGCAAAGATATTTCAGGAAAACATAATGAACATAACATGACTATTCTTTGGGTTTTATTCAGAATTTACGATCATATATCAGAAGATCAGGTTTAAACTGTCCTTTACCCAATTATACTAGTTCCATGTAGAAGTAACAAAAAAAAAAAAAAAGAAAAAAAAAAAATCCCATTATTAGACATTTCCTTCCAAATCAGTGAAGACAAAGTTAATCAGGATTCATTAACCCTGCAGTTCTGCACCTCACTCCTGTGTAAATAAGAGAAAGACAATGTGTAATGATGCAAATTTGGATGTGATCAACCATGAAGAGAGGAGAACGGGAATAGCTCATTCTGTCACAAACCAAAAAGAGTCCCTTAAAATTTAATAGGAGTGGAATAAATAGAAATCTTTACAAGGGTTTAAGACAAAATTAAGACAGGAGCCTTTAAGACAAAGAGATGGAATGATCCCCTTTACATGAAATACTTAATGACTGAGGTCCTTTCTCTGCAATTTTAAGTTGGTCAAAGAAATTTAATAAAGATTGCACATTTCAAGAAAGATTTCTGTAGGGAAGCTTAAATTTCTGTAAGAGAGTTGATATTCTTTTTTATAATCCATACTGTATTTCCAGAGGGGTTAGCAGAACATCATGGTTAAAATGACTGAAAACAGAATTGTTTTGCTTTGCAAAGTGGTTTGATGTAGCTCACGTATACAATATAGCTATGTTGTGTAAGCAAAGCCTTGCATGGTCAGGATTTACAGAACACACAGGGAAACCAAAATTGCATTCTGTGCCTTTAATACCCACCCAGGCAAATGTAGATAACCACAGTTAAAAGGACAAAGTCAAGGGGTTTGGTGAAAAAATTAGACAGGGAAGGTGGCTGGTGAAGAAATTAGACAGGGAAGGTTGCAAGATTAAATAAGAGGAATATTGCTGCAGTCTCTTATTTCACTAAGCCAGATAAATCAACTCCCCTGCATCTCTTCTGTGGCAGTTATTTTCTTTTTTTGGCTTCCTAAAATTTTTGCCCAGTTACAGGAATGATGTGGAAAAAACCCTCTCCACTTTAAGGATGAAAAAAAAATTCGTAGTGAAATTATTTTAAATCTTTTTGTTTTTGCAGTCACATTTAGAATAATAGAATATCCTGAGTTGGAAGCAACCCATAAGGATAATTGAGTCCAACTCCTGGTCTTGCACAAGACAGCCCAAGAATCACACCGTGTGCCCAAGAGCATTGTCCAAACACTTCTTGGACTCTTGAACTCTGGCCTGGTGCTGTGAACACTTCCCTGAGGAGCCTCTTCCAGTGCCCAAACACCCTCTGAGTGAAAAAGTTTCTGAGTTCAGAAGTTTCTCAAGCTACAAGATACTTTGTCTCTTTGTGGCTCAGAAGTAGTCATTTAGGATGTAGAAGCACTTATTTAGAGTGTAGAATTACTGAAATAGGACATTAAAAAAAAACCAAAAAAACACCTCAGGAGATATCAAGTTTCCTACATTAACATCTGCATTTCCCATAATGAGTACCTTCTCTGTTTCAGTAGATACCTTACTTGTTACATTCAGGTTCATCTATTTTCTACTAGTTGAATCACTCACAATTAACACCTTGATTATTAAATGTCTTCTGCTTGAATTTCTCTGAATCTGGAGGGGAATTTGACTGGCTGCAAAAGTACTCCTTATTGTTAAAGTAGAGTCACTAATAAGGAGAAAAATCAGCAAACCAAAACCAGTGCATACCAATAATCTACAGGGTTTATAGCTCTAGCTCCTAAAAAAATGGTAAGAGTTTGGAAACACTAATAGAATAAAGAAACAGTAGAATAATTTCATTAGATTTGGGCTGTAATAGGCTTTAGCAATCTTCTAGTTGCAATCCCCTGCCATGGGCAGGGACATCTTCCACTAGACCAGGTTGCTCAGAGCCCCATCCAACCTGGGCCTGAACACTTCAAGGGATGGGGCAGCCACAGTTTCTCTGGACAACTTGTGCCACTGCCTTACCACCCTCACAGGGAAGAATTTCTTCCTAATAGTTTAAATTTTCCCTCCTTCAGCTTAGTCATCCCCCCTTCTCTTATTGCAAGGCCTTATCCAAAGCAGCAATTACTAAGGCACTGTGTATGGCATTTTTCTGAATGGTCCTCATGTCACCTGGTGGCAATCTGCTTATCAGTGTAAGTCCAGGTATCTGCAATATTAGCCTTCAGCTGAGAAGACAGGAAGGACAAGTGCAAAATTAGTAAGGTCTGATAAAACAAGCAGTGTCAGAAATGAATTGCAGTCTGCATAATTTGTGTGATCTGCCCAGCTAATTATATTGGCATTCAATAGCACTAACTAGTTAAGGACCTGTCAACATGTCTCCCAGAAAATCTTATTTGCTGGATTTTATAACATAGTTGTAAGGAAATCAATTCTAGACTGAATCTTGACATACACAGCCAAGTACTTAAGAGGTATTGGTTTCTACCAAACAATAGACAAACTGCACTCAGCATTTGAATAACCAACACAGGCCAGCATGAAAAGACTGGAAAAATGCAGCATTTTTTTTACTTACAGCAGGAGACAACTGCATTACCTGAGCTATGCAATTGTGACTTTTAATGGAGGAAAACATCAGGTAAATAAGATAGATTTTATACATAATTTTTCACTTATATGGTAAGTAAATATCCTTTACATCCTTTATTTTTATTTCAATTTTCTCTTGGGTGTATGAATTATTATATTGAGATCATTCTTTGTTCTTATACCCCTTCCTTTCTTCCTATCTCTTCCCTGCCATGGCTTTAATCTTTCAAATCTCATAATGAAACACTTTGTGAAGTGCTGGTTAATGTGCTGGCAAAATAATACTAAAGTTCACCTCACAAAGTTAAATTTCAAAATTCACTCTGCTTACAAAAAATCCTTAGCCTGGAAGAAAACACCAAGTGCAGACCATATCATCCTCTTGTTGCTACCAATCTGTTCAAATCCACATCTACGAGCGCTTACGGCAAATGCCAAGCATAGGAAAAAGCAAGTGAAAACAGCAATGTTTCAAACACGTGATGATGAAGAGCTACGAAAGAAAATGTTAGCTAGTTCAGTAACAGGTGCTGTCCCTGTGCTGCTTTACATTTTAGAAGCTTAACTCTTAATGTATCTCACTGGTACTTATATTTATTGAAGAAATGCATATTTCCCTGTGCTTTGGAAATATATTAGTTGCAATATTCAGGGTAAACAGAGCATGAGAGACTTGTTACTCTGGTGTTCAGTATCTATCACCAGAAGAAAAATGATAACATTTTTACATGACTTTGAGGTGTCAGTTAGTGATGTCTTCTCATCTATATTCATGCCTGTTCTTAACAATGTATTTTTCAGTGACTTCTATTATTTACTTCCTTGATTTTTTAAAATGAATTTCCTTTCAGTTTTCCATGGCAGTAATTTTCAGTGCCATGAATTTGTTCACTTCCATACGAAATGAATTCTAGATATCATGCTTTGAACTCTTGCTCTGGAGAGACAATAAGACCCCTTTTCATCTTGATTGCTCCTTCAAGTATGTGGAACCGATTCCCATTGTGGCAAAGAAAATGGTGTTAGTTTCTACATAGAGCTTCATGAAATGGCAGAAACGGAAACACACCTGAGGTGTTTCTCAGAGTACCACTTACAAGCTACCTTCCTGGGTAGCATCCATCTAAATGATAATTGCTGGTGTTGAATAAAAGTATTACATGCCTTTGACAAATCACATTAGAAATATTTCTTTTTTGTGGAGTCCCTTATTTTCAATGGCAAGACTTCAGTTCTCAAAGCTGAAAAATATCTTGCTTTTTCTTATATTACTCTTCCTTTTTCTTGTTGCCTTACAGAGGAATTTGGTGAACGACTGACAGACAAAAACCAAGGATTCAAAATTTTGACCTTGAACAGTGTTGCCTTTAAAAAACAATGCTAGTGGCTTAAATTAATAAAATGTTCAAGCAGGGATCTGAACGTAACCTTTTCTCTTAGCTTCTAAAATCAGAACCAGCAAAATAAATATCTCAGTCTTGCAAATTTCCTTAAGGTTTTTGAATTATTTTATCTCTTCAGGAAGCATTTCTCAGATGTTCCATCAGTTTTACCCCCTGGCTCCCTGGAGATTGAAGAGCTAATTGTTATTTGCACTTTCAGCAAGGCTTGTGCTGTTCTCCTGGCATCATAGTCATGAAGTCTTATTACAATTCTTGTTCTTCTTTTCTCTGAGACTGTCCCAAAGGTCCCCAATGGGCGGTAATGAATGATAATATACCCAGGTTGCAGCCAGACTATGTGTGTATATATACATATTTAGAAGACTGCTTGCAGTACAGATGATTTAATAACATTCACATTGCTCTGGCTTCTTCTTTGACCCATGACCTTGAGGAGAAGTTACCTTCAGAACTGTACTCCTAACTCTTCCCACTTCTGTTGTGCAACTTCTGCTCTAACATGCAGAAACAAGAGGTGTTCAAAGTCAAGGTTGTTGAAAAATCTTAAAAGATTTTTCAAGAGATTGGGCTGTAATGATTCAAAGAATGATACAATTCTCACATATAAATGTTTCTAAGTTTTTTTCAAGTAGGGAAACACATTTGGCTAAAAAAGAACTACAGGAATTTTGGCTAGAATTTTTGCAGAAAATAATGATCTAGTGCCTCTGCTATAGTCCAGCTGAAAAGAAAGCTACGTGGATGCCTTTAATTTTCATAAGCCTGATAATTAGAAAAAAAATTTTTTTAAAATAAAAAATTAACCTGGAATAAATACTAGCAGTAGTAAACTGTTTACAAAACTCTTTTTCTGTGAGTCAGCTATACCTTATTTGGACAAACAGTTAAAGGTGTGATACAGAGAAGCTTTGCCCCCCTCATTCTGCATTATCCTGTTTCCATCTCTAAACTGGGTTTTGTCATTCCCACAGCTGTGCTTAAAGTACTGGTGGGGCAAATGAGCACGATTTTTCCTTCAGCAGAAGGTTCCTGAGCTGTTTTCTACTCTCTCTTGCCAGAGACAGGATACAGGGCTAAAGGGACAGGTGGTTTGATCCCATAATCACATATGATCATTCTTATAAATGACATAACTTGTCTGGAAACTTATTCAGTAAAATATCCTGGGTAGAGGAAGTTTACTTTTAGGCTGGGCCAAGCAAAGGATGTGGTTTATGGTGCTCCCCAGGTGCAGCTCTGTCAGCAGAAGCAGCAGAGGGAGAGGGAAAAACAGCAGTGAAGGGATGAGGTGGAAGCTGTAAGGGTGTGAAAGTATAGAAATGTCTAACTTATTTATGGCAATGATTCTGATGGCAATATCTCATGCAACTTCAACATTAAGTCATGGCTTTATCCTATGAAGTGCTTCATGACAAAAAAATCACAGCCTTGCTTCATCCCATCTGTGCAACACCTCTGAGTTTCTGTACTATGGTAAAGTACTTTTCTCCTACACATCACTAGCTGTGATGGTAATTGGGCTGGATAAATGACCCTACTTTTAGAAAACAAACCACTGAAAAGCATTTGGCTTTTCAAAAATTTTTGGTTTGCCAATAAATGAGAAGTATACTTGTGTTCCCACTTAAAGCAGCCCCACGGTGGCTTTGGCTCAGCTGAGGAGATAACATGCTTCACCAAGTAGACAAGGAATATTTTAAGTTCCTTCTGACACAAACCCCTCTGCAAGGTAAAACAACAGATTCTGACATGTACAACAACCCCTAAACAGCCCCATTTAGCTCTGTAACCAAAACCACATCCACCAGCTGCATTATGACCTATCAGAAGATTTCCAATCCATAGAAGAAACCCAAGGATTTATGTTTCATTGGGGTATAAGTCATGTCTGTCCCTTAAAACATAATGGAAAGTCCTGTATTTATTACTAAAAAGGCTGGATAAATTTTTCTTGATAACTGTTCTGTCCTTTCAACCTCCGACTCCATAGTGACACGCTCTCTCCATTCAGGCAGAGATTGTGATCCCCACAGCTGACTGAAGAACAAAGGATAAAGTAGCATCTGTCAACTTTCAGTTATCCCTTGGTGGTATCCTGATAATGTCTGTTAGCCAGAGCTATGATGTCTGGGCTTGAATTCAGGCCTGATTTACAAACACAACTTTGGAGACAAAAAAGGGGAATTCAGGACTAAAATTCTGTACAGAATAGAATGCTTGTACTGTTGTACTCGTAACTTGCTGTATTCAGTGAAGATGTAGAACTGAATTAGGTTGCTCAAGCTTTCATATGCCATTTGACATGTCCTAGGGGAGCCAAAGTGGATACCAACTGTTGGAGGACATGACACAGACATTGTAGAAGAGTTGTTTCTCCTAGAGGAGCACCTGGAAACCTGATGAAACCTTAAAGGGTATCACATAGTCTGAGATCTCTACGTGGGGAGCTGAATGAAGCCTCTAATGTACACATAGATATTTCCAAGCAGCAACACAGGTATATTTGTTTTAAGCTGGAGCTGAGTCACACACCAGGTGTCTCCAAGAGAAGTATCTATGTGAAATAAGAGGATACAATGAGACTTGTCGAGGCCCTAACTTTGAAACATAGGGATCTCACGCCAGTAGAATTCACCAGGTTAAAGCTCCAGGCTGAAAACTAGGACATACTGAAAGTATAGATGTGCATATATCAATATATATATGTATATATAAAAATATATGTATATATGCGTATATATATGTGTATGTGTGTGTATATATGTGTGTATATATAAGTGTATATGGGTGGCAGGTTTTTGTAGTTCTTTTTTAATGTAGGAAGCAGATTGACATCCTCTCTCACCAAATAGAGTGAAAGCTATTTCCCAGGCATACAAGCCAGAAAAAGGCCTTTGCACTACTATCTCAACCCACTAAAATCATTGAATCAGGGATTTCAAATATGGCTTAGCATTGCCTGAGTCTTCTTCTGGCTCTTGTATGGAGTTAAGCAGTGAAGCAGGAAGGAGGAAAGCTCAGGCACTGAGCTTTTCTAAAGCACTTTTTTTGAGAAATGAGCTCCTTTTTAAGCACTAAGAGTCTTTGCTATTCCTAAACAATAAAAACTGACTTAAAAACCTTATAATAGATGTCTTGTTTATTCACTGCTCCTGTAAAACAATGCCTCCTTAAAAGCAGTCCACAGCTTTCTTTTTCACACCATCATATTCCATTCCTCTAAGATCAATGACAAAATTTCTGCAGCTTTTAAAAGAGGAATTAGCACAATATAAAGGTATCTCCTCTCATTTCTGTCTAGTTTAACAACACAAATCTAATATGCAACTTTTTCCAAATCATTTCTCATTTTGATCTAAATACTTTTACCATGATATCACAGCTCCTAAAAGAGAACAGGCTCAACATTACTCCCTCCTCATCCATAAAAGCTATGGTATATTCATCATTGCATTTGAGTAGTTTTTTGGTACCTATTATTTAGATGTTCTGTTCTTTAGCCACTATTCTTCATGCAATCAAGAAACCCTTTGCTAGCACAATATCCATGGTTTTATATAACCAAGCCCTATTCAGACAAGCCAACATATCAGACCTCTTTTACTGCAGCTGTGCTAAACCACATACAAAATGTAAAACTCTGGCCAAGACACTGAAAAAAGAAAAGGCTATTTTGAGTGTCCAACTTGATACATTTACAAAAATCCAGAACTGAGATGATGGGTTGCTGCTCTATTTTCTTTTGAAAGATGGACACTAAGATATCCCAGGCTGAATGTCAGATGTGAATTGTCAGATCCGTTTTGCATTTCATTGTAACTATAATGCTATGTGAACTCTAGAGCATTTGGATAATATCTGAATATCTCATACATTCAAGAGCATTTCAACTGATTTCAACATACCAGCTGCTTCATTCAGTAAGATACAGCCTTACTAAAGCTAAGTCTAATTTCAGGCATTGCACAAAATGAAGGGCTCAAAGAGAAGCAGAGCTGAGAAATGGTTGGAGAAGCAGAAGATGGATCATATATGCAGGATCAAGCAGTAACAATCTTCTTGCTGGTTATGTAAGAGTTAGCCATCTGCTTGTTTTCTCCAAATTCTGTTTTGGGGAAACTGATCCAATTACCCTCCCCAACCACAGACCTCCTATTTTGCATGTGAAAATGAGGATAGAAACGGATTTAGTCATGGTGGGAGACAGAGATTTGTGATAGAAACGGTTTTGGGTCTTGGTTGGGTTTTGTTTGTTTATTTGTTTTCTGTTTTATTTATACATTTTGTATAAGATTCTTCCTTCTCCTACATGGATGGGAAAGAATTGCAATGGATGAACAAATTCCTATCATAAGCACTTGAAGAATTACATATGACAACACTGAGACATGTACTTTACATTTTTTCCACAATTTTTGTAATCTTTTCAGCACAATCTTGGGAAAATAGTTGTTCCAGTGACAGTATGGAAGCATCAATCCTCAAGTTATTCCTTTTGGATCAAAAGGACATATCAGATTCCTTGTGGTTTTTGGGCTCAATTTACTGCACTGAGCTCTGTGGTCTGGAGACTTTTGTATACCTTACTGGTATAAATGAAATGGTACTTTTTCCTAGTCACACAGCCCTTAAAAACTAGTTGACTAGTTTACTTCTAAGATACATGTGGTAGGTGTACAAGCATAACTTTGCTATGGGTCCAAAATATGTGTCTCATCTGGTTAAAGTAGAGGATGGAGTTAATTAAAACAGTAATGAATCTTGTGTGATAGAGGTGACTAAAACCCAGAATATAAGGCTGAAAAATGAATCAGAAAATTAGGGAAAGACATTCCTATGACTTGGGAAGAAAAGATGATCTAGATTTGTGCAGTGCAATCTATGCAAGGTCATATCTAACAGTCCCTTACCATATTGTAATTTTGGAAAATCTTTGCAGGGCTCACTCTCAATAGCTGTGTCTCAGCACTCCTCATGGGATGATATTCTGTACACCAAGACAAGGTTGCTTGAAATGTAGCTAAAGAGACAATGAGCAAGGAGTACAAGAGGTGAACACCACAGGAAGATTTTGCTGCCCTATTCCTTGATCAATTTTTCTTCTCTGCTCGTGTAAAGTTCCCATCGTCATCTGTTTGGATAGTTACTGCAGTAATAGTTGCCTTTACACATCACATGAGGAATGGGAGGGGTTAGGTCGTGGGCTGGCTGCCCACTTAGTTCAAAGTCCATGTAGGAGGCACCACATTTCCTCATAGACAATCAAGCTGTCAGGAGATGGAACTTTGTTCCTGGCCACCACATGCCCACCACGCTGCTTCACTACGGGTGAAAGATGACTTCATGGGGCAGAGGAATTGGGAGCTCTACTCAGGAACTGCTCTGAGTCACACTCTGAGAGCCCCAGCTGCCTTCATTCTTTTGGTGCTTCTGTTGGAAAGCAACAAAGTGTAGTTTCATCTAGTCTCTCTCCTCCAACTTTTTACCAAATAGCTAAGTCAGTTCAAAACAGAGTTTCTGGATCTTCACTCTATCTCAATGCACAGTGAATGGCACTAGTGCAGATCTCCAGCAGCTTCTAACCTGCTGCAGGATGGACAAACTGAGAGGATGAAGCCATGCAGTGACAGGACTGCTCCAACAGGACATGACCTACAGGTCACACTGCACAGAAGGGTGCCTGCTGACTTGTCTTGCTGGGAGTGTAACTTTGTGAAGTCCATTACATCTATCAGAATTACATTTCAGTCTTGTGCTTTGTTGCGAGAACTTCTGGATTCAATTGCTTGGGACAGTTAGTTGAGAATAAATTTTTTCTTCTGTAACTAAATTTAGGATACCTTTTCTCCTCATTATCACTTTCCCCTGCTCTGTCAGGGTCTTTATTATAACACAGCCTGTGTTTCCAGACTGTTTAGCAAGACTTGAGAGCATGTTTACTCCCATAAAATAAGGTCAATGACTCTTTTTTCATTTCTTGGTATTGATTCACAGGTTTTAAGACTTTCTGTAATAAAGGAAGCAGGCTCTTCATCCTGAGAAGATAATGGTTGGAGGTATTCACAGGCAGCTTACTTTTGTATCATGTCAGTACCTCAACACTGATGATGTATCATTAATATTGGACTCTTGTCAAAATCTAAGGTGGTATTCAGTGCAATGAATAGACAAACACACTAGACTGCAGATCAAAAGCTTTCAGATTTTCTGTGAATGTCTGTTATAATGTACTTCAAACACTGTGTTCCTTTTTGTCTGTAGGGTAGAAGTGATAGGTCTGTGGTAGAAGTGGTGACCATAAATATGAGGGTTCACTGCCTATGCTGTCGGTTCTTCTGTCTGACTCATACCAAAGCACGTTGGAGCCCTGGGTGATAAAGTGCAATCTTTCAGAAGATCAAATGTCATACAGAAAAATACCTTGAGAACCTCAGAAAACACAAGTGTCATTTTGATGAAAGTATGTGTCCCATAGAGATTCTTGAAATTATGCAGACATGGAACCTTTTTTGCTAAGAGCAACCACCAAGAGTCTTCCTAAATATAACACCTCAGCTGGAGGTGTAATATTTTTAATATTGATTTATTTTTTTAGTGAGGCACAGGTTTCTCTCCCTCCTTCTAAAATAACTGGTGCAGCTTTTCAGTCTTATCCTGCAATTCTTACTGCAAAGAAGCCTATCAATCTCCCCTTTTAACTCTCCCTTTTATCCAAGCTCTCCACACAGCATGAAGATGTTATAAACTGTTATAGATATGAATATCATGCTAACAGCCTATTTCTTCCCAGCAACACACCTTTTTAAACTCTTCTCAGTTCTCATTTTCAACAAAGGTAGTTTTATCAAGAACATCAGTAAGATGCACTTCCAAACCAAAATGATTTTGCTCTATACTAGTCCTATTACACAGTGTATATTTTTATTTACATGTACAGCTGGGACATACATTCCTTTAAGGAGTACAAGCATTCCCTCACACTTAGCCTGTTTGCCCTTCTAATATCTGTAGTTCTTCCACTGAAGATTCCAGAACACTTCTATCAACAAAATGTCTTCTGAATTAGCGTCTGTCTTTAAAGTTTTAAACGTGACATTTAATTTCTGGTAGTTGATCCAAATTGTGTCACAGAAGTCTCAGCCCCCTTACAGGGCACTACCTTCACACCGTGTTGTCCACAGCCAAATAGAATGATGGTGAAATGATGGCTTGAAACTTTTGAAAAGTGGCAAAATCTATCACAGTTTGTTCCATTTTCCAATATATATGACATTTTCTTAATTTGTGCTGGTCTTAAGCATTTATTCCATGTACTATTCTTGTTTTTCTCTACATTTTCCATGATTTCCTGCTCTCAGCATTATGGATTCTCACGCACATTTATTCTATTATCACCAATAACCTCCATATGCTTCATTCTGAACTGAGTCACCTCTTTTCCTTGGAAAATTAACTCAGTCTCTTGTAGCTGTTTCTAAGTGGTTTTGTTCCATCTATAATCCAATCTCTTATCAGGGCCCAATGAAAAAACTGCAATACTGACTGTTCAGCTTCTTCTTTACGAGATTTATTTAAGTATGCTCACGCTCTTTTTCAAATCCTTTGAAAATTCATATTTGCATAGCATATGACGCATCCTTTTCACTTCTGATGAACATTTTCATAGTCAATAGCTGACTTAGATGCCAGCAAACTCAATTTGGAAAAACAAAACCTTTTGAATTGCATTTACTGTAGCAAGTTATTCCTAGCAGCCAATGTTTACAGCCTAAAAATTTTGTGTATTTCTGTCAGTTAGCATATTTCTACACAGTTTCCATTCAGGCTCCTGCAGTTATCATATCACAAAAATTCTGAGGAGATGGACCATTTCCAGTGACATCTTATCACCTCTGACAGTTCAGCACCCTCCTGAGCAGTACCTCTGGGCCCTCTCTCACAGCTTGGCCAACCACTGGGTGTCTGGGTGTCCCCGATCATGGCAGGGGTTTGGAACTAGATCATCTTTAAAGTTCCTTCCAACCCAAACCATTCTATAATTCTATGATACAAGTAATTGGCAGTGTAAGAGTTTTTGGTACAGCATACACTTGCACGGCAGCTTTATAAGGTTCCCCATAGAAAGGATTTTCTTTGATCTTTCCTAGATATCCATGAAGCCATAACACCTCTACCAGTATATGGATATTTTTCACATTTTATAGCTTGTTAGCAGTAGTCCACAGGCAACTGGTGTGATCTGTCTGGGGGAGCTCTTAGAAGCTTCAAAAGAGTGCAGAATACATTGGATCACTTCTTGCCATTATGTGGTAAGAGTGTGCCATGCTCTGTTCTGATGATAAAGCCAGGAGATAGTTGCAGTCCTTTAAAGATAAAATAGTCTGGGCTCCAACCACCATAGGTTCCTCCTATCACTGCTGTGTCTTAAAAGAGGATTTAAGATTTTTGTTTTGTTTTGGTTAGGGTTTTTGTTTGTGTGTTTGTTCGATTGATTGCTAAAATTTTACTTGATAATAGGAGCAGATGAAAATTCCCACAGGCCATGATTGTCCATATTTGCAAGACTTTAGGCACAATGCAGAGCACACATGATGAATTGTCTCATAGTGACAGTGTTAGAAAACATTTTATATTCTGGATTACGAGCTGATGAGCTATGACTCATCAGTTTATATCCCTGCCTATGATTTCACTACTACCTTCTGCTTCGCAGCTGTTGTGTTCACTGGTAGCTGCCTACCTTGGACTGTAAGCTCTTTGGGGCATGAAGTACCTTCCAGGAACTGTTGTATCATGTCAGAACAATCTGTGTCACAAGTTACCCTCTCTGCTAAATGTAGCAGAAAATAAGTGGTCATATTAGTACTTAACATTGCATGCCAGCCGTCCTCAAAAATCTAAATTTGCTTTTATTATTTAATGAGGGATCTTTCTCCTTAAAGCATTTTTTAGTATCACCTTGGATCTTGCAGAGAGTAAGACCCTGATCTTATAAAGTCCTTCAGAGGTTCCAAACTGCACTTGTAACAGGCTGAAGTGGAAGGACCCAAAAGCCCAGCATACCTCAAAACAATGTTAAAGAAGGGAGGAGCTTAAGGAACTCAGAGGATGCCAAATCAATTCATTTTATTGAGGCATAACACCACATAACAGAAAAGATCTCAAGTGCATTTTTATCAGATTTCAAAGTCAGGATTTCAAAATAGCACAAGAATTTCTATAATACATGCTTAAGTGCACTTTTCCAAACAGACAGGTTACATTTCCATTTTCCTTTCATCTTTCCTGGACTTTGAACTTCTTTCCCTCTCCACTTCCTTTTCCTTATCCAGATATACTTAAAGTTCTTTAAAATTTTCTGGGGATTTCTTTGGTCCATACTTCAGAAAATTTACACCTCCTTTTTTTCTAAAATTTTCTTTTTTTGTCTGATTTACAGTTCTTTTGCTACTGTCATCTCTCGTAAGTACCCATAAGGTACAATAACTTTCTATGCCTTGAGGATTTTAAGACTTCAATTTAAATAACTTTCTGGTGATTGATTTTGTTACTACAAGTTTGGGAATTTAAAAGATGCACTTTCCTGTCAGACAGCAAAATTGGGTACGACCAGCTGACGCTCTTAGTGGTCTAAAACTGGTCTCATTAACTGATCACTCAATATACAATCAAACTTTTCAGAGCATGTTTCAATTCAAATTTCAGACACAATAAAGGTTCATTTTCGGCTTATCAAACTGAAGCATACCCTACTAGGATCATATTCTGCATGCAAGGAAATTGCCTACTGAAGTTCTCTTCAGCCCATGTCGCACCTATCTACAAGGTCATCAGTAATATTAAAAAAAAAGTATAATATGCTCAATGCCTGCAAAATTCATATTCCTGTGATATTTTGCTATTAACAGTAGCATTAGAGAGATTTAACCTAGAAAAATGATATAAATTAAATTTAAGTCAATAACTAACTAATGGGAACTAGGGTTAAATTTGGCTAATAGTTCATTCCATGTTTGCAGATTATGTATTGCTGATACTTTTAATGTTTAGTATTAGCTATGAAAATATCTGATACTAGCTAGTGACGCAGAAAAAAACCTGCCTTCAACAGATTAATGATCTGATCCATTCTATTTAATCTCATATCCCTATGTCCTTTGAAATAAATTGTGGCCCTCTTCTGAGTCTTGTTAAAAGGAGACAGTAATGCTTAGTCTTATAACAGCAGAGTTATAATGCTATGTTTTTAATGGGAAAAATCTTATTGCTATCTTGCAATATCTTATTGCTATATTACTATTTATTTGTTCACAGAACATTCTGAACAAGTAAAAGTATTGCAGGAATTACTGGGGGGGTTTTTTGGTTAAAATTGTAACACTGTCTTAGAATGACAATCTGCCTTCCCTACTTCCATCTGGAGTTTCCCTTGAATAAATATTCCTTTCTTCTCAAATTTGTGAACTAAATTATTCAATGATATTGCTTTGTGATGTTAAACAGCTGTTGTGTTTCACCCCTAAAAGCACGTTTCATTGACGGCTGAAGCAATTCTTTCATTTAAGCTTTATTTTAAAAAATGTCCTCTGTACCTTGAGCTAAATGCAATATATGCATACTAGAAAATTCTATGTATTTTATCACCTGTGATGAAAGCAAGATCTTTGCAAACGACAGATTTTATTAATCCCACAGATGCCACTGAAAAGGTTTTTAATATAACAATGTTCCGGAAAAGCATAAACTAAATCAACAGATATTTTGTGGACTTTTCATGGACATTTTCCAGGAGTAGTCCATAGAATAAGGAAATAATATCTGTGCACTAAAGCAAAGAATAAGAATGGGGGTGATGGTTAACAAAATTATATTGAATAGTGTGAGACCTTGGCATGATATACATGGTATGGAGTAAGATGTGGGTTGTACTGGTTTTTGCTGGGCTAGGGCTGATTTTCTTCATAGTGACTGCCATGGGGTTATACTTTGGATTTGTGCTGAACACAGAGTTGATAATGCAGAGATGTTTTTGTTGTTGCTCAGGAGTGCTTGCACAGAGCCAAGGCCTTTGCTGCTTTTCGTTCTTCCACACTGGCAAAGGGACTGGACGTGCATGGGAGGTTGGAAGAAGATACAGCTGGGATGGGTGACCCAAACTGACCAAAGGGATATTCCACTCCATATGAAATCATTCTCATGATAGAGAAAGGGGGAAAGGAGGAGAAAGGGGGCATGTTTGGATTAATGATGTTTGTCTCCCCAGGTGACTGTTTCCTGTGTTGGGTCCCTGCTCTCCTGATGGGGCCCTGCTCTCCTGGAGATGACTGAGCACCTTCCTGCCCATGGGAAGCTGTGAATTAATTCCTTGTTTTGCTTTGCTTGTGTGCACAGCTTCTGCTTTCCCTATTACACTGTGTTTATGAACCCAATTCTCCAGCTTTTACCCTCCTAATTCTCTCCCCAGTCCTGCTGGCGAGGGAGTGAGCGAGCAGCTGAGTTGGACTTGGTGACTGGCTGGGGTTAAACCACAACACCCACACAAAAGATGAAGGAAAGGCTGTGGATGTTGTCTATCTGGACTTGAGTAAAGACCCTGACACCACTCCCACAGCATTCTCACAGAAAAACTGGCTGCTCAGGCCTTGGAAAGGTACACCCTTTGCTGGGTAAAACAATGGCTGGATGGTCAGCCCCTGAGAATAGTGGTGAATGGAGTTGAATACAATTAACAGCTGGTCCCTAGAGGATCTCCCTAGGGCTCAGTGTTTGGTCCAGTGCTGTTTAATATCTTTGTCAGTGATATGGATGAGAGACATGAAGTCACCCTCAGTCAGTTTGCAGATGACACCAAGCTGGGAGGGAGTGTTAGACTGCTGGAGGGCAGGAAAGCTCTGCAGAGGGATCTGGACAGGCTGGATCCATGGGCCAAGGCAAATTGTAAGAGATTCAATCTGCATGGGCGCCAGGTCCTGCCCTTGGGTCACAACAAACCCAGGTGGTGTTACAGGCTGGGGGCCCAGTGGCTGGAGAGCTGCCTGGTAAAAAAGGACTTGGGAGTGCTCTTTGAAAACTGCTGAACATGAGCCAGCAGTGTGCCCAGGTGGCCTAGAAGGCAAATGACCCACAACAGAAACATCAGAAGAAGCTGCTCAGGGAAGTAGTGGAGTCACCATGCCTAGAGGTATTCAAAAGATGTGTAGATTGTCATGGTTTACTGGCGGCCTTGGCAGTTAGCAATTGGCCTTGGTGATCTTAGAGGTCTTTTGCACACTTAGTGATTCTGGGATTCTATGATCCCAGACAAATAAAGAAGTTGTTTTTCTGGGAAAACACCTACTCTCATATATTGATGAGAAATTTCACAGGGGCATATTCTGCCTTCAGAGATCCGTACATAAATCAAATTGATTTCAATAGAAATTGGTTGCTTTTACTGGTACAGTAGTATTGCAGAGACTTCTATAGAGATTCCAGATATATTTGCCTTTAACTTCAAAATCCCAATTTTACACTTGAATCAGCAATTTTAGCTTTCAGATCTGACAAAGTCATCCAGAGGGAAATAAAATCTCCCATGAAGAGCTAGAGCCTGGCAGAATATCCTAGAAAGAGTATCCGCCTGCTTTCCTTTACCCTTCCCCAGGCATCTACTCCAGGCCACTCTCAGAACCAGGATGTTGAAAAGCAGGGACCTTTTTTCTAACCTGATAAAAGCATTCCTAATTTGGCATGCAATCAAGATTTTTAAAATTAGAATTAGTGTGGGACAGAGAACAATGAAAGGAACCATCAAAATTTTCTAATTTTTCTTATATTTATTATTCCTTATAAGGTACCAACTCTAAAGCAATAATATTTGATCTGGCTCCTTCTAAATACAATGACTTCATTTACAAGAAGGACAAGGTCAGCATTAAGATCTGTCCACGATCTGTCCATTCAGTAAGTGATAATATCAGATGATTTAGCCTCCAAGTGATCCACTAAACCAGATACTTGATGACTTCTGGTTAGGAAAAACCAGCCAGAGTAAAGCATATGACTAATATGTTCTCCTGCTCACTGTGACCTGTTGTTTTGCTTGAATTGTTGAACTTTAGGACTACAGTATCCTTTCCTATTTCTTCCTAACTTTTACAGCAGCATCATTTTTTGCCTGTCACTAGCTGCCGTCTTTGGACCTGAGCATCACCAATGTGAGAAGGGCCCCAAAATTTCTCAAGACAGGAAATGAAAGTCCCTTTAATATCAAAATGGAAAGGGAAGGAAGTGGTCTACAGTTCTACATCTAGACACCATTACATCCCATTCAGGACACAGTGGATATAATGTACTATTTAGCAGGTGCGTAAAAGGAGTAGAAACCAGCTTTACTGTATTCTCTGATGTTTCCAACAGCACTGATGTAGAAGATACCACTGGAACTTTGTTAAGACTCTCTGTGCCATGGTCTATCCATTTGTATAGTAATACCAGTGTTTGCAAACATCTCTGAAAAGTTCAAATTTAAGCCCCATGATTGTAACCTAGGGACTATTATTAACTCTGACTGCTACTTAGACACATCACTGTGGTCCCCAAGCAGCTCCAAGCTGAATTCCCCTTCACATCCTAGTGAGTCTTTCTTTTCCACTTCTAATGACTCTAGAAGAGCCATGCATAATAAATACATGGTTCACAGACAGCTACTTAGCCTGCTGTCTAACAAATCTCTAATTTGTTATCTAGTAAATATAGTAACACTTAAAATACAGAGACTCAATCAATGAATCTCTCTCCCTGTCTCATGTATCTGGAATACACAAGACGCAATGCACTGCTGCTATTCACGGGCCAGCCACTCAATATGTATATATATTACAGTATATATACAGGAACCATCTTTTTAAAAATGTACAAAGAGCACTAAAATGCTGAAGAGAAATGGATTATTTGCTATTCTCTCCTTGTCTCCTCTCCTGTGATGTCGTTTGACTGCCCTCAAAAGGGAAAAAAAGGGAGTCAATTATCTGCAAAGGGAGTCAATTAACTGCAGCAAATGCCTGGGTCTACACCTGATTTCAGTGTGCTATCCTTTATTTTATTAAAATAGGACCAGGCAAACCTAGTTCAGATTGGCAGGACAAAATTCCATACTGCATGTTGTAAATATTATAATTCTTCATGAGAGATGGTGTGAGTTACAAGGTAAAGGGCGGAAGCTACAAAAGCTAGTAACCAAATGGGTTTATTTAAAGGTTATCCAGTTGCTATATGGAGTTCAACAAAAATATTTGTTTACATTCCTAAAAGAGTACTGCAACCCCCCAAGTACGCTTCATTTCAAGGACTGGACGAAACAACCTCTAGTGGTCTCTACTGACCTCCACCATTCTGTGATCTGTGTGGCAGTTTCCAGTGTCAGAATGAGACTTTGTGTGACTAGAGTAAATTTTTATATGTAACTGGAAGACTGAAATTGAGAAATCAGTATCCTGTAGGTGCTGACTACCCCTACTAATGAATTTCTTTAGTAGGAATTGTGTAATTCTCTGCTTATGGTAATGAAGGTCTTGTACGCTACCTGACAAAACACCTAAAAGTTTGAAAATATCACCTTAAGTGCACAGTAGAGATTTTTTTGGTGGTTGATAATTTTATCTCACTATTTGGTTTCCTTACATGGAATCAATCATCTCCAGGGGGTTGGTTTTAGACAACTCAGAAATTTTTGGTTTGAGGAGTACACTGGATATTTTTCAGGGTTTTAATCTGCATGGGTGGGTGATCCTTCCCCTCTGTTTTTGGTTTTTAAATAGAAAATGAGAAAGCTTGTCAAAGCCTTTGTTTTGTCTGGCTTCATGTCAAATCCATGTCGAATTCTGCATTCTGGCTGTATTTTCACAGGCTGACCTGGATTTCATGAAATTAAAAAGATTGGTCAGCTTTCAAGAGAAGTGCAGCTGAGATATCAGTTTGTAATTATATCTGAAATGTGGTCGTCAGTTGAGCTTACGTTTCATTGAAACCATTATTCTCAGAATTGTGTCTTTAAAACAGCATGTTTTGCCAAGGAATGCTGCAAACGATCTGTTTGAGACTAAAAAGCAAACCAAAACACATTAAATGAAAAACCCAACATAACTACCCAGGCGAATTGAACTCTTCCCACTATTTTTGCCGTGACTCTCAAAATACTCAATAGTTTTCTGCAATGACACCAGCCACCTCCTCAGCAGTCAGTTCTTCACCAAATCACTCAGAAAAGTATAGAGAGGGAAAATGCAAGTGAGAATAGTATTTCAAAACACACAACAAACCAGGCATGCTTTTCCAGTGTTGGGGTTTTGGGTTTTGGAATAAAGAACGACTATAGAATTGATAAGCAACTAAGAATCACTATCAACATTTGATATGAATTCTCAGAGAGAATTCCTTTTCCAAAAGGACATAAATACTACTGATAATGAATAAAGTTCAGTTCCAAAATCCTGTAACTGTTCTGTTTTACTTCTATTTATGTTTTGGGTTTTGTAATCTCTTTAGAGAAGACAAAGATAAAAATCTCTGATGATTTTGATATAAATAAGTAATTAAATGATAAGAGACTGATTTGATAGAAATGGCTATGAATACAATGAGGTAGAGAGCGCTGATGGCGACTAAAATATTTCTAAAATTTTAAAGATAAATCACAAAACTTTGAGATGGTAAGAAGAGGGATTTTCTGTTTATTGTAGGCTACCAAAGAGCAAAGGACTTCATTTGCAACAGTTTTCCCAAGGTTTATATAAGTGTATTTGAGCCAAATCCAGGTCCTCTTCTAATTGAGACAACCCAGAATTTCCACATTTGGAGAAGTTTATCATTTAGCTTTAACAGGAAGTGAAGCTAAATACATGGACACAGTTATAAACAATAGAGTGTTTTAATGCTGACGTGGTGAGATTAGAGAGCTATTAGTGAAATCCTCATTTAAAAGTATTTTGCCCATAAATTGTGTGTGGAGGGACTCTCTATACCCTAGAGAAAACTAGTCAGCATTGAGTTAAACACACACATGTATATTTAAAATAGAAACACTCACATATATATATATATATATATTTATATATATATATAAATTTTCTGATAGACAAGAAAAAGACAAACTAGAATGCATATATAACTTTTGGCACAGAGATCATGTCAACCCAAACAGACTAAAATTAGCTGATGATTTTCCAAGTATAAATCTACATATAAAAAGAACAAAGCAGTTTACTTCTATATTTGCTGACTAGAGACCAATTTATCTCAGAGGAAGGAGAAATTCCTGAGTATGGCTGTTGTCCAAAGGATTATAATTAGGAGAAACTAAATGAGATTTTACTTTGGTCATGCAAAAGTATCTATTTTTCCTTTTGGCTTTCATGTGATGAGTAGGTTGAAAATTCTGTATTCAGTCAAAATAGTGAGGATCCATTAACAGGATTTAGAGTTGGAAAACAATGGTGTTTCTTGTTAGGAAATATGTTTGGGGTTGATTTAATTTCTAGTTTAGTCATTAAGGTTCTGCTGGCTAGTAATTTTGATAGGAAGCTGTGTTTGACATCCTATCCTGTAGTTGCATGCTGCCACAAATATACCTTTCTTCATCACAGGATATGTGATGCAGACTGAATGGTTTCTATTATGCGTTGGTCAGGTATATAGCAGGGCACTGTGTTTTCAGTGTTCAGTCTCTTTTCCTTTTTGTGAAAAATGGTTTACAGGAAAAAACCCAAAACCACACCCAACCCCCCCAAAAAATGTATTTCCCTTGATTTAGACAAAAGCAAAATTAAGAGTGCAAGAAAGGGTCATATTCATTTTTATCTGAAACAGCTTCATATGGTTTCAGGCAAATCTCTCCCACAGTAGAAATGGATTATGAAATTCTAAGTCAGGATTGATTTTTGTGGACCAGCCTGCATTCTTCAGCACCCTTGAATCAAAAGGTTAAAACAGCAAATGACTTGTAACAAGAAGGAGTAATTATGGATGTCCTACTTTATCCACACTAGACATTAATTGTAAATCCTCTCATTGATAGCAAGTGCCTGCTCTGACTGAAGTCTAGGAAAGAGTTGCCAAGGACTTCAGAAGTTATTAAATGAGAATATACTTCTAGCACATGGCAAGGAAAGAGCATACTTCAGTTACTAGGTTTTTATTAATTTGGGAAGATAATTAGCCCTCTTCCTCCCATGCCTGCAATGATAAAAATCAAAGGATTTAAATCGATCTTCCCCTGTCAGAAATGACATTTCTTCCATTCTTAATTACAGTTAGAAGAGGAAACAGGCTCTGCTATCTCCATCTTCCATCTCTGACTTACTACATTTTCCCGTGGAAGTGTACTTTTGTGCATTTCCCCTTGGTTCTTTCTGTTATTTAAGAAATGAAGCAGCATCCTCTTACATGCCTAACATATAAGTGCTGTGAAGTCTTTGGCTGAAAATCCTACTTAAATGTAAAACAGAAAACAAGCCTCCTTGGAATTGTCCCAGCAATATGTCAAAAGCAGAGGACAGCTGAGGAGAAGGGTGTTGTGTATGTGAAGGAGAAACTACAGTTTTGGCTTTTTTCCTCTGTGTTACTTACGCACACAAAAACACGCAAAGACACTGGGGAGGGCTTCTCAGAGGAAGTGAGAGAATTTAGGTTTGCTATACCTCAGCAAAATCTAATACTGGTTGGCCAAGTTGAAGTAATTTTAAAAGGAAACAAAAAAATCCATGACATACTCAATAAGCCCTTTTTGGTTTAGGTCCATTCTAGAGCATAGGTAAAGTGAAATCAAGGGAAAAATTGTTAGGCAGTAAACACTTGAATGCAAAGTGGCTGACACTGAGTTACTTAAATAGATATTTTAAAGTATTTCCTTTTCCTCTTTAATACAAAGTTCACTCAGAAGGACTGTACACATAGAGAATTCTTCCTGACCTCAGTGTTACAAATAAACCAAATTATTTTACCACAGACAATAATTAGACAGAGAATCATTAGTAAAATCCTGCTGTAAACTGTATGCTTGCTGGAGGAATAATCAAGGAGCTTCAACAGCGCTTTGCAGAATTGCTATTTCCTGTCCCTTTTGAATAAGCACTACCCATTTTCTTCATCCATCTCGCAGAAAGGTTCCCATGTACATACAGAATGGATGTTTACTGAAATCTGTTAAAGCTCCATGCTCAGCTCATGGGAAGTGCACATCTGCTTGCTGGATCTAAGGATGCTCATGTGATGATGGGGTTCTTGGCAAAGGGAAATGAAATAGTCATCTTCTTTGTCAAAGCATCCCATATATACAATGCTACAAGCAAGCAAGCACATCTTAATAAAAGAATTAAGAAATGACCCCACAACATGTTTCCCTTATTCCAGACTTTGAGTGCAAGTATGTAATTTAGGCTGTATCACATAATAAAAATACATTGATTTATGCAAACTTTTACTTCCCAAGCCCCAAAACACTTTACGAGCTGTGCAACATGTATAAGAACATTTTCACTTAAGACTAAATGCAGCAATTTCTGCAGTGGAGTTCTGCATCTGTTAATTAAGGTACGTGTGTAGCCCAAATTTCATTTTACAATACCCTCGTGGGCCATCTCCATACCTCAGCCTGGGAGCTAAAGCAGTGAGGCTGCCATTAATCTCTCCAGGCTCAGGAACTCTCCCAGAGAGATTATGAAACGAGATTAAATCTATATAGAGAGCTCATGGGAGTGCAAAGAGTAGACGCAAGTCAAAATCCTGTATTGAGGGAACACCCTTTCCCAGTCACAGAACCATGGAATGGTTTGAGTTTGGCTGGCACTAGATGACCTTTAAAGATCACCTAGTGCCAGCCCCCCTGCCGTGGGCAGGGTACTTTCCACCACACCAGGTTGCTCAAAGCCCCATGGAGCCTGGCCTTGAAAACTTCCAGGGGTGGGGCATCCACAGCTTCATTGGCAATGTGCCAGTGCCTCAGTATGCTCATGGTAAAGATTTTCTTCCTAATATCTAATCAAATCGGCCTCTTTTCAGTTTGAAGACATTATCCCTTGTCCTATCATTTCCCCCTTATCTCATCAGGATACAAAAAAAGGTGAGTGGTATTAAACTTGCTAACTACAACAAAGATTTTTTTATCCTTCCAGGAGATAAGAGTGGCATTTGGCCTCTGAAAATGTTCATTGAGTAGGAGGTAGGGCTTTTCAAGCATCATAATTGATAGATTTGTAATTAGCAAGCTTTGCAGCAGGAAGAAAATCATTGCATGATGACTAGATTACAAACCCTGTTCTTTCATCCTGTTGCTTGTGATTTTGCAATGGCTCTGATTGTAGCTTCTCTGACATTTGCATATCTTCCTAAGCATTTGAGGTGCATGCTGATTTCATAGTTTATCTCCTTTTGATGTGTTGCAGGTGCTTGTCAGTGACTACCAGAATTTCTATTAGTGTCAGCTTTTATTTTATTGAAATATTTGTGCAGAATAATATATCATAGAAGTATAGCATGAGCCCATCTTAATCCAAGTGTGTGGAAAGACTTACAGAAGGCACTGAATGCACCATAGAAGAGAGGTGTTTTGGTCTGATCATTACAGGTAGATGAGTAGGGAACTTTTTGTTGCTGCTTACAGTGCATGGGGGAGAATTTAAGAGCAGTTCTGCATCCATTTGTATTCAGCAGGTTATCTATGCATATGATTGATGTGGCCTCCCCTTTTCCCTCAGTTGCTGGCTTTGCCTCATGATTAACACCAGTCTAGTACCTTGTCACGACTGAGGCATCAGTGGGACTTGAGAGTGACAGATGCCCTCACAGCAAACACACTCAACAGCGAGTGCTGCTAAAAGCCCAGTCTGCAAAAATGGGACACGTTGACAGCTGTGGAAAGGTTTCATACTCTACCAGGTGCCATTAGGTTATTTGATCTTGTGCTTTGAGGAAAGATTTTGGGCAGGTGACTTAGGACTGTTACTCTAACTCATTATTTATTGGCTTCCTTCAATTCTGGAACCTGCTTTTCTTCACCAACACTGATGATAAGATCAAAATATCCAACCATTTGATGTATGAAGCTTTATTATTTCAGGTGTTTGTAGAAATTTAGGATCTTTCCATGATGCTGATACTTGTAGAAATGACTTGTGTAAGATTAGTTTCACATAGCTGTAAGTACAGCAGGCCTCACAATCTATTTTTTTGATGTCTCTTTCAGCCTATATTTCATTTGCTCATTTTTATTTGATATTTTAGGGCTTAGTTCTGCAATGACAGGCAAACCTTAGGAAAAAATCTAGGAATTTTTAGAAAAATTCCTGCAGAATGACCCTTTGTGGGACAGGAAAACTTGGTTCAGAGTGATGGTAAGTGGGCATCCATATAATATAAAAGAATCTGTGAAAAAGAAATTCTTCACTATAATTGGAAAAAAAAAAGATTAGGAAAAATGTGCTCAAAAATTTGACTGCCCAGCTTATATCATTATAATAAGAAATACTGCTAGCATAGTGTTCAGTTTAGAAGAGTCATGAAAGCATTCAAATTCCCTTTTTTCCTAGCCTTTGACTAATAACATCGAACAAAATATGAATTACCATCTCTCAGCACTGTATTTTGTTGTTTTCCTCAGCCTCAAAAGGGTTTTAGAATATCAGCAGGGCTGTGCCTTCAAACAGGAATGAGATTAAAGTCACCTTCAGCCATCTCACACTCTAATATGTGCATGTGGGGGGGACGAACAGTAATAAATTACAGAGGGATTTTTTACAGTCTTCAGTAGCCAATGATACATGATACCATTGTATTTTTTTACTGTTTCAGTATTTTTTGAGGTTGGGAGAGGGTTGCATTTATTTTTCTTTGTGTGATAGCTGGCTACACAGACACTGGTTTCACACAGAGGTATAGCTGGAAAGCTGATGTGCCTATTTTATTTATTTTTAACAGCAACTCATTTCAATGACCACAGTGAGGACACATGCTTTATAAAGCCTCTCATTATCTGATTATTATTTTTTAGATTAAAAAAAAGGTCATTCAGGATTTTGAAAGATTTTTCTTGAACCTCAATACCAAGTTACATTCAAATCAGCAGTTCAAATCAGCATTAACTTTTATGAATATTAGGTTTTCTTTTTTAAATTTTTTTATTGTGCTTCCTGGCCACAATGGAGAGTGTATTTACTTATAATTATGCCATTTTTATTACTAACCAAGTAGATGACACTGAATATTCATATTTCCAATGTAAAACCAACCTCCGGAAATTATAAGTAATACTTAAATCTTTTTTATTTCGGTAGTGATAACAGATATATTAGAAATATGGCTTCTTTATAAGAAATGGCTAAATTTGCAAGTGCAGGTTTATGTGTTTTTCCTGAAAAAACTCTCTATGATATAAAAATAAACCCTTGCTTTTTTTTATGCTCTGCATTAATAACTGCACCTAGAAATAATACAGACAGTTGTGGTAGAATATACATCACACAAACTCATTTATAAACAAATCTAACTTTATATATGAGAATAATGACAAAAGGGAGGTCTTTTGCAAGATAACTCATTTTTATGGAGGAAATGGTTCAGCTGCACTTGACAGGTTTTTTTTGAAAACAAAAGAATTAGACTTTGACCAGCAGCTCAACAGGGATTTTTGGCACAGCTGGTTTATCATTTGCAAGGCCAACAACTCCCTCTGCCTCGCATGCTGCACAAGGAACAGCAAATGAGTTGGGGAGGGTTTTTATTTGCAGGAAGAAATGACAGTGCCAGGACCACTGAATTTTTAAAAAGACGAAGATAAAAAGTGTGTTTCTTTGCCCCTGCATTAACATGCCAACGTGCCAACGTCACTTTAACAGATTAACAAAGTAGGGTTTGCAGAGCTTGAACCTGCCTTTTTCAAGTGTGGTACATTTGCAACCACCTGCTCCTAGAATTCCCTCTCCTTCCCTTGTAGAATTTAATCTCACTCAGATACAGTAAATTAGATGGACAACTTATGCTGGGTTCTCTCCCCAGTGGGTATTGTCAGCAAAATTCAGGGTACTACGATCTGTTGTCCTGCATCTCACAGGGAATTTTTATGCCACAGAGATCCTTTCACAGGCTGCTCTATTCATGGTGACTTGAAGTAACATTTTGGTCCTTCCTTCTCATTTGATTGACCCATGCTCATCCCTTCCTTGCCATTTTCCTTCTGACATTTCCCCTTCCATTTTGTTTCCCTGTAGGTAGTTTCCTCTGGAGCTAATGACCTTTTGTAAATATTGCTGTCTTTATATTTTGATTCTCAAATGATGTGTATGAGGATGTTCACAGCTATATTCAAGAGTAAATTTGTAGCCTGCCTTGTTATTCACAACCATAATACAGTATTTCTCCAATAAGGTTTAATTTAGAAATGTTGCCATGCATCTCAGTGGTTTGGACTCAGTCCTCTGAGGCAAAAAATCATCATAATACCACTTAATGATGAACTTCGGGTACCAGGTTTGAGTTTCTTGTTGAATAAAACAGAAATGTTCCTTGCAAAAACATATTTAATATTCAGAGGTGTGTGACCTTTGATTTTGCAGTCAGATAAAACTTGGCTCTTTTTTTTCCTGTCTAAGATTACAAAGGTAATGAAATAAGAAGATAAGGTAAATTGCATATTTATGCTTATTTCCATCTCCCACAAAGAATCTGAGAAATACTTAGAATGCAATTATTTAGTTCAGATATTCTGTCCTGGAAAATGTTTCCACAAGCGTTTTACAGACTTACTGTAAATAATACAATCACACGCTTCAATCATAAATAAGCAAGGAGGAGCGGAAGAGAGAGAACTGAGGCATAAACAGAGATTTGAAGCCTGCTGCTGAATCTACAAGACAGCAGAATGCAGAGTGGTTGCTCCAGGTGACAGAGGAGAAACCAGGTCTACCAAGGATGACAAGGCTGGGTGAAAGAGAGAATGGAGGAGCTGGAAGTGTGAGACAGAAAAAAAGTGTGAATTCCTGTGCAGGAGCTTCTGGCAGCTCCATTTGGAGGGGGTTTTTGTGGTGGGGGAATTTTTGCTGGTGGTATTCTACTTTTTAATCCTGTCTTAAAAGAATATGCAAGACCACAACGTCTTTTTTTTTTTTCTTTTTTTTTGTTGTGGTTGGTTGTGAAGCCGGGTCAGTACATAGCAAAAAAATAAAAATCTATTTTGAGTACACTCTAGTACCGTGAACATGTTCCCTGTTACAGAGGAAGAAAACAAGGATCAGCGCACCACATCTGGACAAATAGAAAAAAATGTGTTCGTCACCTTGTTAAGCCAAAGGATAGTGAATGGTGGTGTTCAGGGAGCTCTTACTGTGGTTCTAGTGATGGAGATGGGCAAAGAATCCTTGGAGAAAGAGATGGGAAAAATGGGTGGCTGTTTTCAGGTGTTTCCTTTAGGGGAAGCAGGAACACTAGTTTAGGAAAGGGACAGATGTGCATAAATGCACAACGGTAGGTCCTGATGAAACTAGGTACTTTCAAGAGGAGAGGAAAGCTGTCCTATTATTACTGTTTATACACATACATACAGAATTTATATTACAGTCTTTACTAAACCCTAATGGTCATTTTGTTGTCAGAGTTGGACATCAAATGTTATCAGTGTCTGTCCAAGAGTGATTCTTGGTTCAGACCCAACTGGAGCACAGCAGCCCACATTTGAGAAGAGAACAGCTGTGTGCAACCTGCCTATGGTCCCAGATGCATAATAAATCCTGAAGCATGCCCAGAAAGAGTTCATGGAACAAGAGTTTACTTAGACCCCAGTCTTACTGTTGTATCATAGGACAGATGAAATCCAGCTCCTGGGAATGTTTGTCTGTTACAGGTTTGTTTGTATACACGTGGCTATCGTGATCAGCCCCCATGTCAGACATTCAGATGACTTTTGAAGGCATGTCCTCTATTAGCTCAGAACCAGCAACCTACATGGATTTCCACATCCTTACAGGATTTCCTACGGCATGAACCAGGTTTTATCTACTGATCTCAGATCAAGACACTGAGAATTACAGATTTCAATCTTCTACACAACACCAGTCCTTTTCTAACCTCTGAGTAGTCTCTGACTCAGTTTCTCTCTTTAGGGGTGTTTGTAAAGATTAAATCATTGCAACAAAGCTTTTTGAAGATAAAGCTCTGTTGTAATAGTTATGTACAATTATCCTTTCTTATTTTGAGCAGAATGATTTTCTGTGTATAAGTCTGCTAAATGGACCTGGTTAGAGCAAAGAATATATTACCCCTTTGTCAACATTTTGCCTAACTTGGGTAAAATATGCAAAAAAAAAAGTATCAAGCTGAATTTTGGTGACTATTACATGTAATGATTTTGAGATTCTTGTCATAATTAAGCCTTCATAAAAGAGTGAACTATTAAGATGTAAGTTTGGTATTTAAATGTACTCTTGAAAAGGCTCCAGATAATATATCCTGAAAACTTCATGAAAATACGTTATAGGCTTCTGGCCACAGTTGGCTTATATAGACCATCATTTTTCCTTGGATGACAGGCTTTTCTATGTCTTCCTTGACTTTTTTATCCTTTAGTTTCCCATTTATCTGCCTGTGTCAGCTCTGTCATCTCTTGGCTACACCATAACTTTTTCCTACTGAATCCTTCAAAGCTGGAAGGCACAATATGGGTAAGAGTTACTGCTTACCCGCGTCTTTAGCCCTGTGATTGTCATTCTTCACTTTGCTTTCAGGGATGGAAATTCCAAGATTTGCCCTTGACTCTGAGGTTATTTTTTTTTCCCTCTCACAGCTTTTCAGCCTGTTTCCATGCATAGAGTTTTCTCTGGAGCTCTGCCAGAAGTTATCTTTATCCCATCACCCCCCTGCTGTTGCCAAAACCCTTACTCATATGCCAATTGCAATTCAGTCGTTTACAATCCCTCTTAATTTCTCGTATGCGCGTTTTACAGAGTAATGCCAAGATGCTGTCAAAGAACATCCATTTCCAATCCATAAGCACCATCACTGCTGTCCCCATGATCTTAGAGCCACCCTCTTGCTGTCATTTAATAACAAGACTCTAAATTGGCTAGAATGCAGTAATTAGGCACAAGGGTTAAACAGGGGTAATGAAAGGAGCATTTTGATCAGGTACTAAATTAGTGACCTTTATGCCTTCATAATTAAAAATTTCTTATCATATCCACAAATCAGTTGTCAAAGTCACCAGGTCATAACCAGCTTGGATCAATACCTACTTCTAGAAGCCATTTTCAATTTGAATGTATACATCAGTTTAAAATCACAACGAAAGATCTTCTTTAAGCTGAACATGTGTGTTGAAAATATCAATGCCTGATGCTGAGATCACCACAATGTCTGACACTACCTACCACTTGGTGGAAAAGTATTAGTTACGTTTTTCTTTTGATTGAGTTGGTTAAAGGTTTCTGGGAGAATCCTCAGATTTTTAATATACAGGGCAACCCAGAAAGGCTAGATTTGTAACTAGCTGAGAAAGGTTAGAACTAGCTTGATGAATTACCTTCCAGACATAGCAGTTGGGACCCCATGACAACACAGACTGGGAAATCTGCTGAAGATAACTCTGATGGTTACTCACAGTAGGCTTCACGGTGCCACTGCTACCCTGGAGCCTGGATTGTCTGAAAGCTGGCTTGAGTCTGTTTCCATAAGTCAGTCACTGCTTTTTAGTCTTACTATAAATCTGTCTTGTGCTAATTTAAAACAGCTTGTCCTGTGGCTCTTTGAATTGCGACAACAGTGGGTGTTATGTCCTTATTGATTTGAGCACCATTGCTCACTCTGTTTGTGCTCTGTTCTGTAAAATGGCAAGGATGGCAATGTGAGTGAAGGCCCTTCTCCGTGGATGGGGTATATTCTCTTCTGTACTTCCCTGGCAGTAAGTGCCATGGTGAACAATAGCCACTGCTATGGAAGATGCTTAAAGATGAAGGTCATGAGAGTGAAGGTCACGCTCCATCTTGAAAAGTTGATTTCAGGCCTTCAGGCAGATGAGGGGTTTAGAGATTTCAGGCTCCAGTTACTATGTTCCATTATGTCTAAAAAAAGATTTTGTAGCTGATTGTGAGCCATACAGATATGAGAGAGATACAGCTTGAGGCAAGGGCATTTTTAGTTTCTGGATTGTGGTAAGGACTTTTTTAGCAACAAGCTAAATGTACAAATTCTGCATTTCATGCAGTAACTCCTGAAGGTAAAACATACAAGCTATTCTGAGAGTAGATTCAGAAGCTCAGGATGGACATTTCTCAAGTAAGTACTGCTTATCTTTGGGATGCAAAGCTGTGCTTCACCTTTGTTTTCTTTTATTTGACCTATTGCATTCTTTATTGGACTGTGGTACAGATTAAACAGCACAGCTAGAAGGTGTCCCCCTTTCTACATCAATGCAAACTCAGTTTTACTTCTAACGTACCTAAAATTAATGCTCTCTCTTGGACTGACAGGTCCTGAGATTTATTTTGTAAAGGAGCTGCTTAAGCCATAATGAAAAGTATGATAAAAACCTCTTCTTCTTGATCTCACCCTATTACTACTACTGGAACCAATGACAGTGATAGTAATGACTGCTACCACTAAAAGTTTCTTGGGTTTGTGTCTGAATCACCAGAAGACTTGGTATTTTCAGTTTGCAGTGGCTGAAGAATGCTGTTGTGCTGCCTGACCTTCAGATATTTACACAAATAGGTGAATGAAGAACTGCTTACAGAGTAACTCAAGATAGCTCCTAAATTTCATTGAATTCCAGAATTTCACTTCAGATGACAACACTGGCACTTCAAAGCATCTTGCCACAGGCAGTAGTCAAGTTTGTAAGTACTAAAATAATTGATAGACTTAGGAACCTTTTAAAAAATACCTGTTTCCACTGAGACTTATGGATCCAAATTAAAATTATGCAGCTAAATCCCATGGAAGATCTAACCTGAAAGTGGTGGGAATTATGTGCTGAAGAGCAGAATTGGATCTTGACTTGAATTTGAGGCCAGAGGCATAACACACCACCTCCCTCCTCAGATATTTTCTGAGGTAAAGACATCCAAAGTCTGTCACAACAACGCAACCCATAAGATAAAAGCAAGGCTTTTTTATAATGCACCCACTCAAATGTCAGTCAGGGAGCCTCTTGTGAAACAGCTCCATCATCCTACACTGAAAAGAGGTGTCAGGTAGCAGTACCTTGCTACAGAGATTTGTTCATTTTTTTTCTGCAAGTTTCCTTGATTGTGAACAAATAGAAAACCTTCCTAACTTCCTGATTTGTTGCAAAAATACTACAAGTAAAATAAAAAAAATCCTCTTCACCCTGTGAATGTTCAAATATTTGTAAGATTATTCATGTAACAAAGTGAAGCTCTCCACCTTGAATGTTCCTCAGCTGAGATCTATGTAATCTATTCTTCATTTGTATTTTTATTTTTGGGGAAAAAACAAGGAGAAAAGAAGCTTATATGAAAAAAAAAATTCCACAACCAATTTAGAGCTTTACCTAGGACTGCCCTATCTTGGCTATCCTTATAAATATCTATCAGCTAAAGGGATTCAATTTTTCTCAGCAAAAAGGGATAAATGTCTACATGGGTAATCAGACTCAATGTGAGGAGTAAAATTTGCTTTTCAATTTCAGCTGGGTTCACTTAGTTTAAACTGGCCCTACAACTTAAATTATATTTTTATTGATGTTTAAAACTCTTATGAGAAAAAAACAAGGAAGAAGGAACACACAAATAATTTCATCCCAATGGAAGTTCCGTGAAGAGCTTTTGGTTTTTAATTGGTAAATCTGAGCCTCTCTTTGCTTGTGTCTTTACTTAGCCATAAAAGATATCCCAAATTACTCCTCTTGCTTTGAAGATGATTTAAATTTGTCATTTTCATACTACATTTAAGGGTAAGTGCCTTACTTCTTTCTGTCCTCTTGAAATCAGGTGGGATAATTTAGTGTTATTTTTTTCATGTTAATTAGGTATTGAGGAAAGCACCTAGTAGTGTAACATGAATATTTTCCTGTGGATGCAAACTGAGGTCTTGGGAGTGCAAGTTTACACCTTTAGTCTTTCTGGAAGGACAGTTTGTTTCCCTGTCCCTGAAAGAGCTGTGTGTACCATCACTGGCAAGTCAAAAGCTCCAGGTAAACACAGGTTTTCCCTTGTCTTTATCATGCTTGTGCAGGTACAAATTTACAGCAAGATTTTCACAGCAGTGTACCTTCAGTACACAAATGAAAAACTCTCCAGAAAATGAAATGAGGGAGATGCCTAGTGAAAATGGAAGTTTTCAGAGGTATATGTTAGCTTCCATTGACTTCTCAAAGTAGTTAACCTCTGCAGAAGGATTGGCTTGGTGCTTCATTTGCATTAAGAGTTATCTAAAGTTCACCTGAACCTGTAAAACTTTACATAATAAAGGAGAAGAGGAGAGATGCAAGAAGCAGAAATGCAGAGAACGTGTCTTGCAACTATGATAAACAGGAAAGAGAAGTAAATAAATTTTAAAATTCCTTGGCTAGTGACTTCTCTATTTGTTCAGGAAGCCAATAGCTGTAGAACCAGACAGGTATTTAAGGCAAAAAAAGAAGAAATAAAACAAAGTTAAGTGTGACTTAGGTCTTTGTGTATGGGATGACAGAAATAAAGATGCAAAAGATCACAGAATAAAGAAGTGCTTGATCTTCAGGAATGGTGGATGACAACAAAACAGAAAGAAGGACTTACACAATGGAGTCAATGGAACTACATGCACCTTGAAAAATTAAGCCAAGGAAGAGAGAAGCTCTGGGGGAAATTTGCAGATATTGACCTCCTAAAGAAGAATAAAGCAGAAGGGACAAGAACAGAGAAAATTAAAACAGAGGAGAATGCAGAAATGAAGACAAGTTCAAAGTTAATTTTTATTAGAACTGCTTTGACATTTCATTTTCATTTCAGTGAATGTCGACCATGTTTGCTAGTGCTGAATTTCACCTACTGCCATGAAGCCACTTCCTTTGTGGGAGACAACTATTTGAAGAAAACATTGTGTTTCCTGCATTGTGTAAATGTTAACTCAGCAGGATAACAACAGTAGAGGCTGCTGCAGTATAGATGTTAATGAATTTATGCTTTTGAGGGTACCATATGATTCTTTCCATCTCAAGACAGCCTACTGCCATATGTTAATATTTGTTCTCATTCTTGTTCCATTCCTTTCATCACCTGGGCCTATGAAACTGATTCAGCATGACTGAGACAGAAGGATCCTTCCCTTCACAACCTTTCATTTTGTTTTATTTCACTTAAGTGATTTCCAGTCCAGTTCAAGACTGTGCCCCTTACCCTGTGGAGATTTATGCTCTCTGAGAGTTCCTTATAAAGAAGTATTAAAGTAAGTTATGTCCACTGAGTCACCTTTATGTACTGTTTCATTAACTTTTTCAGGGAATCTGAACAGGTCAGAGATGCACTATTTTTTTTAAGAACTTACGATCCTATTTTCCAATACTGTTCTACTCTTTCCTTAATTAAGACTCTACCATTTCCTCATTTCCAATTTGCACCTTAGCTCAGGTAGTTTATGCTCCAATATATTCACAGATAGGATTTCCAAAAATTTAAACCAAGCTTTGTGATTTGCTTTCATTTCCTGGCCCAAAGATATGACATAATTTATATGCATTAAAAATGAAAAGGATCTAATTTCACAGCAGGAAAATTCCATCTTAACAGAGATTATTGGCTTGACCAATTTTTCCTCTGAGAATCGCTGTATTCACTGGAGAAACATGACCTCTGATTCATAAACCAACAGATTCATAGAAAGGTTATCTGAAGGAGATTTCTGAGCTCACATTCCTGCTTGAAACAGTGACAGTGTCCCTATGACTAGGCGTGGCACACTCTGTGACTTTGTCCAGTAGAGTCCTAAAGCCCTCCAAGGATGGACATTTCACAGCCTCTGCGGTAACTTGTTCCAATTTTGTACTGCTCCTGAGTGATTTTTTTAAAAACTAATATCTTATCTGAACCTGTTAAGTCACAGTGTGTGGCTGTTCTTCCATTATACTTCATTTTGCCATCTTTCACTTACAGAAGGAGTCTGGGTTGATCTTCTCTGAAACTCCCCTTCATGCAGTTCTTGGCTGGTGTTAGATTCACCTGTTTCACTCTATTTTCTAGACTAAACAGGACCAGGTACTGCCTGTGGACCCGCCATATGCCTGTGGCTGCTGCTGAACCTCACAACCCCTCTCCACATTACGTTTTGAGCTGGATTGAGTACTGATCTCTGTGAAATCTCAGCAGTGCCAGGAAGAGAATGATAGTTTACTTTGATGTGGTGGTTGTACTTTTCAATGTGATGTATTTCCATTTTCTGGTGAAAACACATTCAGTGGCTCATATTCCATGTTGGAGACCATTGCACTCACCAAACCTTTTCAGCGGGGCCATTACTCTGTCAGACTCCTACCATCCTGTCCAGATGCTTAGGATTACTCTGCCATATGTGTTGGAATTTCTACTTTTTCTTTCTGAACCTAATAATGTCTTTGTTGTATTATTCCTCAAGTTTGTCTAGGCCACTCTGGCTAGAAGCTCTGACATTTACTTTCAGCCTCTCTCCAAGTTCATAGTCACCTGAAAATATACTAAAGGCACACTAGACAGTTGTCAAGGCCTTTGATGGAAGTATTGAACACTATGGGACTTAGTACTGAACTGTGGGATGCTCTGCTCATTGCTGTCAGCCAGCTGCACAGTGATCTCCATTCTTTGACTCTGGTGATCCAGACAATTTTTCCTCACCTTACAGTCTATTCATCAACCTGTATTTCCTTAGCTTCCACATGAAATGCAGTAGGAAACAATATCAGAGAAAGCTTTCAATTTGCGTGCATGAAATAAAAATGAGATTAGAACAAGATTGTTCCCTTGCATCATTTCCTATAAGCCTCAGTAGCTTACATTTCTTTTTGTTATGCTATCTCAAGAAATAGTTAACTACATTCCCCAGTTTAATACCTTTACTATTGTCAAGATAAATCTCCTTTTTCCTTCTTTTTTTTTTCTTTTGGAAATCAGATCCTGGCCACCACAGATTTTGGGCTGTTCTCATGTACTATCTCCTGTGGGATGATTTACACAAATGTTTCAGTGAACAACAAGACTAATGTAGCATATATTCCTACCAGTGTGTGCCCAGCAACTCTCAAGTACTGCAGGACATGGAGTTTCAGTTCCCAATAGAGCCCTGGGTGTCTTCTCACCCTGATCAAAACTCCCTTCCCCTTTCACTGCTGGGGTAGGAAGCACATGCTGTTTGTAGATGGGTGTCCACACTGGACCTGTAACAGACACTCACTGAAGTCATCCCAGAGCTTTTCTTCAATAAGGAACTTCTCAAAATTTCCTTTCTATACCTAGCCACTGAAACTTGAGACTCAGTGTCTATTTCTCTCTCTCTCTTCTCTCTCTCTCTCCCTCTCTCTCCAGTCTAGATTGATCACTGGGTTTGGAATTAGCCTGGTGTGGTTGAGGGTGGTGGGCATTATGAGCAGGGGCATACAAGAAAATTTATTCTTCTAAGCAACCAGACTAAAACACTTTTAAGCTGCATAAAAACAAAATCAGCAGTTGACTAAATTGTCTCTATTTTGTGTTTGTTTGGTTGTTTTCTTCTCCTAATAAAAACTATTTGAACTTCTACTTAAACATAGGAGCCACATCAACTAATCTGGACAAAAAATATTTACATCATGCTTTGCTTGCTCTCTCGGTCATATTTCTGACCTTGAAACTCTAAGCTCAGTATGTGAGGCTGGCAGACACCATTTCTAATTTTCTGTAATACTAGACAAAGTACTACTTATGCTGAACACTGAATCCTCCCTTCAAGTGTTAGGTCACATTGCTCCTAACTGGTACCAGTGTTTCTGCAAAAGGTGTCTTGGTTATTGACCACTGTGTTATCCTTGTTCAGGATAACAAGGATAATCCTTGTGCAGTTTTCTCTGGCTAAATGTGATTTTTACAGGAAAAAGATACCAAGACCAAATATTTGAGACCAAACTAGATTTTTCCGGAAACTTTTATCCATGTGCCAGTGTTGGTAGATCTCACACCCATTTTAATAAGCTGTCTAGCATGTAACAGCTGACTAACTATGACCGTCAGTCATCCCCCACCAAAATATGTGCAGAATAATATGAAGTTAAGGAGAAGTAAAGAGATTACTGCAGGGATGAAACTCCTCTCCTGTGAGGAAAGGCTGAGTCAGAGTTGCTCAGCCTGAGAAGAGAAAGCTCTAGGAACTTCGTATAGGACCTTCCACTATCTAAAGAGTCTGGAAGAGTGCCAAGAGGGTCTTTTGAGTAGGATGCAGGGAAAGAAAAAGGGGCAGTGAGATAAAACTAAAAAAGTTTAGTTTAGGTTGCATATTAGGAAGAAATCCTTCACTGTGAGGGTGGTGAGACACTGGCACAGGTTGACCAGACAAGCTGTGGAGGTTCCATCCCTGGCAGTGTTCAAGGCCAGGTTTGATGGGGCTTTGAACAGCCTGGACTAGCAGAGAATGTCCCTACCCATGGCAGGGGGTGTTTGAGCTAGATGATCCTTAAGGTTGCCTCCAACACAAAACCTTTTATGATTCTGCAAAGCAGTAGAAAAGGCAGGCAGGTAAAGGTCAAAAGACTTGCGTCTCTACGAACTTGAATAAGAATTTGGTGGGATAAAATAATCTTGCTCCTAGTACATAAATTCCTCAAAACCTAATGCTCAAAGCTCGCTTCAGTTCCTAAAAATATATTTTGCTTACATCCTTTACTGTTACTACACAGATATCCACAGAAACAGAGTCCAAGCCAATGGCAGCATTATCTCTGAGAGCTGGTGCACAGCTTAGTATTCCAGCATTTGCAAGTGAAAAGTAGTGAGTGTAATTAGTTGGAACAATACTCAACAAATGCCCTGGAACATTCATAATCCTATGTGAACACCGAGATGACTGCATCCCCACAGTAATTCTGATGACTTTAGTATACTTAAAATGGATTTAGCTCATCAAGAGAAATGCTAGACATGTCTCACTCTTTAAATATATTCATTTCCCTTTGAAATTGATTTAATGAGGAGGCTGATTTAGCCTATACAATCAACAGAATCAGACTTTAAAATTGCATACTATATTACATTATCTATATGTATATGTATGCATGCACAAGCACATGCACATCTATATTTTTGTAAGAACAGATATATAGATAGACACTGGCTCTGCTCTTTCATCACCTCTGGTCATCTTTCCACAAAAGATACTTAAGAAAAACAATTCAAGAATCCTATGCTTCCTTAAAAAAAGGCTACAATTAATATAATTAATATAATATAAACCTTCCTATTATAGGTTTATAACACCTGAGGCCCTGAGTGTTAGCAGGGATTTCTGAAAAACAAACAAAAAAAAAAGATGAGGGTAGTTGCAAAGGGCAGCAGCAAGTATTGTATTCTTATCAGATATTAGATTCATTATATTGATTATATTATTTAATACAATTATATTAGTTATATCAATTATATTATATATTCACCCTCACTAAACAAGCAAAATGCATCCCCTCCCATTGATTACAATGATACATCCCATTCTGTGTTTGAAAGAAAAGCAGGTTAAGATTAGTTGCAATATGTGTGTGCAGAGTATTTAAAAACTGCTCACATTTTAGGGAAAACTGTAGTAGCTTGTTTTTTCTACTCACTTAATTTTGAGTTTTACATACTAAGACTGAATGATTTTAATTTCTTTCCAGGGGAGTAAGAAATTTGTGACAACAGTAGATTTCGAAGAAAAGCAATTTAAATTTTATAATTACTAGGCAGCAAGAGAAGGAGTAAAAGTTCAGAAAGTCTTCATTTGGGGCCGTGTGTGCTGATTAAGTCAGGATGGACTTGCTGAGAAGCATTAGCTGGTTTCTATGGGATGCGTGGAAATTTTATGCATGAGATCTGTAAAATGCAATTTTTCATATTGTTACTATATAAATCACCTTTGTAAGCAATTAATTGTCTCTATTTTAACTTTTTGCATAAGCCATATCTTATTTAAAACACTAGTTTATACATAGGAACTTGAAGACAGAATCTAATATGAGAGATCTATAGTCACTAAATGTGTCTTTTCCATTCGTGTCATATTCACTAGTTTTTAAGAATAGCAACATGCCTAGAGACATGGAGAGGAAAATGATAGCTGCCTGAAGCCTTTTGAAAGGTTTTAGTTAAAAAAAAAAAAAAAAAAAAAAAAAAAGGTAAGAATTAATTTAGTGTAATACTAGATATGGCTATGAGTTATCGGATAAAACTGGGAAATGGAAAATAATGGCTGATTGAGAAGTGGGAAAAGAAGATGAAGAAAGAGACTGAGACCTATTAATCTGTAGAGTAATCCCCAAAGGGGAATAACATAAACCCCATTTCCTGACATTTAAAAGTAGACTGAACAAAAGGTGAATAACTACATTAGGGAACAATACCACATTATCAAAGAGATTAATGAGTGATCTAACAGAGCTTTCCTCCCTGAGTTACTGTCCACTGATACAAACGAACAAACTCTCGTGGAAAGCTCTCCTTCATTGCAAACATGACAGGACTTTTCTTAACTTTAATCAGAGGTATAGACCTGTCTTTTTAATGAAAAAAATATTATCATCTCCCCCAGTTCTTTTCTCCAACCCCTCTCTTTCCTGTGTCTGCTGTACCATGAGTTCTTATTGCAATGTATCAGGGGTAGAAAAAGCAGCCCGCAACCACGGAGAGTCAACCATCCTTCTGGTGAATATCAAAATCAGAGTCAGAGCTCAAAACTGTGGCGACAGTAAAGCGGCACTGATGAGTTGCTGAACTACTAAAAATTTTGTAAATATCTTTATCTCACAAGAATTATTGTATGAGTTTAGTGAATGGTCCATTCATGCTATATTTCTTAGATCAACTGACAGGACATCTCATAAGATGGATACCAAAATCTTCAAGGAACTGCTGAAAGTAACATTATCTTCAGTGAAGAATTTGAATAATTCTCCTCAAAAGCATAAGGAATAGGACTGGATTTTTTTTTTCCTGATCTGCTAGGCTGCTCTATAATTTATTTTGTAAATTGCTCAAACTTCTCAGATAAAACAGTTCAAGCTATCATAGAACCACAGAATGGTATTGTTGGAAGGGATGTTTAAAGGTCATCTAGTCGAACCCCTCCTGCAGTAAGGTGGGACACCTTCCACCTTCTGAGATTACTCAAGAGCCCAGTCCATGCTGACCTGGAATGTTTCCAAGAATAGAGCATCTACTACTTCTCTGGGCAACCTGTTCCAGTGCCTCACTGCCTTCATTGTAAAATCTTCTTTCTTGTATTTAGGGTAAACCAACTCTTTTGTAGTTTAACAATTGCCACTTGTACCATCACACCAGGCTTTGTTAAAAAGCCTGTCCCTATTTTTCTAATAAACACTCTTTAAGTACTGAAATGCCCTGCCAGGACAGGTTTTTTTTTTTTTCTCCAGGGCTGAATAACCCCCTCTCCCTCAGCCTGTCTTCATAGGAGAGCTAGCTGCACCAGCCCTCTGATCGTTTTTGTGGCCCTCCTCTGGATCTGCTCCAACAAGTCCACGTCTCTCCTGTGCTGAGGACCTCAGAGCTGGACACAGTACACCAGGTGGGGACTCATGAAAGCAGAGTCCTTTGACCTGGCTGCACTTCTTTGGATGCAGCCCAGCTTTCTGAAATTGTACAAATGATGAATAAATTGATTGCAAGATCTGTCAGCAGGCAGAATATTGTAATTTTTTTGGGGGAGCTGCAAGAGCACATTGTTGGCTCATGTCCAGCTTTTCATCCTCCATCCTGTCTTGATATTGACGATTGCACTGACCCAGATGCAGAACCTTGAACTTGGCCTTGTTAAACCTCACAAAGTGCCTGTGAGTCCACTTCCCAAGCTTGTCCAGGTCTTTGTGGATGACATCCTATCCCTCAGTCGTGTCAACCACACAACTGAGTCGTATGCCATTTGCAAAATTGCTGAGGGTGCCATTTATCTCACTGTCTATACCGCTGATGACGATATCAAACTTTACTGGGCCCAGTACAGATCCCTAGGGGATGTCACTTGTCACTAATCTCCATCTAGATGCTGAGTCATTGAGCAAAACCCTCTGGATGTGACCACCCAACCTCTTCATCCATTGAACAGTCCACCCATCAAAGCCCTCTCTCTCCAGTTTAGAGAGACGTGACGTGTTGTGGGGACCTTGTCAAAGACCTTACAGACACCTGGGTAGATGACAGCCACAGGTCTTACCTTGTCCACCAATGTAGTCACTCCAGCATGGAACGCCACTAGGCTGGTCAGATGAGACTTGTCCTTGGTGAAGTTGCATTGGATGTCTCAAATCACCCTTCTGTTCTTAGCCTTAGCAGAATTTTTAGGAAGATCTGTTCCAATGAATCTAACGAATGTTTTCTCAGTTCTATACATTGTGTGCATAGCCAGTTCTTCTTCAGTCCCAATTGCATGAATAATTATTAAATATTAATGTCCTAACTGGGAACTCTGCACAATATTCTAGGAGAGGAACAACTGTTGCAAATTTGCTAACATTTTCAAATGATGGTGGTGTTAGTACTTTCTTTCATGTGGCTATAGAATCATGTTTGGTATTTTTCATGATCATATTACACAGTACTGAGGAGTGTCCTGTGATTGACTGGAAGAAACAGAATTCTCCTTATCACTTCCAGATAAAAGCATCCAGTTAAAAGTGGACTTTATATTCTCCTAGAGGCCCAAATCTCAGTTTTCACTACCAAATGTTCTCCCTCTTTTTTTTCTCATACTCAGAGTAATCCCATTTACCCTGTACAACATTCTGCCTGCTGACTGTTCTTGCAATCAATTTATTCATTAAATGAAAACACACCCCTAACTATTTACTCCATGAATATCTTTCAGTTATAGTTCCTTTTCGAACACACCTTTTATAACTCTCCCATCAACCTGTTCCTTACCCACCTTAGTACTTGCACTGAACTCATCTTATTGCTTTAAGTAATGGTTTCCATTCAGTCCTTCACAAACATCTTGATTAATCAAATACTCCCACAAATCACAAAGTCTTTTAAACTCAGTCCAAATTGATTAAATATTAGTACATTTTTCATTTATTTTTAACAAGGAAAAGCCTTTTGATTTACATTCTGAATAGTTTATCTGATGTACCCAAACCAAAGTAATCTCATATCCAAACTGAAACACAATTAGTTTCATTATCTCCACTTGTCTGTGGTCATGGTAATTGCTAGTTTTCCAATTCTTTTTATAGATCCTGCATTCTCTTTGATGTTGAATACGTTGCCTCCAAAGCAAGACACTAGCATTTAAACATGTGTAGTGGCTTTCAGGATTTTCCACACCAAATCAAATATTCATATCCGGGGTCACAAAATTCAAACTCCTAGCTGCCAGAATTGAGGCACTACCATTACACAGGGGATCACTGCTGTAGGTTGCTAGGGAAGAATACTTGAGGTGATTGGCTTCCATTTCCAGGATAAAGGGAATGGGTTGTCTACACCAATTTATGAAAATGAAATCCTACTTAACCAGATTGATATTTTTCATAACATAATGATTGTCTCAGTGGACGAGAACACTGGTTGGTGTGTTTTCCGCACAATTCCACATACACACAATTCCATTAAAAACTAGAAAACACTATTTTTATTGAGACAATGGTTGAACACAAGCTGCATAGAGAAGTTTGGGGTGTCCAAACTTGGGCTCATTCCAAGCTGGACTGGACAGCCCCTGAACAACCTGCTCTAAGAAGGCTGGATTATGCTATCTCCAGAGGTTCCTCACACTAATAACAAAAACAACAACTTCACTTCTGCGATTCATTGTTTTGTGGTTTGAATGATTCACATTTGAGTTGTTGAGAAAGGGAGTATTCACCAGGGTAACTGATAAGTTCTTCCTTTCACTTTACTATGCAAGTGGCTCTAACTTCTTAGCTATAAGACTTTTACAGTGTGTTGTCATTTTGAGCTATCCTTTGTGGAAGTCTGAAATTTGTATGAGATTTATATGTGAAATACGAGTTCTTTTTCCTCTGCCATCCTCTCTCAGAGAAATGCTGATGGATAATTTCAGTATGCTAGACATGTTTTCCTCTACAGATAGAGCAAAGCAGCCTTTCTGCCTTACTTTTGGTAGAATCTAAGTCAGTTTGAACAACAACAAAAAGTAGTACAATAGAGATTTCTTGTTAACAGCCTTTGTTTAAATAGATAAGACTTCAGCGTGCAGCTTTTGCAGACACTTTAGCTAAGGTTTGACCCTTACTCCTTCCTCAGACAGCATCCAAGGATGTGTAACTCTATATCATAGGGTGGCTGCACAAGGAAAAAGACATGCTGATTAGTCTTTCCACATTATTTTTTCATTGTTACTAATATTTAAGAAATATTTTCATGAGTTGTTGAGGTTTTTTAATTTTTTTTTCCTTATTGCATCCATGATCTAGGATAACCAAAATATACAACAAATGGTCGTATAATTCTGATTTAATGACAAGGTTTTGGTAGAATTTATTTCATGTCTAGGAATGATTTGGTTGGTTTAGAGACCTGCATTTCCAACTACATTTTGAGGAAGAAAAGTAGACACAGAGAGGGGCAAACTTGTGTAAACACAACATGCACACACACACAAATTAGAGTCAAAAGACAAAATGACTGCTTTTTTGTTTTCTCAGATAATTATAGCTATGTATATTTTGGTAATGAGATAGGCCTCTTAAACAGAGGGCTGCAACAGGATAATGACTTTACAAAATGTGACTGACAGTTACTGCACAAGGTCTTTAACTATGCTTTTACTTCTATCAAGAACGCCTTATACTTTCATCACATTTCAAACATGTTACAGCTGCATGTGTTACTGAAGCTTCAAAGGAATGAGGAAACAGAGAGTTTGAATGAGCTAAATGAGCTGACATGTTCGATGAAGACATGACAAAGGGGACAATGCTGTATCATACAGTCACACCCATAGAACGGACTGCTTTACCTTCTGGATAAGGTATCAGATAAACAGACTAAGGGATAAGGTGTTCACACAACCAGACTGCATTACAAGTGACATATGAGGTTGAATTCATTGCTAGTGGGTGTCTGTGCTGAATATCTGTTGTGATTATATACCCAATTGTATTTGACAATTTTAATAGAATCATAGAATCACAGGATAGTTTTGCCTGGAAGGGTTCTTAAAAATCACCCAGTTCCAACCCCCCGGCCATGGGAAAGGATTTCTTCAACTAGATGAGGTTGCTCAGAGCCCCATCCCTGGTCCTGAACACTTCCAGGGATGGGGCACCCACAACTCTGGACAGCCTGTGACAGTGCTCCAGCACCACCACAGAAAACAATTTCTTCCTGATATGTAATCTAAATCTATTCTCAATCATCTTAAAGCCATTTCCCATTTTCTTGTCACTGCTTGCCATTGTCAAAAGTCCCTCTCCAGCCTTCTTTATATGCCCCTTCTAGGTAGCGGAAGGCTGTTCTTGCCATTCTCAGCTGATGTGGTATGTTTCCCTTTGGGAAATAGCAATTTCAGAACCCAGGATGTCTTTCTATCATGCTCAAGAAAAAAATAAATGAATAAATTATGGCTAAGACTGATGGGAACCTGAGACTATTACTGTATGTGGATGTCACAGGTTTGGTGGCAAACTGTGAAGTTCTTCAGGCATTGGGATCATCCAGTTCCAGTCCTCAGAAAATTATTATCTCACCATTTTTCTATTTAATTTATACTCTTTGCAGAAATATACAGCAGAGGTACATCAGGCAAGTGGGCACTAGTAGCTCCTTAACTGTCCAGTCCAGCTTCTACAAAGGATAGGGGAGATTTAAGCTTTATTAACTCTGATTTCCTACATGGAATCATTTTCAGCCCACCAGTCCTGTCACTTGTACAAGATCTACTTCCCAAGATGTTTTTCTTGCACTGAAGGGACTACGAAGCCCTCTCTGGAACTAAGATGTCAAGTCCTTGACTTGGAACTGGGAGCCTAATTATATTTGAGGATTTGGCTTAATAAAAATTATGGATTTTGGCATCAAAAAGTAAATCAAAACTAAACCCATTATTTTAGAGGCATAGAAATCTACATATAAATCCTCTGAATAAACTGCTTGCTTCTCCTTTAGAGTGTGAGCGTGTGAAAACTTAAATTGATACTAGAAGTGATGCCTCTTCACAACAATACAATAATCATTATGTGTTAATGTTTCCCTATTGACAGATTTAACTGAACATTCAGCAAGAGTTTGCAAGAGATTAGAACTTGCCAGAATTTGATTTGATGATCCCAGTGAATTTAGAACAATCCAAGCTGGAAAATTGCATTGAATTTTATGAGTTTCACATTTTTAGAAAAAATCATTTTAGCTGAGCAGTGGCCATCTTGGAGGTGGCCTCTTGTTTTCAGTCATGTTAACTTCATCTACAATATAATTTTTGGTCTGCCACCTATGCCATCCAGCCTGTAGATCACACTTAAATTCATTCCCTAGATGTACACCAGCTTCTTTCTCAAAAGAAGGTAGGAATTTGGAAAGAAGTTTGTCTATCCAGGTCCCACCCCTATAGGGGCTTAAATTATGAACAGCAATGCACCCATTAAAGATAAGAAAAAATAACAGAAACTCTGAAGAGGTTGTTCATCGTGAAATTCTCTTTAACAATGTTATTCATCATTCCCTGTCAGAGGACCTAGAGCAATGGCAAAAAAAAAATACTATCAACCTTAAAACAATTTATTCAAATGTAATCACTGCACAAAATAGTGTACTTTAGCTACAAGGGAAATTGAAAAGGCCCACATTATTACAACAATAGAAGACAAAATATAAAATATGGATATGTTTTGTAAAGATTAATTTTCAGACTTTCTGGAGGTTTGTTATATGTATGAATTTTGAGGTATAACTCTGGTCTGCAACTATGCACCACACGGCCATTTGCTCACTCCTCACTGCAGCAGGTTGGGGGGAAGAGGATTCAAAGGGCAAAGTGAGAAAACTCATGGGCTGATATAAGAACAGTTTAATAAAATACTAATACTAATACTAATACTAATACTAATACTAATACTAATACTAATACTAATACTAGTGATGAAAAGAAAAATAACAGAGCCTTCAGATCCCTTATGTCCCTGGAGCAAAACCCTACAGCTGACCTTCAGTCTCTCTAAGCATTTTCTGCCAGAGACTCCAGGTGGGTCTGTCATCCCTGACTGAGATTCAAAGCACATTTTTCACCTTTTCTCTTGTCTGGACTGTCCCAAGTACTATTGCACAGCTATCTCCCACTTGATTTTTTTAAAGGTTTGCTTCTGCTCAGGGGCCCCTTCAAAGTCATACTCCTTCAGCATCACTCCATAGAGAAGACTCCTGATCAGACTGTAATTTGGAATGTGCATTCTCCAAAAATTTACAACACCTAAGAAACTTGTGTTTATCTTCTGTTAAATGGCCAAGGCAGAGCTGTTATTTTGCCTTTGCCAATGGCTTTATCCTTATCAAGTGGTCCTAGATGCCAGTTTTCCTCATGCTCTAATTCCTGACTAGTGGGCCCAATATTCCATCACTGGTAACTAACATTTCATATCTCTCAAGGCTCACTTAGAGAAAGGGATGAGGAGGTTTCTGTCACATTAATAATTTCAGTTTTTTCCTCTTGTTGTTGTGACTGCTGTTCTGCAGAACTGGCTGTGACTTTTGTTTCTTTCTCCTTCTTCCCCTTAAGAAAACCTTCTTCATACCTTACTAAATGAGTTGACTTCCTCTTCTCCCTCACAGGAGATCTTCCAGAACCATCTAGAAGCAATATTGTATAATGTGCTCTAGGGGTTTTTCTTGAGCAGGGAGGCTGGACCAGATGACCTCACTGTGGTCTTTTCTAACCTGACCTATTCTGTGATGCCATTTCTTCCTTTTAGTTATAGAGGTGACTGATCTAGTGTCTAGATTAGCCCTATTGTTTTTGGGTTGTTTTCCATTTTTCTCACTGAGGGAGATGCATCAAATCCAGCAGGGCTGTGCCTCTTTGGAATAGCCACAGCATTTTTTTTTTTTTGCAAATGTTCTATCACTTTGTCTGGATCATGTAGCTTTTGAGAGTGAAGTTTCAGAACATTTGAGGTCACCTTTGAGACACCTACACATATTCTCCCACATGGTGATGTTCTGCCACTCATATAAGGACTGGGTGATATTCCTAAATTGCTAGTTAACTTTTGGCAAAACCAAAGCAATATTCCTAAGAAATACAAATAGAAATATTCTAACTATTCTCAGTTGTTCAAGATAATAAGAAGTTATTGTGGCATTCACAGAAGAAGAAAAGGTGTCATTCTGTCTTGCCTCCACAAAAACCCCTCACAACACAACAAACAAACAAACAAACAAACACCCCAAAACACCAACTCCCCCCAAAACCCAAACTCAACCCCCCCCCCAAAACCTATAACCCCCCTCCCCCTAAAAAAACCCCAAAAAACTCAAACAAAAAAAGCCAACAAACCCAACAAATGAGGAAAAGTCATATTGTTAATTGTCCCCATGAAATGGTATCTACAGTACAGAGCACAAATACAAGATTAAGCTCAAGGTCAGTGTTTTTATAAAAAGATCTCCCCAGAAAAGCATCACTCATCACTGCAGAACACAGCAAACTGCAAAAGCCAAAGCCAACTTTAAACATGCACAGCAAGAAAAAGGGCAGGGTACAGATAAAATAACATCAAGAACAGAAGGATCAATATTGTGACCCAAAACTGTTAACAAGTATAAATCCCTTCTAATACACTCTGGTCAATCTGTTATGAAATCAAACCCTTTGAGACTCACATTGGGTGGCAAAAAGAGCTCTCATGGCTTAAGCTCAGCTAGCAACTAAGTACCACACAGCCACCCACTCACTCCCCACCCCAGCAGAACGGGGGAAAGAGAATTCAGATGGTAAAGATAGGAAAACTCATGCATTGAGATAAGAACAGTTTAATAACTGAATTAAAATAAAATATTACTTCTGTTACTACTACTCCTGCTGCTACTAATACTGCTTCTATTAGTACTACCATTACTATGCTACCTTTATTCCAATGGAAATGAGAACAGAGGAAGACAAGTGAAGTAAATGAAAAGCACTGCTCACTACCAGCTGATCAATTTCTAAGTAGTTCCCAAGCAGCAGCCCCTTGGCCAGTCTCCCCTTCATTTATTGCTGAACAGGACACCATATGATCTGGAATATCTCTTGGGTCATTTGAGGTCATCTGTCCCGGCTGTGTCCCCTCCCAGCTCCTTGTACACCTCCAGCCCCCTCGCTGGTGGTGTGGGTGAGGAACAGAAAAGGCCTTGGCACTGTGTGAGCTCTGCTCAGAAATGAAAAAATCATCCCTTGTGTTATCAAAACCGTTTCCTGCAAAAATTCGAAACTTAGCCCCATATCAAGTACCCTGAAGAAAATTAACTCTACTCAAACAAAAACCAGAAGAATAAAATAATGGTTGTCATTTTGGGAAGATACACTATATTGTTCATGTCCAGCATACAGTTTGCATTTCAAAGCCTAAAATTCAAAACAAATCTATTTAGAGAATTCTGACCTATGTTTATGGCACAAAATAATTCTCTGTCTGAAATTTATTCATAAAATGAAAGTTTTGCAGAATTTGATCTCTGACAATTTTTTATTGGTGAAGGAAATGAGGAGAATGGTGAGTGTTTCAAATGGAAGGCAGTCTAAATTTCTCCAGTGCAGAATGAGTGCTCATCATACCATGGTTAGAGCACAGCTATAAAAATAGAGCAGATCCATCCATTATTTTGAACTCATCCCCCAGTTAACTGCTAATCTCTAGTAATTTGCAGTTTAGGTACTCCTGAGGCCTTTCTGCCCCTGCAACATGGTCAAGGTTTTCTCAGAAAAATTAGGACAATCAAGTAATGTCTTTGGAGGTTATCAAAAGACAAATGCAATTTTCTCCCTGTGCTCCAAATTTTAAAAGAGAAAAAATTGTGTTAGCAGGTTCAGCGCCTCTTCATTTTTATACTTCATCCCATAAAACATATGAAAGACCACTTTCAAGAATTGGTACATATTTAACACTTTTCACACTAATGAAGACTGGTTCATACATGGTTTTGAAGGTATCATTTCTGTTACCAGTTCATTCCTTATTTAGTATGTTTATGAATGTAACTAAACCAGCTTGCCAAAAATCATAGTAAGATCTCTCTCTCTTCCTGACAATTTCCTTCTCCTTTCCGTGTTTGCCTGCCACTACTTCATGGTACTCTGAAATAATTTCCAGGTAACAATATTCACACAAACCTAGAATTAATAAAAATTGTAATATCATGTTGGCTATAAGATTCATTTAGTCAGCAACAGGACCAACATGTACTTGTCACCAGTAGGATGTAACTTTCTGTTTTCCAAATAAATGTAGTATTTCCTGATACTCATGAAAATACTGCAATATACTGTAATACACCTTAAATTGGTGCATTATATAGAATCCAACAGCCTTGATTTGGTTCTGATTTTTTTTCCTTATGGTCAGGTAAGCTTTATCAGTGGAACAGAAACACAATGTAAAAGAGTGGAATCACACATTCATATGTGTGTATGAAATTTTTTTGTAAACTTTTTTGGTTTAGCATATGCCCAAATCCTCCTCTTTCTCTCCAACCTTGACACAAACTTCATTTTTAAACAAAGATCTTTTAGACATGAATAAAAGCATGCAAAATTATGGGTAAAATAATGATTATTTTGCACACAATTCCTACTATCTAACTACAGAACTGCAGCTTGGTGTGAAGCAGATTGGTCTTCTCCTATCTGATTCAATTCCTTTTTCAGACTTGAGTGTTGACTGCAATTTGCAGACATGTAAATATGTAGAAGTGAACCATATATAATTTAGTAAAGCCAGAAAACAACAGGCTCATTTGGAACTCTTTCTTTCTTACAAATCAGTAATCTAAAATCTTCAGCCTAGGAGATGTACAGGAGTTCAAGCAGCATATTACTCTGTACAAACACCTTTTTACTACACTCTGACAGCTTTTGACAAATGTAACACAGAGCAAAATCATTTGCAATGGCTGCATCTGCCTCTTTAAAATCCGTGATGAGAACTGCAAAGACTGGTTATTTATTTAAAAGTCAAGTCTATGTGTGGCAGATTTTGTGAAGTGTGAACCGTGAAAGCACTTCAGGGCCGTCTCTTCCTGTGTCTAAGTGCAATGCAAGCAGTTTCTAATTTCCTAACCTGTACCTTTGATATTTTAGCTTATTACCAAGGAACATTTGGCAAATAATTTGTGGAAACAAACCCTTGTGAATTAATTCACAGCATCACCTCTGAAATGGGGATGCGTTGGCTTGTTTTGCCTGAGGGACACTGTTATAACCTGACTTTATAATTGTTCTTGGGATCACTTGGATGGTGGACACTTCAATCAATGGAAGCGTTCATTACTTATTCTGAACTCATTACTTGATTGAACATTTCTTCCCGCGATACACCAACTTCTTAGGATCTCCTGGTGCTGCAAAATGGTGAAAAAATATTTGCACTGGTTGGCCAGCTCTAGTGTTTAGTGTGGCTTATGGTGGTGAAATTAGTGAGAGTCAGTTGAAGTAAAAAACCCAATGGATTCACACTTTTAAGCTTTGATGCAAAGACAAGCCTAGAGATGTCTCTAGTAAGGCAAATTAATCAAGTTTTCATTAACCACCTTATTTTCTCTATATGAGGGCTGAACTGAGTCCTTTGTCTCTTACCAGTAATCATTATCAGCATCTGACAAGTAACCAATTCTACAAGGAAAATATTCAGGCTGTTTAAATTAGGTTGCTGTGAAAGCAACACGGATTTTATTCAGACTCCTAGTGTTAGCCTAGTTATTTTGCTTATTCCCCTTTTCCTACCATTTTCAAAATGTACCTTAAATTACAAGAAACAAATCATATTATCTAGCCAATATCCTCATTCAAGTTGCTATTAGAAACATAACAGAATTATCTCTATTATCTGCTAATTTAAGCATATTGACCTTCTTTCCCCCTGCTTCCTGTCAAGGACTAGCATTTAAGAGTTTGCATGAGTACAGATGCCTGTGTCGCTTATGCAACACTTCCCAGCTACAGGGGCCATACCTGAGTGAGATGATTCCTTATTATCTTTCCTCAAGAGATTATCTCCTTCACAGCCTTAAGACTGATTTTTTTTTATTTCTGACACTGAATTCCTGAGCATACTGCAGGCAGCTTTCTTCACATTTTCTATTACCTGCAAAAAAAGCCCAACCCAACCTATTCTTCCTCTTAGGCAGAAACACAAACCCTTACTCATTATCTCCAAAGACAAGGTGTTTACCTCTGGAGTCTGCTCTTCCATATCTTTCACAGCTCTCAATGCAGTAAATAGTAAATGTTTCTCCTCTACCTGAGAGCAGAACGTGGTCTTACGCTGATTTTTTTTTTTTTTTCTTTTCTTTCTGGAAAGGGTGAAAGTCTTTCTAACTGCCTGGGCTTTGATCCTATAGTCAAAATCACACATGTTACAGAACAGATAAGAAAAAAAGCCTTGAGTTTAATGCAGAGGAAAGAAACTTAGCAAATGGATAGGATATGGGATTGAAAGGGAGGAGGTTTGGGATTTATTCCTATCATTACTATTTGCTTCTACATGATCATTCTCAAGTCATTTAACCTCTGTGTCACATGTTCCTCTGTATGCAGAATTAAAAAATAACATTTCTCTATTCTAGGCAGATACTGCATAGTGTGAGGCCTAATTAAAGCCAGTAAAGTGTTTTGAGATCCTTGGATAAAAGGTGCTATAAAAAGTTCCAACTATTAATTGCTTCATGCTCCCTAGAAGATTTTAAGTCACATATCTCTTTGAATCATGGATCTCTATTAAATGAAGATTGCTATCTGTGCAATCATGTAGTTGTTGGCTTTGTAATTTCAGAAACAGATGTCTTGTGAGATTGAGCCATCCTTACTTATGAACTAACCTAAAATCTTAGCTACAGACTTCTGGAATAACACATGAAAACAACACACCACTAACCCACTTTACTCTCTTTTGTAAGTTTCTGCACATTTTTCTGACTTTCTGTACTAAGTCCACCACTTCAGAATATCTGTTTTTTCCTGGGAGGATCCAATCTAATCTATAGTAGATTTCTGTTATGTTTTGGTTCCTCACCCTCATTCTGGATAGAGCATCTCCAGGAGGAGATGGAGAAGGCGTGTGCATTGACTGAAATCTTCTGCTTCTCAGAAGCTGTAGACTATGTTCAACAAAGTGGTAGTATTTAAACCAACATGATCTTGCATGAATTCTGAGGAGTAAGAGTTTCTTCTGAACATTTTCATGGATGTGAACCACTATGTAATACAATCACTTTTCCTTTGATTACCTTTTCTTCCTACAGGGTTGAAACAGGCAAAACACCTAGCAGACACCCTAAACCTGTGTTATTTCACTTCTCCTTTAAGGAATACTCCAATTTCTTGCAGCTCTGGCAAAAACTGACCATTTATTTCAAGAGAGCCAAGAAATTTACAGACTATCACGATACAGATAACTTCCCAGACTCTGTTGGAAAGTATTTGGTTAATGCCTGTACTGCTTTCAGCAGAATGAACTAGTTCTTTTCAAGAAGATACAAATACAAATTAAAACACCCTTTAAAAAAGCAAGCATTCTCCAATTGTACCATATACTTATCATCTTACACTAACAAGATCAACAAAAGTTCAGACTATTTTAATAAGTAACACACATCCAAGAACAGTTAGCTTCAATATTACTTGGCAAAACCAAATCCATCAAAATATACAAAAAACCAATTTTCCCCAAGTTGAATGAAAACTCTTTCATGATCTGGATTTTTTGCAATTAACCATGAAGCTGGTAAAAGGCAGAAGGTAAAAGAACACTTCTTTGGAAAACAGGTGAAACTATTGCTGAACCATCTTACTGCTGAGTTGAACCCCAGCACTGATACTTTATCTACCAGCACACTTTATCTACTTGAACACAATTTAGAATTGTAGCATCATAAAATGGTCTGTCTTGGAAGGGACAGTTAAAGACCACCTGGTTCCAGATCCCCTGCATGGGAAGGGACACCTTATACTAGACCAGGTTTCCCAGAGATCCATCCAGCCTGGCCTTGAACACTTCCAGTGTGGGGCATCCACAGCTTCCCTGGGCAACCTGTGTTGGCACCTCACTAAACTCACAGGAAAGAGTTAAAGAGTCTTCCCAATATCCAATCGAAACCTACCCTCTTTCAGTTTGAATCCATTCCCCTGGAATGTCACCAGACAGAAAATAGTCATACATGTCAGAAAACCAGCAATGATGATGAATGTAACTTTTCTAAAGCAAAGCTGAATTTTTAAACATTTCCAGGGATAAACTATAAGTTTTTCTCCATCAAAAGTAGGATTAATTACTTCTCCTTGACCTGGGGTCTCCTGGAAAATAGGAAACAGCCTGCAGTATTCAAGTATTGGAGAGAGCTCGCAGACTTTGCTGTGGGCTGTATTTAACTATTTACTGTAAATTCTCCAGCTGCAGCTGGAGTGTCTCTTCAGTATTTATTATTATTTAACCCACAAGGAAATGGAAATAATGAAAACATTTTTGATCAATGGATTCAGTAATGGAATTTTTTTGTGTGTGGCTGCCTATGATTTCTGCAGAATGAATCTCTACTTCTTACTTGACTCTATAATAATTTGCAACTCAATAAATGGTTTTTGAGTGGATATTAGCAATCCTATTGGCTTTTGCTGTACTGCTCCTACAGTTTTGGTCATCAGAGAGTGAAAGACTGGAAGATGATACATGTGCAATCTTTAAACTGCCTTTACCTAATGCAATGGCAACATTTTTGAGGTTTCCAGTCCTATTTCTGTGTTTTATTTCAAGCTGTTTCCAATAATTACATAGTAGAACACCTGTGCTGGATGAGTATCAAGGGTACTAAGGCCAGAAATTTTCGCAGACAAAAAAACCACTTGTTTTTATCATAAACTGATTCTTTTCTTATTCAAACAATCCATCAGAACAGTCAACACCCAAATTTACGAGTATGTTAAGGCATGAGAAGCGGAAAATTAAAAGGTGACTGTATAGCAGCAGCTCTAATTGGTATTATTTTTTATCTGCACCAGTGAAGTGCAGATAAAGAGCACAAAATATGAAAAGCTGGAGCTCAGTTCTAAAGAGCCCTTCTCAAGAGTTCAGATTCTGCTAGTTACACAGAAAAGAATTGTTAAAACTACTTATATTTCTACACAGTTGAGATATACAGAGAAGTGTCTGATCTGCCAATTCATGCACCTAATTGTAAGGCATATAAACAGCATGATTATTTGCTAAAAGGATTATGTTTCCTAGTGTTTGGAAACAGAGCTGTTACTTCTTGTAATTATCTATTGAGTTCATCATAATTTCATTTCCAGCCATGGTACTAATTTCTTGTGCTTCCCAAATGATATTCTGGCCATGCATGTGGTAGGGTTGCTGTGTATGTCCATCACAGCTATATCATTGTGTGTTCAGAAACCTCTAGATTCCCAATATGGCATTGGTTGCTGCTAAAAGCATCAATCTATGACTTTAATCAGTAGATACGTCAAGGTGATATGATCATGTATGGAATATATGGGCTGTTGGTTTCACATACGGCATCTAAGCCACACCCTTTTAAAGCAAACAGGGCAACCAGATATTGTCTTTATGCTTTTCAACACACTGAGAGTGCAGTTTGAGATGATTGTAAATGAGAGTCTCCTGTCAGGGATTCAGCTTCCACCAAGCCCAAGTTGATGCAGGGCAGTATCAGCCGAGAGCTTGGACAGGTTGGGAAAATACAGTGCTGGAATGCATTGCTTGGATATATTGTGGAGAGCTTTCAAAATAGGTTAAAGAATCTTCAGTCAGATATAACTGATCCTCGTTGGGATATAAAGCCCTCCACGATATATCCAACGCTGTTTACTCCTGAGATAGACAACACTGATTTCACCAGGTGAAGATTGCATTTTTTTGCCACTATAACCTACAGGAGAAATGTGAGTTTATATTTTCCCAATCTGTCCAAGCTCTCTGCTGCTACCTGCCCTGACTGATTTCAGTCTAATTTCCCAACACTTTTCTCTCTCCAGTATGAATTTAATGGAGAGAATAAAGTGTTTATTTCTTTTTTGAAAAACTTATCATTTATTTTAAGCTCATCATTGTAAATCAGCTCAAGCAATTCCATCTTTCTTTTCATTCTTGCTCATGAACCTTTCATCCTTATCCTTGTTTGTTCTCAGAGGTCTATGTCCAGCTGGTCCATAGCTTTTTTTTAAGTGTCCCATCGTGGATATCCCTCAGGTTGTACCAGTACTGAACAGAGCATAGCTGGTGGTTTATTTTGCATTTTGTAGGCTGTACTTTTATCCACACCGCAAAATGACATTTTTCCATTTTACAGAAGCACAGTATTCTTCACTCATATTCCCCTGTGGTGTCTTATGGCCCTCTGCTAGGCAGACTGGACAGAGTTCCCTCTGTAAAATCAGTCCTGATTCCCCAAGTGAGCTTGACTTTTGCTCAGCATGTAAAAGTCTGTGCCCTCCAGAGATCAAAGGAGTCAGTGATCATACAGACTTCTGAGAACAAGTCATAGTCTAAAACAAAATCTTTTAAAATAAAATCTTAAAACCACAGGACAAATTATGTGCACATTTATGGTGTTAGATACCTAATTATCTCCCGCAGCTGGATCCTAACCTCACCAAAGAAATCCCACTTCCTCTTTTCTGGCTCCCCAACGTCCCTCAGCATCTTTAGAGTCCAGTTGCTCTCATCCCTTGAATATTAATTCACGGAATTTCTCTTGAAGATTAAGTAAAGTACCTTGGTGTGTGTACATCATAAAACAGTTTTCTGATCATCACACACCTCACCCAACCCCAGAACATCAGAATAAGTTAAGCTGGAAGGGACCTCTGGATGTCTAGTCCACCCCTACTTCAAAAGCAAGTCTAACTGGATGAGGTTGCTTTGGAATTTGTCCAGTTAAGTTTTGAACACTATCTGTAGAAATAATCCTTCTGCCAAGGACAGATTTTGATTCCCTCCTCCTGGTACATATCCAGGTAATGTGTGAAAACACAACACTAATACTTTTCCCAGATATTTTCTTTCTTCCTGATAAAGACTTAGCAGAGGAGACATAGCTGTTTTCAACTTGAGACATTTCAAAGTGTCAAGTATTTCAGTCACTGTGGCTAACAATAAATAAAATGTCCTTTGTATTTCATCACTCTCTGGAACGTGTATCTTTATACAGCAACCTAGCAATGCAAACATGGTGATTTCACCTTTGGTCTCTTTTCCACATTTTTGACACAAAATCCCAGCACTAGCAAGTGCAGATCTTACCCCCAATGGATGGCAGTAGAAATCAGCATGGCAGACAGTATTGAAAATGCAAGAGTGAAAACAAATACATTTGGAACAAAAAGTTATATTTTATATTATTCATTTTTGGTAATATTTTAAGAAGAAATAGTTTTTATCAGGCCTAGTGGAGTTTAGTAATTCTTAACAGCTATATAGTGAGCTCTCCAATTATGTAAAGAAGAATAATTCAGTTCATACACTACTGTACCTGCATTTCTCTATCTCCTCACAGATACACAGTTCCCGCTCTTCAGAAATTACTCACTCAACACCATACAATAAACCAGAGGTACCAATAGGACTATGGCTTGGGTGGTTTTGGCCAGTGACCTTATAACTAATCTTTTAAAGGGCTGATTTTCTAGATACTATCTATTCTAATACCTTTAGTATCTGACATTTATTCATCGGCTACAAATAAAAGCTGCACTGATGTTTCTAGCCCCACAAACACTCTTTAGCATCAAAACCAAACCAAAAGCACAATACCTACAGTGAATAAAACAAGACCAATCAAAAATTAATAAAAAACCCTACCCAACAATGAAAAAAGGATTAAAAAATAGCAAGACGTTTTGTGACTCTTACATTATTCTGTGCAATTGAACTTTGGACATTTCTGATGAGGGAGTACCTCCAGATAAAACAACCCACAAAGCCTCATGATATGCAATGGCACAAAGTGGAAACTGAGAATGTGAGTCTAAGTGAGGGAGGAAATAGGAAATAGTATTACTGAAGATATTTGGGAAAGGGAACTGCAAATATTAAAAAATATACTATTTAATTTTTTTTCATTTTTTTGTTTGTTTTTTCTTTAGTAAACATCCAATTGAACAGGACTATATACCTTCCTTCACATTGCTGGACCTGAAATGTGGCAAAAGAGAAGAAAGAATACAACGACTTACCAGCAAGGCTGTTTGCTAGGTAAATATTTCATCCAATACTTGTATGATACTCTATCTCCAACAGAATCCATATATTATTGCCAGTGTCCTGTAAAATGATAAAGACAAAACAAACCATAATTCTTTGAGTAATATTGTAAATAAGAAATGCAAGTACGGTGTCAGTGAGAAATACTGTATGCTACTGAAATTTCATATCATATCTAGTAGGAGAATGTAGCTATTATTACAAGGTATTTTAACTAAGGTTACTATTGGGAGAAATGACATTTGAAAACAATACAGCAAAATACTGGCAGGTGGGTAGGTTTTACTTAATCAAAAAAGGCTGATTAATCTATATTATAAAAAAGCATATTCACAATAAAAATGAATAAAAACTAAATTGTATTTATCTAATTGAATGAAGAGATTTTTCTGGTGCTGCTTGAAAATCCAATGTCAGACTTGCTAGAGAAAAAGTTTTTTGAAAATACAATTTGTTTTGCTTTGCTTTACCTCCTTAAATCTTCGTGTACGGTAGTTATTAGACTCTCATTTGAAGCTGGTAGAGAAAGAGAAGCACCTCTGAGAGCCAATCAAGTCACCTGTGTGGCTGCTCCTCTCTTCACACAGTTTGTTTAGATGGTCAGTGCAGCCTGCACTGCCAGCTGGTTAACATAGAAAACGTGAATCTCACCCAGAAAGTGCAGGGGAAACAGGAATTTTATTGTCTATTTTTATTTTGACAATGTTTAGCTGTCTCCCACTCCTGCAATCTGCAAAGTGGCAGAAGTGGCTCAGAAGGCAGACTTCTTCGTGCTTGTGAAATTTTCTCAGATGAGAGTTCAGGCTTTAATAAAATTAACTGCCTGTGAACAAACCCATGGTGATTGGTTCAGAAAAATACTGCAGATTAAACTTCAGGCACCTTTCCCAAAGAGTCCCCTGAGATGATGAGAGAAGTCAATGGACAAACCTTAAAGCTGCTGTTTCACAGTGAAGGATCAGAGCACAAAAATCCTTGTTCAGGGCCCCTATTTGAATACACTTTTCATCTCCTGAGCATTAGTAAGACACATAAGGCTCAATGTTTACGAAGAAACTGCTGTATATGCAGGCTACAACATAAATATTTTACAAGTGCGCAGAACCTGCTAAAAAAGATCTTTTCTCACTTTTACTAATGCATCCTTCATACCAATAACAGCCTTAGTACATGTAATCACTTTATGTAAAAGGAATAGTCTTGCCAAATATGAAATGGTTGCTGAGATACAGACTGATCTGCCCAATGAGAAACAAATATTACATTTCAATCTGCTTTTAGTGAGTCCAGGAGCATCCTCATCTTAAATGCTCTTTAAGAATATTTTCTCTCTTAACATGCACCAATTAGAAGGAGGAAAAGCAGATGGCCAAAATAAATTAGAGACAGCATACCAGCCCTGCCTCAGATCATCACCACTGGCAGATCTGAGCAGCATCACCACCCAGTCAGTAGTTAGGAAGAGAAGTGTGTGTGTTTTTTTCCTCTATCTCTTTCCGGAACCAAATTGGAGAGGCACTGCAGCTGCCAGAGTACTCGGTTAGCAGATCTGAAGAAAGCATAAATCTGGCCAAGGATATATAAACCCTTCCGAGGAAGAAATTTCTTATTATCCAATCTAAACCTCCCCAGGCACAACCTGGGACCACTTCCTCGTGTCTTACTGCTTGTTTACTTGGATGATCAACCCCCAGCTTGCTGCAACCTACTTTCAAGTACTTGTAGAGAGTGAGAATGGCCCTGAGCCTCCTTTTCTCCAGACTAAACATCCCCAGCTCCCTCAGCCTCTGTTTTTAAGACTTGTGCTCCAGACCCTTCAGCAGCTCTCTTGCCCTTCTCTGGATAAGCAGAATGACATGTCTAACATGACAACTGTAGTACTCATCAAGATAAGTCCTAAGCAGAGTAATTTTTAGATTGGTTTGCTTGGTTTTGGGGTTTTTTATGATGATGGCTGCAGCTGCTCCATGGCATTGTTGCTAATGGACATCCACCCTAGACTGCAACACAGCACCATGGAGTACACTCATGGAGGCACTGAGGAGCAGGAGTCAGGGCAATAACTGGAGACAGGCCTGAGGGGGAAAAAATGACACAGTAGGGATAGACCTCATCCTACATGTTGGAACACCTGAAGATTTCTGAGGCAGCTGAGCTAACTGACCTGCTTCTGTGTTTGCAGAAATTAGTCACAACAAACACAGGTTTCGGCAGTCCCAAATGATTTATTGAAAGTGTTTTGACTTTCTGGTGAGTTTGAAGAAATATCTAAATGAACAGTTTCACTGCTGGACCAAAGTAACAGATCAACCAACCTTGAAATGTTATTGTTTGCTTTATATGATTATATAAAAATTACCTAAACGAGCTATGAAGAGTATTAAGTAGTCTGAATCCTGAGTGAATAAAGGAAGTGATTGCAGAGTAGTTAAACATGAAAGAATATCTGAATGGTTTTGGGTTGTTTTGGTTTTGGTTTTATTCTACCTTTTAAGCTGAAGATAAATTGCAGGCCACACATGTACACAAGTTATCAGCTGGTTCAATTTTCACACAGGCAATCTATACTGGAAAGTGTAAGTACTGTATGCTGCATCTAATTGATGCAGCTGCATTTCTAATTAAAAAACTTCAGGCATTTTGCAGCTCAGAACTGAGCATTTAACATGTCATGAGCTTTATAAGATATCATTTGTCTCCAATATGAATTGCTTAATTGGGTAACCCAGTCCCTGCACAACTAGGGGCTATTGTGCTTTGCCATGTCATTTTGAATATCTTTTACTTATGATAAATAAACCTTGTTAGTGTTTCCACTGTTGCTGGGGGGTGTTCTACCTCTTTACATTTTACTTTTCTTGCCCTTCTAAAAGCTTTTTTCCAAAAGAATTGACTTCTGAATACATTACTTTTGTCCCTTGGACCTTGTATTTATGATGTATTTTATAGCTGGGACAGCCTTATTGTAGATAGGATTTTGCTTGGGATGGAGATGTGTCAAAAACGTGTTTGCCAGAGCTTTGGGAAAGCCTTGCATGTGGAGACCTGTGCCATACATCACAAAATAGCAGATACATGTAATTCAAACATTTTCAGAAATCCACTTTGCTAGAAATAACTTTTTATAGCATTTGAGCTGGTTCAGGCTCAAATCTGGGACTCACAGAACTGTGGAAATATCATATCATGGCATATAACACCATTTGAATTAGAGTCCTGCTGTGTTAGGCATTGAACACAAATTACATCCAGATTGTCCTTTAGCCCTAATTGCTCTCAGTTTTTATTTATAGTTTTAAAAGAAGAGACAATCAGCCATACAAAGTCTAGTCTTTCTTAATAATTACTTACAGACACATCCCACTGAGAACAAAACCAGTTGCCATTTTCCATTATCTATGACGATCAGTCATAAAAGAATACAAATCCACCCTCCTAAAATAGTACCTCTGACCTTCAGAGTAAGTGGTAATTTGTACCAACAGCCTAAAGTAAAAACTAATGTAGCCAACTGGAATCTGATGGGGCAAAAGTGATTTTTGAGTCACAACTAAGGAACAAAATCCTGGTTTGCCATGAATGTCAATAGTTGCAGCAACATAGCTATAAGAAACCTAAATATTTGTTTTAGGGAACATTTTCATTGATTATTTTGCACTGAATTCTCAGGATTTACAGTGCAGTACTGAAGCTGTTTTGACATGTGGACAAGAATAGAAGGTAGAGCAGCACTGTGAAGAGAGATACATCTGCACTGTGATATCATTGCTAAAGAAACACAGCGGGGAGGCTGGAACTAGATGACCTTAAAGGGCCCTTTCTACCCAAGCCATTCTATGATTCTATATGGTTCTGTGGTTTGCTAGGATGAACTGCTGCTTGGAAACGTGATTTTGAATGGAAGTCAATTTAGAGTCAGGGAACGTAAATTCTATGGAGATTTTCCCTAAATTAAAAAGTCAAAAACATATGACTTCAGAGAGTCTAAAAGGCAGTTCAGTTGACTCAACCAAGTTTCCACAGAATACTGCCCTCTACCAGATACCTAACAACTGGCCTCTGCCCCTTTACATAATAGGGTAATGCATCTCACCTTCAGATTCCAAAGAGCATGTCAGTTCCTAAAGGGCACACCTCAGAGGTCTTGGGTTAGATTACACACCATCATGTAAATGGCCAGATGTACCCTGCAAAACCTCTGCAACAGCAGAACACTCCCTTGTTCAAAAATTACTGTCTGGATATATACACACACATAGGATTCTACTGCACCTTCTCAAGGCCCCTAATTTGTCCAATCCATTTTGCTCTTAAATCACACACACAGGAGATGGATGAAAGGAAGATAGACTAGGAGCACAGCATGAAAGATGTTATGCGATGAAATGAAAATCTGGCCTTGGAATTCCCTTCTTCCACACAACTATCTATTGTCATTCAAGTTATCTCAGGGATGCAGGTCACCCACACTTTGATTCCTCTTCAGATTTTGTGGCTGACAAAGGGAATGTTAAAACTCTGTGTACTTCAAAACTAATTTATATTTACATCCATTTTGCCTATGTATTACTTGAAGTGTGATGTGAAAGAGCAGTCAGTTTAAAGACTACAGTAGGCATTTACACATATTACTTTGATATATCTCACAGAGGGATATTCACAAAGGCTAACTCAAGTCATGGACAACTTAAGACTAATTTCCCCAGGCTTCCATTATAGTCAGTTCAGGGAAAGGATCCTCCAGAGAGTGATACAGATTAGAAGACTTGACTTTTGCTAGCTTTTCTGACTGTCCCCCAAAGAGAATCTTTTTATGACTAATTGTCAGTCAATTCTCTTGCAAATAAACACTTACTTCAAACATACAGACAGCATAAAATTTGTCTCTTGCTGGCATTTTCACTGGTTTTTCAGAGTATCATCCATTCCTATCAAGTTCTTACAATTATTTTGCAAAATACCACTTTAATAGCAGGGTACCTGTGTAAAGCAGCTCTCAGCACTTGAACCATCACTACATCACCTTTTTCAGCACCCCTACACTGAAATGTCAAACCATGCTCCACCTACTTGTCTAGATAGTCCATTTTTTGAGATCTCCATGTCTGATCAAAGACCAGGTTAAAGTTGATGCTCTTTGAGTTAACACTACATGGAAGATAAGCTCCGATGAAAGCTACAGAACAAAATGGGGACTGGACAACTCTACAGAATAAGCATTTACTTGCATTCACACACCCACATGAATTTCCAAAGAAGTGTGATCTTTGGAAGGATGAAGAGCAACACATTTGTACCCTTTGAAACCACTTCACTGTGGTTTTATTTTTGTTTTGTTTTGTTTTTGTTTTTGGTGGGTTTTTTTTCTTTGTTGTTGTTGTTTGTTTATGTGAAAATCAATTTTCTCCTGGAGTTTCATAGAACATGATAAAATGCTCATGAAGCCAGCACTGTTGAGACAGTTCAAATTCTGTTATCTAGTAACGTGAAGAATCACGTATTCCTTTCCTGGATTCATCTGTGATTTAAACAGAAAATCTTGAGCTCCTTGTCAGCAGCTCAGATATTCTTGTGAATGCTGTATAGATTTTATGGAAAGAGAGAGACTGACAAACTGCATGTGGTAATGTATCTGGTCACTGTAATGATTCATTTATGTTTTGCTAACTGACACTGCTAGTGTCAGTAAACACCAATTCATTCATAAAATTTGTTTAGTGGCAGCTAGTTTCTGGTTTGCAATACTTAGAAATCTGTCAGTCGTGCTGCAAAGAAAATGAAAGCTTCTTAGGTGCTATATATTTACAAAATGAAATCCAAAGTCCTACAATTCATAATAACATCTTTGTTGTTACTTTCTGTATTATATTTTTGTAGACAGACCTGGAGTTTATATTTTTATCAAAATTAGTCCAAGACACCAAGTTTTAACTTGGAAGAAATGGCAACATGAAGATTTTAAGTAATTGAAAATATCAGTAGAAGGAGAAGGATGCCTATGAACATAGTGGAAACTAAACTGAAGTGATTTGAGAAAAGCCCAGCAATTTTACATCTGTCTCTGTTTTTTAACAACCAAAGCACTGAAAATGAGAAAAGACAAAAGGAGTGTTACTACAAAATGAGATTATATTCAAGGCATAAGAAAGAGCTCAGGACACCTGAGTAGGGCAACAGTGCAAAAGTACACACCAGTGCCAGCTTCCAGCTCAAACGTTCTTTAAATCACTGCTCACAAATGCTTGAAATGGCAAAAGTTTTATAATGCTTTAAAGCCATAAAGATATTTGCCTTCCTACAAGACTTATTTCCAAAGTGTTCAGTCTGAAGAAGGATTATTTCTACAGTTAACAAAGAGGGACAGGAGAAACCCTAGAGAGAGATTCATCACACCTAAGTCAGACATCTGCATCTGAGCCAGTCACCCTAGGCTCCCTTTTCAGTCAGGAAGAGTGAACAGCACTGCTACATTACGAGACATCTGTCTCTTTTAGGCCTCCTCTTTGAGATGACATGTTTTTCACCCTAAACCCCATTGTTTCTCATCTTTGATTATAACTGGAGTCTGGTTAACTAGCTCAGATAGGAGATGTTTAAAATCAGACATGAAAATCCTACCTCTGCTGTCCAAACCCTTCCACAATGAGCATGGGGCATTTCCTAGTATCAGCTGCCATGCTGAACATACAGAACTGTGTCACTGAAGTCGAGCTTTCTCACAATATTTGAGAAAAGCAAGGAGATAGAGTTCACTGCAACTGAGTTCTTGATAAAAATATATAGCTAAATAAATTAAATTAATTTTTTCTTGTCATATTTAAGAATGATTCTGATGAATAGACACTTAGGGGACTTGGTCTTTGACAGTTTTTTTGAAAGGTCTCATAATGGGCCAGAAAAATATACACTTTTAAGTAGGAGATATATGTCAAAATTACTAATAAATATTTTCAGTGAGAACTTTCACATCTTTTTAACTCCCAGTGAAGAGATTTTCCTCTCCATGTTTTTCATAACCATGGTGGTTAAACCCTTTTAAACACATGTGAGTTCTTTTTACTCCTATGCATACTGTTCTGCATTTAGACTGTTCTGAATTATATTTATTGTCAAGAAATGCTGTTTTACATCCAAACCTACACAAAAGATTGTTTCTTCTGTACACACCTTCAAGAAATAAGAAAATAAGAAATCAGAAAAATGGTCTTTAAAGAAGCATTTGGAAAAACACCTTTTTTGATTTACTAGATAGCAGCTAAGCTACAAAGATTCTGGAAATCCCCTCACCTGAAGATGGTTAGAGGATGGGGAAGTATTAGGTGCAAGCATCAAATTTGCATGTTCAGTTCATCCTTTTCTCTTGCAGTCTGCTTGCAGACTCTGCTAAAGAGGAACTGCTAAGCGAGGCCAGGTTCTCCAGCTCAACCCCTTTTAATACAAATTGAAAATCTGAGGATGTGCAATGTGAAATGGTGGCTAAATAACAGAGAACACTTGTCAGCTCTAATCTAACTCATTTAGTTAGCTGGAAAGCATTAGTGTTATTCATTGCTCTCTAACATTTCATCAAATGTTCTTCAGGTGCATACTTAAATAGCAATGAAATAAAAATATTGGGAGTTCTATACATTTTCACATAACCCACTTCAGGTCTGACCTTTTTAAAAGTGTTTGCCACTCATTAAGTGGAATCAATACCCTTAATTAGCATTCAATTGCTAAGAAAGGCAAAGTCCTTTTAAATTTTATATAGCATGTGTAAAAACTGAGTTAGGTATATCAGTTCCTTTATCAACCGAATGAGCCTAAAGATTGCTTTTTTATTATGTGCTGACAAGTATCTAAACTCTCCTTTCTGAGAGAAATCAGGAGTGAGCAAATTAAAGGGGCAGAATTTTAATGTATCCATTTAGCTAAAAGTACAAAAAATGTTATACTATATCCTTAAACAGAAAAGTTAGATTGGATTCTGATGAATACTCTCATAGGAAGAAAAGACCAAACATCTCTTTTACTCTTTCACCCAAACACTGAAAATAAAATGCAAGGAAATCTTCTGATTTCTAATGCCATTGATTCAGTCTTTGGTTTGAGACTGTATATTCCTCCAGCATTTCCAACACCAACCTCATGAGGATTTTAATTTTTTATTTTTTTACGTTTGGCTAGATTAGGAAAACAAAAAGAAAAAAACCTGGTCACTGATCCTGGCTTTGCAACAAGAACCTCAACCACTACTTTCTGCTTCAAATCAAGAGTTTTTAATCACATTTTTTGCCTCAGCTGGAAAAAGGAAACATGGCAATCTAAGACATTGCACTAGTGTCCAGGACTAAACTCAGCAATAAAAAAAATGAGGGTGGAAAATAATGTTGATTATTGCCACATTGTATCCTCTGCATTGTGAAGATCCATATATCTCTGTTACAGTTTGGAGAGTCATTGCAAGAACAGACTTCTTGCTAGAGTTCTGGATAAATGTCATGAAACCTGTCTTGGAAAGGAACCTCAGGAGTGTAGAAATGTGTCCCCTTTTCTGGTATGTTTTGTCTTAAACCTGTGTACTTACACAAAGCTGTTGTTTCAATCCCATTATGTGCAAACATCTGTGGAGTTTCTGAATAACATAAAAAAAATTTATTCAACATTTGCCTATTCTTTGTGCATTTAAAGTCAGAATAGATCAGTAAAATCTGATTTCTGGCAAAGCACATAACAAAGAACTTCACACACTAATTCCTGTATCAAAATGATGGCTTCTGCTTGAACTATCACAAACTCCAGTAAAGGATATCCAACCTCAACTTTTAGACTTCATGTGGTGAGGGATCTATCATGCATCCAAAAAGGCTTTTTCAAAGCCTAATTAGCTTTACTTAGTATATGTACCTCGGTTCTACCCTGGGTTTATCTAGCATTAGCTTCTACCCACTGCAACTCATTATGACTTCCCAGTGAATTAAAAAGTCATTACCATCAGATGTCTTTCCTCACTTAAGTGCTTGTAGACCATGATGAAACCACCTCTTAAACTCCATTATAAAGTAAATTGATTGAGAATTTTCACTAGATCTCCTCAAAGGACATTAACTGCTTGTTGAAGTTATTAGGTAGCAAATATACCAGTATGCTCTTTAAAGACTTTCACAACCTCTCCAGCGCATCATAAACCCAATATTCAAGAGTGCTAGTTCTTTCTTTAAACACACCTTGTCAGTGTATACAGGGAATTTGTCAGCACACAGCAAGTTTCAGAAAAGAGAGGCATGATTTTACATTCTTCAGCTGTGAAATTCTTCCCTTCTCTCTGCCTTCCAAGCCTAACTGTTTTCCAAATGTTCCAAAAATGCAGCGTTTCTTGACTTTTGAGAATGGAAGCAGTTAGGCTCTCTCAAAAGAATTTAAAAATCCTGCTCATAAAATCCATTCTGCTGCCCTCTTCCAGCTAGTCATGCTCAATATTCTGTCAATAAGGGAATTTTACCTTCTAGTTTTATATATATAGGAAACATATTGTCTAGATAGGAAAGGTTTGACACATCTTTACATGAAAATAATCCAGCTCCTTTAATCTGTAAATTATCCTCTCTTGTTATCCAAAGCAAGTAATATATATAAAACTTAGTTATGTAAACCTGTTTTATCTCACAAACTTAAGCAGAAACTCAGTGTTAAGCAATTAGCTAAGAGCAACAGTTAACTTCAATCAGCCCCACAGACTCCACTTCTCTCTCAATCCATAAATTGTAGAACTTGTTACTCTGAAATGTCTCCTCCAGCAAGAACATGTTATAAGAATGAAAAATAGTTGTCACTAGTTTTGAGATCAATTCATGGCAGCAACAACACATTCCTCTTCCAGTGCTGTTCAGCTACCCCTTGTTTTCAATGTCTGCTACTAAAAGTGTTTGCTATACACCCGATTTGGATTGATCTGACATGGACTGTAAAATTCTCGTGTGTGTGTGTATTTATCTATACATATATGTATTTTTGCCACTTTCTGTAAAAAATGGGGGGATTAACATATCTTTTTCCTTTGTGATAGCACAGCACAATAACAGCAGTCATGTTTTGTCTCCTGTTAGCTGTTGCTGAAGGTAAGAAACCTATCACCGTATTATTAAAGTTGCACATCTGAGCAAGAAACGTTATTCTGAGCAGTCCTGGTCAACTTTTATGGGAGGGGTTGAAAATTTCAGGCCTGAACAAAAGAGAAAACTTCCATAATCTGGAAGGTATTTGCATTTTAGCACTTTATTATCCTTCAGTATGGTTTAAGATGGCTCTGAAATATGAAGCTAGAGCTGCACCAGCCCTTGCCTTGGTTCCAGAGTGGGGGTGGTACAGTGCAGGTTACAGACTGGTGCAGTCACACAAGGGTATGAGGGTCCAGGTGCACAGGTAGAAGGCACTGGCTTTTCAATGCACCATGCTGTCTTGGCATTTTGGTGTCCATGTAGTGCCTAACCCATAGGTTTGGACAAGTAGCAGCTTCAATCTCTAATTCAGAAGTTGTGTTATGATATCATGGGTTGACAATATCCCACAGGTCAACAGAATGAATTATATTTGTAAAAGGTTATACAAATATTCTGCATTTTTGCCTTGTCCCTCATGCTTTCTTTAGATTTGTTTGCTAGGTTAATATGTGGGTAATACATCTATTCATTCAGACATGAAAAGGGTAGCACAAATAGTTACTTGTGCTGATTTGACTTGACAATCTCTCTTGCTTCCTTTTTCTCCTATTTTTTAACTATTTCTCTTGACATAACTCCAGCTACTTCTTTCAGCTTCTGAGTCCCAAAGCTACCATCTGGCCTGAAGCTTGGAAAAGCTGTTCTCAATGTAGAATCTTCCTTATTTGACACTCCAGCTAAGACTTTTTATAATTTCTACTCCCACTATCCTAGGCATGCTAATAAAAAACAACAACAAATATTACTAAAAGAAACTGAAGAAAAACTTTTATGGTAGGAAAATAATTCATGCCAATGATGCTGAGAAAATTTGAATTCACTTCAATACTAGCAATCTGCTTACTTGGGGAAAAAAAAAAAAAACCAACTAACCCCCAAAACAATCCCCAAATACCAAAAATCCCACCTGACATGATTGTGCAGTAGATACTATGGGAAGAAATAATCTGCTCCATCATGACACTACAATACTTGAGCTGATGTTCCTCTTGCTGCTGTTACAGTACTAAATAGAGTCATGAAACGGCCAACCAGTCTTTTTATTTCTTACATAAAACAATAAGGACCATTAATTTTTCTTTAGCAGGTTTGTGATTTTATGGTAGCATATCAAAATATTGCCCTTAGTTTCATTTTTTGTCATCTTGAGAACAGTGAGTGAATCATTGCTTAGAATGTAATATGCTGTCCTAACTGTACAAATTTCCCTGAAGTAAACACTTTCCAAATCTGATTTGCAGTACTCATACCCTGGTCTTTGATTTGTCAGGAGCTAACTGCACAGTAGTACAATAGCAAGCAGGGACAGAACAGCAAATCACTCTAACTTAATTATGACAGGGACTGGTTGCAGTACTTTGAATAAAAAGAAAAGAAAAAAGACTCTTAGGAATTGAATCTTCCTGGTGAAAATAGGTTTCACAGAAGCCTGCAGATAAAACCAAATCTAAACACGAACTGTAGCTTGAAATAAACAAAGGAGACTGGAATGTTTCTTACTCCAGCATTTTATTTGACTCGTTTTAATAGTTCTGCATGTTCCATGGTTGGGAGCAATTTCTTTATAAAGTCTATTGAATAGTTCACTAAAACTAAAGACCCGTAGAGAGGAATTTCTTGGAAGTTCATATTGGGTCACTGGTTAGTGCTCTTGTGTTCTGAGACATCTGTAGGACTGGCCAGCACCAGATGCAACAGAAGGATACATAAACCTCACACAAATGGGTAGTGTTGGGTCAAGGAGTTGTGATCAACAGAATGAAGTCCAAAAGGCTGCTGATTGGCAGTGGTGTTTCTCAGGAATCACTCCTAAAGAAAATTCTGCTTGGAGTCAGTGCTAATGGTCTGGGCAGTGGGACAGAGAGCACCTCAGCAAGATTTTGGGTGAAGCCAGATCGGTGTGGGGAGCGCACAATAACCTCAGGACAGGGTCAGTCATTAAGAAGATTCTCAAAAGGCTGAAGATATGGATTCAAAGGAACTTCACCAAAAACAAAGTGCACAGTCCTAGAATTGAGACAGAATATTCCCATGCAATAACACAGGCTGGGAACTGGTTGTGAGAGACTGTAAGAAATGTATTTCCTCAATCTGGAGAACAAAAAGGTAAAGGGAGACCTTATTGTTGTTTTGAACTGTCTAGTCTGAGAGTACAATGTGGATGAAAACAGACACAGAAATACAGAATAGAACAAAAATGACAAAGGCTGATCTGCAGGATGCGAAATTCTGATCATATATTACAAAAGGTAATAAAACATTGGATAAGGTGGCACAAAGAGGTTGTGCAATCTCTATTTCCTAATTAAAATTCCAGCTGGAAAAGATTCCAAGAATTCTGGCTTAGGGTGGCCCTGCTTTGAGGAGCAGATTGGACAAAATTGGCTTCAGAGACCTCTTCTGGTTTAAACAAATCTACAAAATCATATTTTAGTGTTTAAAGCCTAAAAAAATGCTGTAACTTTGTTCTCTCACAAAATCTTCTTCTGCTCTAGCTGTTATTTCTGGATATTCTTGTAAGCAATAAATACAGCTCAATTCTTGTTTTTTAATCTCCTGATAACAGAATTCTGCTTATCTCACTAACAAATTTTCACATGTCTGATTAATCTGGTCTTTCATTAAACATTCAAATGGCTATTAGTTTTGTTTGATTTTACTGATCAATGGTATTTTTTATCCAGTGGGAATTCTACTTTTTTTTGTGTTTTTCCATGCTGCTTATCTTTTCTAAATCTCACTTTCTGCAATATTCAGTGTGAGATAGTGGTCTACTCAACACTTAGAGCAAGGACATCACTGGTCTGTGGGATGGCATAATTTATGCTGCTGTTCCTTCCTTTCCTTGTTCACTAAAAAAATATTTTGCTTTCTAACAGCAGCTGCACCTTAAGAAAAAGGTGCTATATCTAAAAATGCCATACATAAAATATATTAAGGCTGGATTCCTAAGAGTAGAAAATTTCTTTGAGATTAACAGGGAATAAAGGGGGTGGTGGAGTGGTGAGGAAAGAGATCTCAATTGCAAGGTCCATCTGCTACCTACAAGAAAAATCACTATTCTGTAGAAACAACTTCTGGCTGAGGAACAGTGTGCAAAACCACATCACAGTCTCTGCTAGCTGAGGATCCATTCTGCGCTAGTATGAAGATGTACGAGTACACTTCTCTTTGACTGTGTGGGCTTAGTTGTGATGGGAAGCATTATTCTCCTCTCCACTGTGTTAATTTCTCCTAGACTCCAATCCTTATATTTCTACTAAACTCACAAGAAATCCATTTAATGAAGAAAGGACAAGGTATAAGTCTTAATAACTTAGGCACTAATATGGATTTTCAAGAGAATTTGAGTTCTGATCAACAGTTAAAATACATTTGCTTTTTATGAGCTTCTTAGGGCTGGTCATACCTCCACTGAAAGCAAGGTAGTTATGTGGCTGCTATTGACAGCTCAATAACTCCATCAATTTTCTCAAATTACATTTATCTTAATTGCTTGAGCTCTCCAGTTCATAGACATGAATGAAAGAATTTTTGTGAGACTGTCAAGTAAAATGATCACATTTACTTGACCATGGGTTTGGTAACCACAGCTACCTTTGCGGTGTTAATACCCAGAAGTCCTGTATTCCTGTTGGACTACCTCTGGGATCTTCACGGTGTGCAAAGCTCACCAAACCTAGGAATGCAATGTAAATACCCAGAAACTTGAGCCACCTGAGAGGCTGTGCCCACATGGCAAGACGTAATGGGAAGAGGGTCTAGCCTGAGTTTTGGAAGTGGCATTATCATACTCAGCCCACTGCTCTGTCAGGGGAAACACAATCTACTGAGAACAGAATGCGTGAAGCCCTGTTATCATGTGGCCCTTTGAAATTGCTAGTGCATTAGAAAAATCAAGCTGAAATCCTTCAGCTGACCTTTTTTGAAGGCAGATCAGAAACTCTTACTGGGAATTTTGTACACTTACATGTATATGAGCACATGGAAAATATTTAAGATTCTCAAATTCTTGTTTTTCTATGTTACACACATGACTGCACAATTGTTCTGCATGAGGGCAAAATACTACATGGGCTGCAATTTAAGAGAAAGAGACTATTAGTACGATGTCATATTTCTTTGACAAGCGCATACTTTTGTATTGTATTAAAGCAAGGTCAACTCAAATTTTACATTGTTTTTCCTGGAAAATGCCAAGAGGCAAGAAAGTGTAATGTAACATCCCTTTTGATTTTATATCCAGGTTCTTGTAGAACAAGAGGGAATTAAGCACTCAGTGAAAAATTTTGCCATAAATATGTATGTAGAATTTCTATCCATTGAGAACTGTCTGAGGGAGACTTGATTCCGAAGTTGTAAACTTCCATTTGCCTTTATAATTAGGTGATCGTGTCCAAATAGCAATAAACCAGCACACAGTATTTTACTAAAAATACACCTGAAATTATTTAGGGAAGAACATATTCCTTTGTTTCATTGAAACTCACATAAATTAAAGATATTCAAAGCTAGAAAAAATAGTTCTCCCTTCTACTGCTCCTTTTTTTGCAATACTATTTTATCATTTGGCTCAAAATGTGGTAAGATTTCAGACCAGTGTCTTCATTAATTTCATGTGTCTACTGTCAATATCCTAGTGTGTTAAATTACAAAGTAGAGAAAAAATCTAACTTTGCAGATGACTAGGAGGAACAGAGAAAACAAACAGGACAAAATGAAGAAGGAAAAAGGAAGAGCTCAGCAATGTGACAAAAACATTAGCCAACCATTGGTCAAGTGAATGAGTATTTCAGTGAGGGAGGAATTAAAACTTAACAGCATAATGAAGAGAACTAACAAATAAGAGATGGTGAATCATAGTAAAGAGTCTCAACACATTGCAATTAAATATGGAGTATAAAAAGTGGAACTCAGAGGAGAAGCTTTTGCCCCTAAATAATAGTTCGTATGTGCATTCATAGAATGAACAGTTTTTAATGAGGAATTCCTTCAACTCCTTTCATTAGAAAGTGACAACTTTCATTAGAGGAATATTTGGTGACATTTTTTCTTCTCTCTAACCTTTTGGTAATTCATCCCTACTTATGTCACATTCCATTTTTGTCTTTGGTGAATTTTCCAATTTATCATAAAAGGAATAAGTCTCAGGTCCATATTTTACTAACATGGAGCAAGAAAGAGTTAATGAAACTTCATTCAAAAGAGAAAAAAAAAAGCCCGGTAGTTTCCAAGAGCTAATAAACAAGAATTCTACCCAGTTTGGGGGAATGTTTTTCCATTTTGATTTGGGTTCTTTTGCAAGGTTTCTTCTTGCAGAGGACACATATGCTAAAATATATTTTTTAAAAGGTCATGATTTGATATTTTTCCAGACAAAATGGAAAAGACATGAAAATACAGTTTTTGAGCTGAAAAGGGCTACTGAGGTCAGTGATCAGAGAGTGAACACATGATAATATAGCAAATAAGCTAAGAAGTCAGAGCTACACTATTGTTTCTGCATTAAAGACTCAGATTTCTGGCAGGCAACATTTCTATCAAAACAGTATCCTGAAATGCAATACAGGCTGCTGTACATGAACAAATCCTGGGGAGCTTTGAGGGGGTTTTTGGGAGGGTTTTTTTTTCTGTCTACAAGCTTTATCTTACACATTTCCAGCTACAAGAGAGAAAGCTAACCCAGTGAGAGCCCCAGGAGAAAACCAGCTGATACTGGCATGGGCACAGTGACTGATCTAAGAGAAGATTGCAACTCAGCAACAAATGTAATGGTTAGGAGAATAAGCAATAGCACTAGGCAAAGGGGTGAGGGGGCTTGAATAAAATTAAGTCAACATATTCATGGTATTTTGAGTTAATCTTTATAAACTGAGTAAAGAATGAGAAATCCAGGCTGAAAGAAAAAGGAAAAGTCTTCAAGCATTAAATAAAAGAGATACTTAGAGTGATCTGCAGTTATGTTAATTCATTTATGACTTTTAATTGAAATATTATTTATAAGGCAACAGAAGGTAATGGCCATATTTTTTCTGTGAAATGTGTTTAACTACACAAGCCAAAGAGAGTCCTTCCCTTGTGGATTAAATGGTAATTTGGATGATCTATTTGCTTTTTATCTAATCCTAACCAATAATGTCTCACTGAATTCCTACAGCACCTTCATAGGAAAAAGTGAAAATATAAGGAATGCTCCTGTGTCTTATGAGGAAAAAATTCTGGATGAACAATAATTGCAACTGATACTTTTATCTTGTTTAATCAATTACAAATCCCATGTCTTGTCTTTTACAAGTTGGCTGAAAAATATAAAGTCATAATGCTTAAGTGAATATCCAAGAATAATTTTGAAAGGGATTATCAGAACTTTCTCCAAATTCACAACTCCTCATCTATCCTATTTTTCTACTCTATTCACTTACCTTCATCTACCCAAATTCACAAGTCTTCATCACTTGCAAGAACCCTAACTGGCAAAGCAGCATAGTTTTCAATAAACTAACATCATTTGAACAGTATTTCAAAAAAGGCTACACAGCTTTTTGGGGGAAACAAATGAATTATGCATCTTAAATATCAACAAATATTTATACAGCTAACAATCTGCATCTTAAGTGGTCTCTAGAAATTTAAAGAAAGGGCATACTGTAGTACTCCATGGTAAACTCAATAATAATTAGAATTCCTAGCAAGCTGTTAACTAATGCAGACATATTAACATGTATTTTTAGCTGAGCTTATTTTGTTCTAATAAAATTTAAAGAAGCATAGCTGAAGGGTAAGAAGTAGCAGCATCTGCTCTACTATCAGCTCTGCATTCTGCTGTGCCATTTAGGCACTGCCAGCATGTATGTTTTTGAAATACTGAAACGAAGCCCTAGATTGATCCACTACTACTGCTTTAAAATAGTCTAAGTCTCTACTTTTAAATTCAGGATTTCTGGAGGGATGCAATCTCAAAAGTAGCAGCCTAAATTAGAGACTTAGCTCAACAGAAGTGGTGGCGCTTGATCCTTATGGCAGTCTCTCAGAAAACAGATCCCACTGTATGTATCCCTACACATAGCTGTGTGTTTCTCTTTGATGTCCAGTCTCATTAAAAGCAGACTTTTTAGTTTTTTTAATTTTTCAAAATATTTTTGTGCATTCCAACACTGCAAGGCTAGTGTCTGTTTCATGACTGGGAATCCTGCTGAAGCAAGATGGCACAAACGTTAAATGGAAAGTGAATTGTTTTGTAGTGCTGATGTTTCTTAAGCGATACAGATTTCTCTGAAGGACAAATAGCAAGGTAAAGAAGAGTCTGGGCCTTTACATGTGCTTTGGAGGCGAGTAAATATTACATGAAAAAATAGTTCTTAAAGCCTTTGCAAAGAGTTTGCTGCATGCTTTCACCCTTCCCTTCATATCTGCTTGCAGGCTGGTGCAATCAGAGTCCTGTCAATGGCACTTCTAAGATATGATGGGTTAATTCTCATCTCTCTGGGCATCACTGGAGCTAGACAAGGTGTGAGATCTGAGGGCACACTGGCAGTGTGGAGCATGTTGAGCGCCTTGGACAGTGTAATTCAGACACCTCAAGGAATATCTCCCCCAGGATGTCTCACAGAAATGAAGTTATAATCTGAGAAGTTGTTACACTAGATTTGCTTTTCTTTAGGAATTGTGAAGAAATATAATTTAGTTGACTTCAGGCAGCAGGACAAATCTCTTCAGACTTTGCACACCAGACAGGCAGAAAGAAACAGCAGAACTATCCTGTTCACTGAGTATTGCTTGATTTTAAGTGATCAAGGTAACATTAGAAGGAGTGTAGTCACTTTTGCGAAGACACGCGTCCAAGAATTAATTTAGTAATTTGTGAAGTATTAAAAATAAATATGTTACCTTTTGGGTTTTTTTTTTTTTTTGGATGGAAATTATATTTAATTTATGATGTATCTCTGCAAATGGAGTCCTCATCCCTCAAATATATACTCTGGGGATCTCAGTATATAGACACCTTTTATTACAATGTAATTTGCATACAGTAAAGGGAAGGGAAGGGAAGGGAAGGGAAGGGAAGGTGCGGGAAGGTGCGGGAAGGGAAGGTGCGGGAAGGTGCGGGAAGGTGCGGGAAGGGAAGGTGCGGGAAGGGAAGGTGCGGGAAGGGAAGGGAAGGGAAGGGAAGGGAAGGTGCGGGAAGGTGCGGGAAGGTGCGGGAAGGTGCGGGAAGGGAAGGTGCGGGAAGGGAAGGGAAGGGAAGGTGCGGGAAGGGAAGGGAAGGGAAGGTGCGGGAAGGGAAGGTGCGGGAAGGGAAGGTGCGGGAAGGGAAGGTGCGGGAAGGGAAGGTGCGGGAAGGGAAGGGAAGGGAAGGGAAGGGAAGGGAAGGGAAGGGAAGGGAAGGGAAGGGAAGGGAAGGGAAGGGAAGGGAAGGGAAGGGAAGGGAAGGGAAGGGAAGGGAAGGGAAGGGAAGGGAAGGGAAGGGAAGGGAAGGGAAGGGAAGGGAAGGGAAGGGAAGGGAAGGGAAGGGAAGGGAAGGGAAGGGAAGGGAAGGGAAGGGAAGGGAAGGGAAGGGAAGGGAAGGGAAGGGAAGGGAAGGGAAGGGAAGGGAAGGGAAGGGAAGGGAAGGGAAGGGAAGGGAAGGGAAGGGAAGGGAAGGGAAGGGAAGGGAAGGGAAGGGAAGGGAAGGGAAGGGAAGGGAAGGGAAGGGAAGGGAGATGAACCACTGCAGCAATTACCAAGGTACAACCAGGGACTGCATCTCTGAAGCAAAGCTGGGAATCCTGTTATTTATGCCCTTTGCAGATTGCTCACAGGGACATAAAGCACATGTGTGAATGTGGAGTGTAAAGGAGTTGTTTGTCAGAGAAGGATCAGGAGGAAATTTCTTAAGCTTCCCTCATCAGTGTGTTTTGAGTGCCTGACCAAGAAAAGCATCCAAAGCCATCATTAATAAAAATAAATAAGAACCTAGAAGGAATATGATCCATATCACAATTCAACTAACTGCCGTCTAGAGAGTAAGAAAGTGTTTAAGTAAGAAAATAAATGGGAATGTTATTGATGACTCCTTTTCCTCCAGAGATATGATCTTCTACAACTTTCTGTTTTCAGCACCTTGCTCATTTTTCCAGCAGTAAAGCTAGGTCTAGTGCCAATAGGTTTTCTTTTTAATTGCCTTTCACAGGGGCTTTAATAGGAGTGCAGAGATCCCAGGAGGCACCCAAGAGCACAGAAGGAAGAGAGTGGAGGTAGGACTGTCTGCCCACAGACCACGCTAAGAGAGTAAATATCCCATTAGAGAAACACAAGAACAATTGCACTGCACTTACAGTTTTTAAATATCATTACACTGCTACTCAATGCAAGAAAGGAATCCCACAACTCTTAGGTCTTAAGTAGAGAGTACCTCTGTCAAGGAGTTGTAAGTTCCCTTCACTTTTCCTCCTGTGCTGCTTTCTCTCTTTTCTCACCATGCCTACCACCCACTTTCAGCGGCACAGGCTTTCTTAGCATCTGATAACTGCATAAAACAAGAAATTACTACTTTTCACTTTTTTATGTCTAAATATTAATGCAGGAAATTATTATAGCTGTCTTTTTTTTTTTTTTTAGTTAAATGGGAAATTTGAACTCAGTTTTTGGGTGGCCACACAAAGTGACAAGTAATACACAAGTGTAATATATTATTTTGCGTTTCTCAAGAAAAAGTTTATGATGACTGTTTAGAGATTACTCTGTGTTTTATAAGCAACTGTACTGTTTACATTCATTTTTTATCTATTCTATGTGCTTACACAATTACTATAATACCTTGGAGCCTCAAAACCCTTTGAAACGCAGATGTTGGTAAGACTGGAGAAGAAAACCACAGTGCTATTATAGTTAGCTAACAAAGGAGAGTCAGAAGCCCGAGACCCTTTTGACACATGTCAGATGCAGTTCTATGCATCTACACCTGTAAGGCTGTAGAAGAGCATGTGGATGCTGATGTTGGCAGGCTGTGGTGGTCTTGACGAGGAAGTGAGTCTTCAGGAAGTTTCAGGAAGAACAGATAGATCTCTGTGGACTTACGGGGTTAAATATCGGAAGATGCTGAGAAGTTCCCTTTTTCTTGCGGCCACTTGAACAGGAGACGTGGAGCCGGGCTGTTCTGTGAGAAGGGCCCGGCAAAGCGCTGCCGCTCCCGCAGGGGCAGCGGGCGGAGGCGTGGCCGGGCTCCGTGGGCTCCCGGCGGCCGAGGGGATGCTCCCAGCCCCGGAGCCCCGGAGCCAGCCGAGCCGGGGGCCGCTGCCAGCGGGGGAGCCCGGCCAGCCGGCCCCTCTCCCCCGGGAGCAGCCCCGAGCCCCGGCTGGGCCCTACCCCGTGAGACCGAGGGGTGGGCAGGAGGAATTTATCAACATTTATCCGCATTTTTGATTCCCGACTGCTCGAAGCTCTGCTCGGTCTTGAAATCTGACACCACAAGCCGCAGCCGAGGGAGAGAGGATCTGGGCAAGATGGAGCTTTCAGAAGTCCAACCCTTTCCCGGACAGAGAGAAGAAGGACAGAGTGATTTAACACGAAAAGAGACAGCATGATACAGAGTCAGCGGAAGAACTGATAAAGATCATTAGAAGAAAGAATTGAGGCAGTGGACATTTCTGACTAGACTTCTCTGGATGTAAACCATAGAAACCAGACTTAACATATCCCTTCAAATCATAAAAAAGATATGCATTTAGGGACATGTTCAAATTTGTGTGTAGATTTTGAACAAAATGTGTGTGATGGACTAAGTGATACTGATGTTGTAAGATGCTTGAACAGAGGTAGAGACAAGTCCTCTGTGCTAGTGAAGAAGTGAGAAGATCTCTCTGTTCTCTGAAATGAAAAATCATTTGTTCTTTGAAGTTACTTATCTTTAAAAAGTGACACCCTAATATGCAGAAGTCTAGACCCATGACCCATAAGCAGCTTGGGAAACTGCTAATGGGGGGTGACAGAAGCAGGGTTTTTTACCAAGCGGCTGTTTTTTTGTGAAAGTTAAAACTCACAAGAGAACAGTTTCAAGTTGTCAGTGAGATCCCTGAGACATCAAGAGAGACTCCTCTCCCAAAGTGATGAAAGATTACAGTTTAAATAGTGAAACTGACAGAAAAACATCGTTTTGTCTCTCTACGTTTGTTGTGAGAAAATGAACAGTTATTGAGGAAGGGAGAAAAGTTTTGAAGAGTTCCATTTTATTTTGGTTTTTTTATTTCAATTTTTTTCTTTTTTTTTTCTTCCTTCATTCTTTAGTATGTGTAAATAAACTATCTTTGTATCTTTTAAAGTTTAAACCTGTTGTGCTTTTTATTTTCTCTTAGTCATATCCCACAAAAGAGCAAAGACTGAAACCATCACATAATTGGTATGTTGGCCAAGAAAATGGGTCAAAATTGCAAACATGAAACTGCTACATGAATTCGTGTTTCCGCTTGGTTCAAACTTAAAACTAGAACACAGAGTATACAAAGAGCTGTCTGAAATTCAGATATGTCTGAATTTGAAGGAATTTTCAGAAACTACTGTCCTGGTTTACATTGGTGATGACCATCGATGACAAAGACAAGAGATGTTTGAAATATCTCCACCAAAGTTCTCTCTGTAGCTCTTATTTCCTAACAACTCTAGAAAAATTGAGCCCTTTTGGATTTCTTTTTTTTTCTAAGATTGTTGCATAAAACTTAGCTAAGCCCCGGGTTTCAACTTTCTAGATTGCTGGGCTACCTCGTAATACAATATTCACCTATTGTTTGAATGTACTTATTTTTGTTTGTCTGAGGCAATTTTAACCAGTCTCAAAACTTCAGAGATTGAAGCAGCATAACTTTTCCCTGAATGCTAATTAGCTTGATAACTTTGTTTATTTACAGACTATTAAGCAACCTGTTAAATTAATATGTGGCATCATAATACACCTTTCAGGTTCCTTGCAGCTGCTTGCTTGGAAGGTTGTTTAACAGAGGAGCCGTGGCTGATGGAATGATGGTCTCACAGGATTTGCAACTTACTGAAGGAGCAGCTTTTTTTGCACAAGTTGTATCTGTGGCTCACTGAATTGTCTTAGAAGTCAGATGTTAATTGTATCAATAAACACAGCAACAGAGCCTTTCACAGGTCCCATGATAGCCACTTTTGCTTCGGCTGGGGTTCTTAAAATGCTCTTTGACTCTATTTTTCCACAGTTGACTTGTACCACACAGCTAGCATTTCTCTCTGAGTCATCTACCAAGAAAATTGGAACTGCTGGTGAAATATCCACAGGCCCCATTCTGCACCATTCTGCACCAGGCATATCAGAAGTTTCAGAAGAAAATCAATAAATTATTCCCACAGACCACCAATCAGCAATAAAATGGGATTTTCATCAGTAATAGTAGAACATTTTCGCATTCATGCAAACCCCACCATTATTGCAAGTTCAATTAGCTCTGCTATTCCTTGTTAAAATATTTTAAGAACTGTAAAAGTGGATTCCAAGTTCTGCAGCCTCAGTTTTATGATTGGAGAGAAAAGGCAAAGGGATACAGGCAGTTCTGCATGTATGTAAGGTTTTATAAGAAGTTCCTCTCAAAGTGAACTCTGAAATACGTTATGTTCACATTATGCTCTTTAGCACACCTTTATAGTTTCAACCACTTCTAAGATCTGCCATTATTAGTTGCATTGAATCAAGCACCTATCTCAGAAGAGATAGGTGCTTAACTTTATATCTTAGATTTTGGGGAAAGCACTCTAATAAATGGGATCTGAAAGAAAATATTGTTGGTTCTTGCCAAGAACATTCTAAATATTTTAAAATGTCATTTTTCAGTTTCTTATTACACAGTAATTAACACAAAATTGGAATAGATTCTATGCAGTACACCTCATCATTTCATAGCTGGATAGATGACACTGACTCAAAATACCTGCACAGCAATAAAGTTTATAAACCATTTTGCAGTAAAAAAATATAATCATTACTAATGGAGTGCTGAATAGGAGCTAAATTCTCCTCAGTCCCCAGCATAATGCAGAGATTAATAAAACAGATAAATCGAGTATCTATCACCTGGAAATCCTAGAGATTCTGTAGTTCCCTCTTTTTTTCTCTTTTTTTCAGAATCATTGAATGGTTGGGGTTGGAAGTCACCATTGGGGAGAGTTTCTTTTCTTTTTATTTTTCCCTACTTTAAAACATGCATTGATACATAGCACAACCTGGTAATGTCAGTAATAAGGGTTTTTATTGTCATTTTGTTTTAATTTATGTTTAATTAACCAGCATAAAGAAGGCAGTGTTACCATTGTGGAGCTCAGGATATTTTCCCATATCTGAATCCTCTCTGAAGTACATGGTTACACAAAGCCTTGGCTGCCCTGCCCCAGTGCTGGCCCTGATCCCCTCTGAGCTTGGAGGTGGCTTCCACAGTCCCTTCCAAATGTCCCTTCTCTGACCCTCTGATGTTTTGACAGGAGTAGGATTAACCCACATTTAAAATCTTGGGTTTTTTGCAACTGGCTTTGTATTGATGTATCAATTTTATTTCTTTTATAACCCCCTTTTGTCTCTTTGCTGGTATGCCCATCAGTTATCACCAAAGAACCCTGTGTCAGTCCTCCCAGCATGCAAACTCTACAGTTGTTCAACGTGACTTTTCCCATGGTAGAACAAAAAAAGAATTAATCTGTTTAAAATACAGTCAATTGAAAAACAGATTGGCTATTTTGAGTTCACTAATTTTTTTCTTAATGTTGCAAATGTCAGGGTAGCAGTCATGGTTTAATTCTTTCTGGATTACAGTCCAATCAGGACTTGTTAAAATTGCTCCCATGTGGAACAATAATCCATAAACAAAGAAAGAGAGGAGTTGTGCCTGCATTTCAAGGACAACCCCCCACTACTTTGAAAACCAAGGTAAAAAATTACTGTTTTCTTACCATCAGTAGGAAAGCTTGAAACACACATGAGTGATGCACAACTTGGAGAAAGTCTGTTCAAATGGCATTATGAACAAAACATTTGTCGAACGACAAGAGAACTGTAGAGATTTTTTTTTTCTCCCCCTACTCTCCCTATCTCCATAAGGAAGGCTAGAAATATATGGTATAATAAAGGACTTAGAAAAAGTATGTTCAAATGGTATTATGAATACTGTGCTAGCAGAGGAGCTACGTTCCATGCCTACATGAAAATAAACCAGCTGCCTTCACTAAAATGGATGGGGCTTATTGTTATTCTGTCTTAATTCACAGATTTCCCTTCTGGTAGAATTTCAAATATATATATATATAATTATATATATCTAGATATATAGATATATTTATATCCTTGAAAAAATTGTAAAATAAGTAAAAATCCACCCCCCAAAAAACAAAACAAAACAAAAACAAAACCAAAAACAACAACAAAAAACCCCACAAAAACCAAACCAAACCAAAACTTAGGTAAAGAACATTAAAAAGGCCTTTGCTTTTTTCCCTTTTTTCCAGAAACATGTTCCTCACAGGCAACTTTCAAACTGAGTATTTAGTACAGCTCTGGACACCTGATGATTTTTAATGTAATAGGAAATGTTTCTGTTCTTTTCAAGACAAACAATCTCTATGTGGGCTTAAGACAAATACCAATCAACATGACAGGCAGAAACAAACACATGCTCTTCTGTATGATAATATGTTCTAATTCCCTCTTGATCCAGAAGGGTAGATATTCAAAAATCACTGAAATTTATACTGGTTTTTAATTATGAATATAGGTCCCAGGTTATCCCAGAGGTGCAGACTTCAGCGACTGGTGCATTCAGTAGATGGACAAAAGATTAAATAATTAATTTTAATCTGCTTAGAATAAACGCTGTAAATTCCATTTTATGTAAAGCTGTAAGTATACTGATTGCAATAAGCAGTATATAGTGCTCTGTAACACCTATTTTTCCCTTCAGCTAAGTTTCTCTGATATTAGCAATTTCTGTGTATTCACATCCTAGCACCCTCTCCAGGTATCAGCGTACATATTAGCTCAAGAATATAAAATAAAATAAAATGTGCACTCTGTAAAAACTCACAGAGGCTAAGAAACCAGATATTACACAGTATTTAGGTATAGCATAATAGAGACTAACACTGTAATTCTGTTCCTAATGAACACCATGGACTTCTGTCAATGACTTCTGTAAGAATATTACTTTGCATAAGAAAGACATCATTGTATGGTCACCCAGTATAATCTGCATAAACACGTCAGAGAAATCAATCTAGTAACATCTTAATTGAGTCACTTCTCATTGTACTGAAGTATAACCTATCAATCCAATTTGGGCATAGAAGTGTTAGAACTATAAAATCAATTCCATGTTAAATATACTTTATTTCTTTCTCCTTTGGATTTGTCTACTTTTAACTTCCAAACACTTGATCCGCCTATAATGCTTTTGTGCTCTGAGAAACCTTCCACAGTCTTACAACACAATAACTGTCTTTTAATATTCTTTAGGATATATTTGCTATGGGGAGAGGGTTTGGTCTAAATCAGCTGCTTTTCTTTTAAGGACAATTTCTATTTGCATTAAATTGCCATTCTATTCTATTCTATTCTATTCTATTCTATTCTATTCTATTCTATTCTATTCTATTCTATTCTATTCTATTCTATTCTATTCTATTCTATTCTATTCTATTCTATTCTATTCTATTCTATTCTATTCTATTCTAACAGCTGAGCAACACAAAGGGGTTTTAAGGACAATGAGTATCCTCATGCTCTCCCCCACTCAATGAATATATATGATAGAGGAACACTTAGGGAAAATTAACACGAAACACTGGTTTCTCCTGTTAATTAAACTCTTAACGGATTTCTGTAGGTAAGCTTGCCCTTTCTTCCCTCACAGGCCAGAGAGACCTTCTCAGGCTCAGGAGATGAAGAAAAATAGCACTACATGTAGCCACAGGCATCTGCTACAACACCTTCCCTAATGTGAGATATGTGCAGTGGGTAAAGCTCCATTTGAGCCTTTCCCAGCAGTGAGAAAAGCAGCCCCTGCTCAAGTGCAGTTTATCTCTCCTAAAACAGACATCTGAACTCAGCCAGATGAGTTGTGCCCTGAAAGGACCTCCAGTGATAGAAATGGGATCCAGGGCAATGATCTCAGATGGAGGCATGCTTAGAGGGGTTACATGCAGTTATGTTTAATTAGTTACACCTTCACTGTAATACTTTTCAAGAGAATCATTCATTTAGGAAAAAAAGTGCCAAAATTTGAAACTTATTTCTTGTCTGAGAGACAGGGGTGTTTAATCAAGAGTCCTTGCTTCCTGAGGAAACAAATAAAATTCCTTATTTCTGAGCAGATCTTGTTGGAAGGAATAAGGCATCTCAGTGTGTGGGCAGGGAATTCATATTGGCATAAAGGGTTAAGATGCTAGCACGACTGAATGTTCTAAAAATTATTTTTTTCTTGGTGAAATTGTATACAAATTTCATATTTATTAAATATGTGATCAAATCTCTAATAAGTATTTTTTTATACTCCTTTAGCATTGACAATAGTTAGATTCAGTTAATGGGGTATGAATATTGATTAAATATTTGAGTATTTAGGATTCTGAAAATATTCACTATTTTCATGCAGAAAATATGTTTTCAAAGGAACTGATTTGTTGCTAGATATAAACGTCTCATATCAAAATCTTACATAATTTAGAATTTTTTTTTCTTCAGTTTTCCATTCTATCAATGCTTCGTTTTCATTTTAGGAGTAATTTTCAGAGTTAATGTATGCAACTAGGGGTTTTTTTCCAAGATAAAACAATGAACAAGCAAAGGAAAACAATTTTTCTCATAGGATTGATAATCTGGGTTAAGTATATTTAGAGTTATTTTAAGAATTATTTAAAAACAATAGTGATATTATCAAATTCACAAATTAGTTTGGAAATTAGGTGAAAAAAGAAGTGAAATGTCATTTGGAATGGGAGAATTCTTTTAATTACAGCCCTTTCCTTATTAAGGGAAAAATATAAATCAAAACCACAAAAAAACCCCCTCTGTTGCAGTAACCTATACAAAGAAACTGAATAGCAGATGCAGAATGGAACTATAAATAATTTATTAAAAACCTACAGCTCCAAAAAAAGCAACTAGTTAGTGTGTGCTGTAGTAAAAGGATGTTGTCATTTTACTTAGATGCTGATTTTCATGACTTTAAATGATAGAGAAATAATGTATTGCATTTCTGCAAAACATTTGAACTAATATCATGACAGATCCTGTTTCGTGAATTCAAATGACAAAAGCTGCAAAAACAATAAAAAGTATGTACATTATTTTACAAACTGCTTTATGGATAATTATGGAAACGTCATTACTAATATGGAACTGTATGTGAGTACCTGTGTTTCCCCTCAGTTCATCAGAGGACTGTCTTGTTCTGTGTTATTAGGACATTTTAAGAATGTCTGAGATAATTATATTCGTGCAGAAAAAAAATCTGACAGTGACAGAAGAGGGCTGGGAGGGGTTAATGAAAAATTTTAGAGTTTGGTTTCAGTGAAACAGTATCTATTTCAATGTGGCCAAGGATCGTGTATATAAGAAAAGAGAATGCAAGCTAAAATAATGATATGGGTTTGCTAACCTGGGAGATAGTGACGCTGAAAAGTACTTAGGGCCATGGTGGATAATCAACTAATAATGAGATCCCAGGTGACACTGCAGTAAAAAGAAATAATGGATAGAAATATGGGATGGTGAGTAGGAGTTGTGAGATTATAATACATCTGCATTTGACAATAATGAAACCATTCATGGAATAATTCATCCATTTCTGCTATTAGTGCATTGAGAGATGCTAAAAACCTGCAAAGAATTCAGAGCAGAGCAGGGGGAGTAACTAAAACCTGGATAGCAGTGTGGCATGCCAGCAGACAGAAGGTACTCCATCTTTCCAAGGAGAAAACTACTGGGTCAGTTGATGGTCTCTAAGTGTCCCTGAAATTTCTCCACAGAAATTCAACAGAAGTCTTTTCAGTGTAGAATATTATGGCAAAACAAAACCAATATAGGAAAGCAAACATGACTTGGCATATAGGGACAGAACAAGTGGTAATTAAGGAAACTTCCCAGTGTGGCATTCCCAGGCTGTGGCAGTGGCACTGCCAGCTCCAGGGACTGTCACTGCTGGCACTGAAGCCCCTTCACGGCGGAGGCTCCTGTGACCCGAGGGGTCCCTGCCTGCTCCCCCACACCCCCTCACACTCACCCTGGTGTCCTGACCGGCTCCACCCTGGGTTTCCCACGGCAGGGTGTCCGATGTCTCATTCCATAAAGCCATTTACTCACGGTGCAGTAACCCAGAAACAGCTCCAGCCGGTGGCTCCGAGGAGGGACCCATGAACAAAGGAGCTGCTGGGCTTTTACCCCTTCACACACCAAGCATGGGAAAGTCTGGATTCCTGGTCACCAGGACGGACCACAGGTGTCTTTGCTATGCCAAGGGGTGGCTGTTCACAGCCTCTTGGCTCAGCCTTGCACCCCTGGAGCTTGAACTACGGCTCCGACTGCAGCTGCTCATCCAGATACCTGCATGGAGTGTGCTCCTCAACAGGAATGTCTTCAAACTGACAGAGGGAAAGTTTGGCTTTGATATTAGGAAGAAATTCTTTACTGTGAGGGTGGTGAGGCACTGGCACAGGTTGGCCAGAGAAGCTGTGGATGCTCCACCCCTGAAAGTGTTCAAAGCCAGACTGGATGGGGCTTTGAGCTAATAGGTGGAATCTCTGCTGATGTCAGAGGGTTAGAATGAGGTGATTTTTAAGGACCCTTACAACCCAACCCATCCTGTGATTCCGTGATTTGAATTCATCAAGAAGAAAAAAGACAAATGGAAATTATTAATCTGTGGAATCACTTTCAAAATTTCATGGTGAAGTTTTTGTTATTAGAATCTATAAAGCCAGAACAGGATGTTTGTTCCACAAGACACCACACACTTTTCTTCAACTCTGACTATTTTGGGTTGGAATTGATGCATGGTGCTCCTACGGTTTGAACTTGTAAGAAAATTGGAGTGCTCCCTAAGGCCTACCAAAATCTATGAATGGTGTTTATTGATATGGAGAAATAGCTGGCACTCCCAGATGTGATTTGGAATATTGCCTCCCATTGTGTACAAAAAATGGTTTGAACTTTTATTAAAGACTCCAGTTTACAGCTTATGTACACTTAAAATATTATGATTACCTGGAGTCTGAGGTCTCAGTCACAGGCAGTAGATCACATGGCATGACTTCATCTTACAGATGCTGCACACATGGAAGCACACATCAACCTGAGATCATGGTAGATCTACATGATAGTTCCTCTCAGCATGAAGGGTGCAAAATATGGGCACCTCTGGTCATGATGTTCTTGTGCCCATACTGGGAGGAAATCTGCCTAAGCCAAGAACTTTTAAAAGAATAACATTAAAGTTCCAAGTGCTGTTTGGTTTAGCCAACTGGCAGCTTGTGGTGCAGACCTCAACACTGACAAAGGAAGATGCTGAAGCTGTTGTCTTTACATGGAACATTCTCATCTTATTCCCCTTACTACACAGAGACAAGACTCCAACATCTGCTCTTGCCACCTGGGGTGCAGATCCTGGCCCCTTTGTAGGAGTCCACAGTCTACAACGAAGGAAATTATAGCAAAAACAGCTTTGATGGAGAATACTGCTACCTTAGGCCTCAATTATTCAGAAAGACCAATCTGATTTCAGAAGTTATTATTCTTCTTGTTTGATCCACCAGTGGTTTGTTCCAATGCCTTTCCCCAGGAGGCTGAGCCTGAATTGTATTCCAGGGGCAATTCAGAAACTAGAAGGCAAGCTGTGCCTCATTTTTGAAAATTAACATTTAACTTTAATTGTTCCTTCCCACGCTACTTTGGAAATTATTCCTCTGTGCAAACTGAACAAGAAAGGAAAAGGTCACGTTCAGATGTAGATTTTAAAAACCCCTGAACATTAGCTCTAGTTTACCACCTTGTCTTCATCTTAAATATAGCAATAAAAACAAAACAAACCTTGTCTGCATGCCTGCTTTACATTAGAGCCTTATAACAGAAGTTATATGTTGTCTTTTTCTTTGCTTAAAAGAAAAATAACCAATTTGCTCTTGTGTGGTTCAGGGGAAAATAGCCTTGAGAAAATGTTATTGATGTAGTGTATTTATGTAGGGTTTCAAGACAAATTATGCCATCAGCAAATAAGGTCAGAGTAGCAGAGTGAATTACTGGCAAAAACAGGTTCCTTGCAAAGGACAAAGGTTCTTTTAAATGCGTATAAACCTTGAAGCCATATGAGGAGAAATAATACAGATTCAGTATGGAATGTAGTATTTTAAAGCTCCCATACGATTTTTTTGTGGTTGACTATTGCCTTTCAGGAAGGATGAAGAGCCCTGCATGACAGAATATCTGCCTATGATTACTGGGAGGCAGTTTAAGGGCTTCCTTGAAGTGTGGTGTAGCTGTTTCAGACTTGGGACCCTGCCTTCAGCGGGGAAAACACGGCATTTAGGGATGAGTTCCTACTGCTTCTCACGGAGTCCTAATGCAGTTTTCTACAGCAGGGAAGAAGGAACACATCAACAGATGCCAAACAACCTGCTTAACCACAAGTATGCACAAGAGTACACTGCACAGAGGAGCACGCTATTTAGTTTTTAACAAAGAATTCTGCTCTGCAGTTCTGGATATTTCATGTAATTCCTCATCTGTCTGAAAACTGTTTAACACAGGTGCTGCTAAATTATTCCTAGTACACTTCAAACCTTTCTGCCAATCATAAAAGTGAGTTTTGAAGATTTATTTCTGGACAAGTTTTGGTTTGGCCAAATTATAACACCAGTTATTTAAGAAAAAATCATAATCATAATAATTTGATAAGTAATCTTTAAATAAAGCAGCATATTAAGCATGTCAACAATGCTTTGCAGTTGCAATTGGCAATGGCATCTTTTTTAAAAGAGTAAAGTCCTTGCTTATCAATGCACCAGGGCCCTCAAGCTACACATTTTTACACTAGTTATTCATGACAATTCAAAGACTGGAAAAGACACCAGAAAGAAGATCTTTCCCTTTATAGGGATGCCCTAACTTTTGGGATAGAGCAACACACAGGATGAACTGACAGGTACAGCCAAAGCCAAGACTGTATTTACTGCACTGATGCATCCCCAAGACCACGGTGAGCACCAGCTTGACAGGACTGATACTGGAGAGGGTGAATTCGAGTGGCCAAGAGCTGAGCCTGTGAAAGAGCTGACACTGTCCTTGCAGGTGGTGAAGGCAATCTCCATCCTAATCCCACACCTGACTGGCAGCAAACACTGTGGATGCATTTGTACAATTGTACACATCCAGGCTTGAGCCCTGCAAGGATCTCTTCTGTTCTCAGCACGTTTCTCATCCCAGGCAACAACCAGACATTGCTGAGAGGATCACAGCATATCCAGAGTTGTAAGGCCCCACCATGATCACTGAGTCTGACTCCTGGCCCTGCACAGACCCGAGATGGTCAAGTATAGTCCCAGATTTGTTCCTGATAGGCTACTAGGGTATCAACAACTTATTTTCAGGGCTTAGGAGTCTTGCTAGGACAACACTGGGCTGCCTCTGGGGCTGGCTGAAGTTGGGATGAGCCCTGGATGGTGAGACACTGCTCTGCTCTGAGTGGATGCCTCTGTCTTCTCCCACCCCAGGAGCAACAAAACCCTCCTGCCCTCAAGTCCTACTGTGGGTGACAGTGGGCAGTTAGGACACAAGCATTTAACAACTCTTATTTGCAAATAAGGACTTTCTCCTTTCAAACCTTTAAATATCACTGCTGAACTAATCTGTCATGATAGTGAATCATACAATATGGTCACTGAGGTTAAACTGACAGTTAAAACTGCTTTTTTATGCTTTCCACTGCTCATTTTTAGCTTTCCAAAACTTTGTAACATCACTTCTTACTTCTTGGGCATGTAACGTCACTGTGCTTCTGCTTTCCCAAATGTTACTTGCTGCATAAGACTAAAGAACACTTCTGTCCTTTGATTTTGGTTTAAGAACAAAAATCTGAGAAACAGGTTTATTCAACAAGACAGTAGAAGGAGACTTTAGACAGAGTGATTGAGAAGAAATTATCTTCTTTACACAGGAGGCAGGTGCTTAGATATATATAGCCCATAATTATAGGCTAAGAAATGAGCCTAAAGAGTTCTATTGTGGATCAGCTGTTAAAGTAATAACCTGTGAGACTGGGTTCCTCGACTGCAATCCTGATTTATCATCAGCTTCTGAGTTAGTGGTAAGTAAGATCTTTCTGAGCCAAAATCCAACACCTTTTAAAGGCACTTTTTGCTGATGTAGCTCAATTGATTCTAATGGAGTCACTTTCACTTTATGCCAGCACAAGTGAAATTGGGATATTGTTATAGTTTCAGTTAACTCATTTGCCAAGTAGGTTCAGTTTATCAATCAGAGCTAGGGGACAGTTTAGAGCTAGAATTTTTTTTTTATTCTTAAAAAACCACAGTTTTTGTAGTTAAAAAATTAGTAGGAGATATGACAACTGTTCTTACTTAAAGACTGACTCAAAAAAGAATGTATTGGACTCTTGCACTGAAAAAATGCATGATTTTTATAGAATCATAAAATCATTAAGATTAAGAAGTCATTTCTGAAAGCTGGCAAGGAAATGTGACAGGAAATCACACCTTTACAAGTTGTCATTTTTTTAAACTTTCAGTTCCTTGACAATAATTTTTTGTTTGTTTATTTCAGCTCACATTTCAAGATGTGAAAAAATACTGAAATACCAAATTTTCCTCAAGGCACTGTTTAAAATATTATTCGCATGACAGGCTGAACATGTGTCAGCAGTGCCCAGGCAGCCAGGAGGAGCAGCTCTGCCCTGGGGTGCATCAGGCACAGCATCACAGCTGGGCAAGGGAGAGGATTGTCCCCTCTCCTCTGAGCTGGGGCAGCCTCACCTCCAGTGCTGGGGGCTGTTTCGGGCACCACAAGACAAGAAAGACATTAGGCCAGTAGAGAGCATCGAAAGGAGGGCCATGAGGATGGTGACAGAGCTGCAGGGGAAGCTCTATGAGGAGTGGCTGGGGGTGCTTGGTATGCTCAACCTGGAGAACAGGAGACTGAGGGGAGACCTCATTATGGATCTGCAACTGCCACGGAAGCAGAGGGGCAGGCACTGATCTCTTTTCTGTGGTGACCAGTGACAGGACGAAGTGAATAGCAAGAAGCTGTATCAGGGAAAGTTTAGGCTGGGTAGTAGGAAAGGGTTCTTCACCCAGAGGGTGGTTGGGCACTGAACAGACTCCCCAGGGAAGTGGTCACAGCACCAAATCTGTCTGAGTTCAAGAAGTGTTTGGACAATGCTCTCAGGCACATGGTAAAACTCTTGGGGGTAGTCCTGGGAAGGGCCAGGAGCTGGACTTGATGATCTTGATGGGTCCCTTCCAACTCAGGATATTCTATAATTCAGTGGTTCTATGATCTTTAGTTCTTATTTGCTTTACAGGGGTGTTTGAAAGCTCAAGTTAAGTCTTAAAAAAAAAAATAATTGTATATAAAGAACTTAAAAAGAGTTAAATCTGTATTCTACTACAATTTCTGCTAAATACTAGTTAACCACATTCACCCTTCTAGCTTTCTTGTCATCCCATGTGACACATTTCTAGCATGTTTTTATTCTGTTTAGGCTTCATGCTTTCTTGTGATGGGCCATCTGGCTTCCTTGGAGGAAAAGACAGTCATAGAATCACAGAATGGGTTGGGTTGGAAGGGACATTACAGATGTTCTAGTTCCAGTGTGCCTGCCATGGGCAGGGACACCTTTCAGTACACCAGGATGTTCACGGCCCCGTCCAACCTGGCTTTCCACAACCTCTCTTGGCAACCTGGCCCAGTGTCTCACCATGCTCACAGTAAAGGATTTATTTCTAATACCCAGTCTAAACTTTCCCTCTGTCACTTTAAAGCCATTCCCCCTTGTCCTGTCACTGTGTGCTCTTGCAAACAAACCATTCCTCTCCAGTTGTCTTGTAGGTGCCATTCAGGTAAACAGAGTGGGAAACCCTAAAGCAGCATGCTTCATTTGGCATTTTTCAGAATCTAAATAAAAATCTGATTTTTTTCTGTCTGGAAGGCTTTGTTTTGGTTTTTCTTCTTTCAATTTCTGTGAACGGGGTGCAGGTTTTTACATCTTGAGCCCAACTTCAGTAAGAGTTGGAAGCAGTTAGGTTTCCTCTCTTAAATCTACACAAGAAAGGACCACCTCTTGATGTGAAAAGGGGTATCTAACTTCATTCTTAGCTATAAGAAATTGTTACTATGGTATATAAAAGCACTATTTTATATATTTACTCTACAGGGAAGCACATAAGTACTTTATCCCTGTGTTATGCCTGACAAAGCAAAATGAGACAGACTGTATGCTAGATATGAAGAATATTGAATGACTAATTTTCAGAAAGCCAAGATCAGGTTTCTGCTAAAATTAGCCTTGTTTGGGTTTATTATTATCACTATCATTATTACAATGATAATGACTGGACACCTGCTCAAGCAGCAGGTTAAATTGTATTAGCCAATGTCTAAATATACACAGAATAAAAAAATCAGTTTCTGACTACAGTGCTTACAGTCTCAGGATGAAACAAGAAACCAAAGTGGGATATGGACAGAGAGGATGCTACAGAGGGGTGAGACACAGAGCTACAAGATTTCCAATACAACATCCTCAAGAGGCATCACAGATATTTTATGAGTTAACTGTGCAGTCGATCTGAGATTGCTACTATATTGAATAGATTTATATCTTTGTAGGTGGTTGTATATACACATACAAATACTCATTATACAGTTTCACAGAGGTTTGCAATAAAATCTTTCTTTTCCTGCAGAGCCAGGTGAAAAGCCCCAAGGTTCTTTTTGAAGGTATTACACATAAGTTCTAAGGGTGAACTTCTGTATCTGGTAACTAAGACACTGTCTCTTAATAGGTGGTAAGTAATGAAGATTCTTGAATCTGAAGATTGCTGGCTTTGTTTAATGCTGTGCAAGAGCAAATAAAACAGTGTCTAGAACAGAACTGAGATCATCAGAAAAAAAATAAGAAAAAAGAGAAGGCTAAGGGAAGCAACATCCTTAAAAAACCAGAAGTTACCACATTTAACTTCACAAGACCAGAAAATCAAACAATAAGTAAAATAATTGAGCTGTTGCATGACCATAATAGGCACAATTGAACTGATGTGAATGGAGGATGCCAAAGAAGGCCTAAGGGATTGTTGTGGTCAGCAGACTAAGCATGAATCAGTGTATTTGCATGAGGAATACAACAAAACCATTTCATAAAGACAGCAAGATAAAAGGAACAAGTGTCTTTCTTTACTTACTCCCAGTGAGGCCACACTTGAAATAAGGGTCCAGTTTCAGACCTCTGTAATTTAAGGGGAAAAACTGGAGGGAATGCTGCAGACAGCTGCCAAGATTATAACTAGCCAGGGCAAGTGACTTATGAGGCGAGTTTGAGAGCACTGAACTTGTTTAGTCTGACAAAAGAGACATTCCATAGCAGTCTGCAACTTTGTGAAAGGGGTGGGTGATAAACAGGAGTTACCCAGGGTGGATATGGAATCCCAGTCCTTGGAGTTTTTCTATATTTGTCTGAAGTCATGGCTGACTTAGTCTGGTGTTGGTGGTGGTCCCAGTCTTAGTGGAAGGTTCAACCGATTCCCTCCAAATGTCTTCAACCAGCATTTTTAGGAAGACGGAGCAGTAGCTATTTTGCTGCCAGTGGTTCATGTTTTTGAGGAACAAGAGAAAGCTGTCTGACCCAGACAACTACATGTAAGAACAATTCTGATTAGGTGATGACAATTATGAAAACCACAGGACTGATATTCATTAAAGTATTCCTGAGCATCACTTTGTCTTGTCTCACAGCATTGATATGTTGAAGGGGTCATTTAGTGCTGTACCACAAAGCCCCATGATTGCCTGTCAGATATAGGTCAAGCCAACAAAGAAAGTGCATGAGCTTTTAGGGACAACACTAAATTCCTAAGAGTTCCTGTTCAGTTCTATTAGGATCACCATCTATGAATAAAAATATGAAGAGGAGACCATATATATTCCTGCACAAAAATTTAAAATACTGGAGAATTGCCAATTAGCAGTGCGTGGAACTGCATTAACTCAAAGTAGAACTTTGGGAGATTGAGTCATTATAAGAATAGGTAATGAAGTTGATTCTTTAAGTTTTGAGTTTTAAAACATGGTTGAACATCTTTGTGGCACATACTAAAGAAATACTGTTATTGATATATTTACAAGGGAAAATGGACAAGAGGGGTGTCCAGGAGGACAGTTTTCAGGTTGTGATGATTCCTTTAGGGCTCATGTTTGTGCAGAATCATTAGTGGCATGTCTAATAAAACATACAGCATCAGTCAGATATGCAGACCAACGCAAGATCTGGCTTCTAGCTTAGAAGTTTGTCTCACTCAGTGACAAACAATACATGAAGAAAATCAAAAAATGGAGCCCAGAACTTGAAAATGAAACCTCAAAAAAGTGAGAATAATCCTCTGACACAAAGCTGAGGTTTGGCATCCTGCATTACCCAAGGAGCATGATGGCCTCTCAGAGATGTCTTTCCCCAGAGGCACAGGTTTCAATTTGCACCAGGCTCCCAGAAACTATTCACTGAATTATGACGAAGTTACTAAATCCTCCAGGGCTCAACCAGGTGCCAGTATAACTCCCACTGAGCACAGGCAGAAAGAAAGTGATAATTAAAAGAGAATGTGGTAAAGGAATGGACATCTATTTGAGATGTTGCCTGGTGTTAGAAAAAGAGGTGTGTTAACGTCCAAAAAACATATGAAACAATACCAATTATAATGATGGTTTTCATCAGAAGTACTCTTAAAGGACATATCTCACCCAGGATTTAATCAAATTGTTTACTTCTAATGCCAATTGGCAATGTGAATTAGCACAGACCTTAAAAATTTGTTCCTTGAAGAAGCCCTTCAGATGATGTAACATGCCAATGCTTGTAAGCCCTTACTTTTTCATGCTGCAGATTTTTAGAACAACTACCCTCTGTTCAGTGCTGGCATTGCCAGGAAGAACTGGAGTGCCAGGAAGAGCTGGAACACTAGCTCCTGTAGGGGCCGTCTCGCTGTCATGGTTAATCAAGAGCTGTTAAGAGGAGCAGCCTTTTGAAATAATAACAACAACAACAGCAATAATAATCATGGTGGTGGTGATGAGAGGTGCACTAAACTACAGAAAAAAAAATTCAAACAATGAAGTCTGCCAAGTTAAAATGAGGAATACTGCGTAACAATCAACTACTCTAAGGCTACAAGTGCTCAGATACTAGTAGTATGTGGGTACAGAAGTAGCTGCAAAGATGGCTATGATAGGTTTAGATGCTGAAATCTTTTATTTCCCTAAAGACAGACATAGGTGCAAGGAAGAGTGACACAGATAGAGAACATATTTTATGAGAAGGGATTAAACCAGTTTATTCATTTAACAAGATGAAGGTATATATGGGATAGGATTGCAAAATATACACAATACCCTTTCCCCTTCTCTTTATAATTATGTAGGGAAGATACAGGTAAACTGGTCATCAGCATCACCTGAGTGGCTACTAGTCATATTTATTAGTTCAGAGGCAGGGTGACATAATAGCTCTCCGACAAAAAGACTACGGAAAGGAACAGAGACTAGCAAGAGACTGAGATCTCTAGGACTGAACATACTGCAAAATCCAAGGCAGATTTAAGATGGAACTTGACCACTGTGACTGGAAATCCATTTCTGTATTCTGCCGAAATATTTTTAAAACCTCCAAGATCTCTGATGCATTGGCTTTTCTGTTTTGAAATGATCTGGTTAGTTTAGAGCAGGGAGAAGATCTAGTTTTAGATAACTGCAAATAGTTTTTGGGGACTTGCAGAAACTGGGCAGCCTTAGCTCTTCAGTATTTTCTTCTGTGCCATGGTTGGCTGTTGGATGGCCTTACTGGTCTTCTTTCCAAACCAGTGCTATTCCAAAGCGGCTTCATAACTCTCCACAAGCTCTTGTGGTAGTGAAGGGTCTGGAGCACAAGTCTGATGAGAAGCAGCTGAGCGAGCTGGGGATGTTTAGCCTGGAGAAAAGGAGGCTCAGGGCAGTCCTTACTGCTCTACAATTACTTGAAAGGAAGTAGCGGGGAGGAGTCAGGTCTCTTCTCACAAATAACAAGTGATAGAACAAGAGGAAATGGCTTCAAGTTGTGTCCAGGAAAGTTTAGATTGGATATTGGTAAAACTTTCTACAGCAAAAGGATTGTCTGACATTGAAAGGAACTGCCCAGGGAAGTGCTTGAATCACCCTCACTGGAGGTATTTAAAAGATATGCATATGTGGCACCTGGGAACATGGTTTAGTGGTGAGCTTTGAAGTATTGGGTTAACAGTTGGATTCAATGCTCTTAGAGGTCTTTTCTACTCTAAATCATTCTCTTTTTTTTCAAGTGTCAATTCTAATAATTAGTGAACTTTCTTAATGCTTTCTCTTTAGCTCTCTTTTGCTTCTACCATCTTTTTCTCATTTTTAAAATGATATCCAGAGCCTCACACTTTCAGGAATTGTTTTTCAGATAAACTTCATATAGCAATGCTTAAAGCCTGGAAGCTCTTCAGATCTCACCAGCTGAGATTTCTCTTGGCATTATAACATCCCTTGCTGGCATGCAGTCAATGAACCCTGCTAATATACCATCAATCCTGACTGGCCCTGGAGAAAGGAGAGTGCCGGGACTTGGCCAGAATACTACTGCACTTGGCTTATTCCCAACTGGAGTTGTTTAAAACAGTCCCTAGGCTGCTTTAACACATGCCAAAGACAGCTCAAAAATCAGTGAGCTGACTCCCTGAGCCACCCCATTTCCTGCACCTTCTGTGCCCGGTGGTCTCCGAGCACATCAGGCGACAGGGGCCAGGCATCTCCTCTGATGCACCGTCACTGACAAACTTCAGTGAGATCAAAACTCCCCAGCACACCTATGCTCTGCCAAGTAGCTGAGCATGACTGCTCACATGGGAAGAGATGAGTTCTACAGGAACGGTGAGAGAAACTGAGGCGAAACTTACAGATATGGAAACAACTCTTTACACATCACGATGCTTTAGAACACCGTGGAACAAAGTTAAGTCCTGAACTCCATGCGCTGCTGCTCACGTGTTTATGAGGCACAATCTCCCCTTTCTGTACGTGCATTAATTGCCTCACACTAATAAGTTAGTGGTCTCTCTTGCCATAAAAGCAGAGGTGTAAGCATTTGCAGAGACGTTGTACATTGCCTTTTGTAAATTCGTTATTTTTTCAAATATGGGTTACTGTGAAATCAGTGGACAAATTCAGTATGTGAGAGTTGCTACTTGTTGCCTTGGCTTTGTGGAGAGAGTTAAAAAAGGTCCAAAACAAGTATAAAAGCTGTTGTTAATGTCTGTGTTTTCCACTCCCTGTGCCCTCTGGATGTAAACAACATAAGGCAATAAGTTGTCTTGGCTGAGACTTGGCAACAGAATATATTCAAAAGTCCTTCACTCACCTCCACTAAACTCACCTGATTTATTCCTTAAATCTGCTGAAATCAATATGAAAAGGCTAGCTTTTAAATGGAAAAAGTTCTTTGTTGAGACACTGAGCCATCACCATGACAGTGCCCATTTTCCATGCTCAGCTGAATCAGTACATGCCTGCCTGCCAGCTCCACCGACTTAGCACGGGCAGGGAACGTGCACTTAGCTTTGTTGGGAGTGTTTATTCTGAGCATCATTGCAGGGGGCTTTTTTTGGGCCAAAGAACACAGGAGGCCTTGTTTGTCCTGAAATTCAACCTGTCACTCTGAACTCAGGGATTAACCTTATTTTGCTAGTGGGTTTTGGCAGCTGTAGCAAGTAATTCTGTAACTTTTAACTTTTGTGGGTTTGGTGTGGGTTTTGTTGATATTGTTGTTTGTTTGTTTTTTAGGTTTTTTTGGTATTTTCTCACAAATTTTTTAACTTTTAAATAAAGTCACAACGGTATTTGTCTTGTTACTGTAACTCAGGCCTTATCTTATGAAAAATCTATTTAAAGATAGCACCACGGTGTGCTAAGTAATATTGCTTAGCTATCTGCTGCTGGGATATATGCTCTGTGCTCTGCAGATCCAGGGACCAAAAACCCTCCAAGAAAGGGACATTTTCTTCTATTCAGTTTTGCAGATTCTGTAAACACCTATCAGGTTAAGTATAAAAATTTATTTTGGGTAAATAATGGCTTTCAGTCAAACACAGAGACTTTTGGGCAAATGCAATGACATTAACGTAGTCTAGTGAAGGGTATTCCTGCACATGGCAGAACAGCTGGAAATACATGATCTTTAAGATTCCTTCGAATTCAAACCCATTCTATTACTCTTTGAATCTACGAAATACCATATTAATTTCAAATAGCCATCAATATATGCAAATCTGCTTCTACCAGCCTGCTTACCACTCAAATACCAATTCCCTTAAATAAGAAATTCACTGAAACTGCAGTAGTGTTTTTTAAAATTATTTTAAAATGTTTATCAAAATCCTTTCAATTGCATGTCTCAACCTTTATTATGGTTATGTTTCTATTAACCTTCCTTTATTTCCTTCATTTCACTTTCTCATCTGTAAGAAATACTCTTGAAATGTGACTACAGTTTACTTCTGAATCCTGGGGTACACCATTTGTGCTGCACAGAATTTCAACAGATACACACTGAATGCTATTACATAACAAGACTTTCCAGAGGGACAAATAAGGTAAGGGACAAAAATTTAAAGCCTGTTAGTCAAACACATGGGCATTTGTTTGTTAATGACTTAAGCTCTAATACAGTGTTGGCACAGCATAGTGTATTTACATACCGCAATATCCACAAAAGGATTAAAAACAATTTTACAACAAATTGTCACCTAAAATGCAAGAGTGTCAACATTTGGGGATAAGTGCATTACTTTAGAGCCAATTACTGAATAAAATAATAAAAAGAAATGTTGAGGAAAGACCCTTCCTTTTGTTTACAATGAGTGAGCCGCACCAAATAAACTTCTAAGCCAAAGCATCAACTGTCTGCTGAGACTTGACAAGCCTCCCAGTGATTTCATCCTCTGGTCCTGAAAAGTTTATAGCAAGCAGCAGAGGTCTTGTCAGGTGCCATCTACTTGCTGTGACAAACAACTTAGAACATTGTGAAAGACACAACTAACAGTAGGAGATTAGTCTGATGCATCTTGAACTGGCTGTACTTCTGCATTGTGACCTTTCAGTAATCTAAGAGGGTTACAAAAAGATTGAGAGTGATTTTTGCATGAGAAGATACTGATAAGTACTAGGAGGAAAGGTTTTGAACTACAAGTGGGGAGAGTTAACTCAGTGTTAGGAGATAGTTTTTTGTTCAGAAGGTAAGGAACAGGTTGCCCAGAGAAGTTGTGGATGCCACATCCCTGCTAATGTTCAAGGCCAGGCTGGATGAGGATTTGAGAAACCTGGTCCAGTGGGTGGATTTCTGCCCATAGCAGTGGGGGTTAAACCTAGATGACCTCTAAGATCCCTTTCAACCCAAACCATGCTGTGATTCTCTGAAAATATTACTCTCCCTTTGTTAACTGTGCTGAAATTCCTCATGTTATCTGGGGAGAGGAGCCACTAGTCAGGACAAGCCTGGCTGTAGGCAGACCTTATCAAGCACAGTCAAAACAAAGGAGGATCTACAGCATGAGCAAGAAGAATGATTACGAAATCATACATAAATACATCACTTTTGGTACAAAGAAATTTCTGCTCTGGGTCAGGACCAGTGGCTCATTATATCCAGAATGCAGTCTCTGGAAATCTCAGACACATGCTGCTTTGAGAAAAATATCAGAAGTCTCTGACTGTAAAACTCCCTTGAATCTAACAGCTAATGCTTAAATTACACCCTAAAGCAGAAGTTTGGTATCCAAAAAAAAAGAGAGGTGTGCACACAGATCACTCTTGTCCCAGTACTCATTTAGATGGTGGGTAAGGCATGCCCCCACCCAGGCAGCCCAGCTTTATCCCCATTCTCAAAGCTATTTTTCTGACAATGTATTTCACAGGCTGCATATCCTTGTACCGCATTTTCTTTGCCTACTTTTAATTTCTGAATTTTCTTGCCTTTTTCTTTTGTATTTGCTAAGATACTTTGCAACATGCTTTACCTTCCCTGTGCCATTCCTTATTTTATGCTTGCAGCATATATTGTAGATCTCTGAAAACATCCTACCAAGCCTTGCTCTTTCATGAGTTGTATAGTTTTTATATCTGAGTCAAAAAGTTAAAATTTGCTTAGACTGTGCTTTTAAATCCCAAGCCAAGTGAGATGAGTGAAAGCTTCCATGTGGGGCACAGGAAAGAATATGAAACCCTCTCTTTAAAATAATTAAACGTTTCCATTCAGTATGGCTGTGCTTCTTTTCAAAGAAAAGGGCTATAGAGAAACATAAGCTTGTAGGAGTCAGTCATACAATTTATGCTGGTGTTTGATGGATTATCTGTTATGCTTGTTTGAGCAAACCCTTCCAAATCTACTTCTACTTGAACTAGAGAACAGGAGGACGTAACCAAAATCTGAACCTCTTCTGTTTTGGCAGTCACAAAGGCAGAGGATCCGTGGGCAGAAGCCAGCTGGCAGGGAACACAGAACCTGGAAAGCCTGAGACAATTCTGCAGAGCCACTGCTGTGCACAGGAATATCTTGCACAGTCAACCACAGACTGCGCTAGCAGTGGTGCCTGGAGGGCCATGGGCAGGCATGCAGGCAAGACATGGGAATGATGAACTGGGAAAAATAAATGCAGGCCTCAAATTGAGTCTTAAGGGAAATGGAAAGAACCAGAAAGCTCAAATATGTACCTTTTAATTCATGAGGGTCTTTCCAAATATCTAAATAAATTAGTTAATAATTACATAAGAAATTATGATGCATAGAAGGAAGCTGGACAAGATAAAGCAGGCTCTCTGCTTCAACTCTGTTTCACCACTCACAACCTTGTGTGGGAGCAGACCAGTAACTGAAATCTTGGGCACAGACATGGTTCTTTTACAAGAAGAAAAACACTTCCTTTTCAAAATCTGTGTAAAGACAAGCTACCAGGAATCCATTCCTGGGGGAAGGCAGGCCAAAGCTGACTTGGTTTCCAATAGTGCATTTGAGGTTTTGCTTATGGCTCCTAATATCATTGTTTTGGGCAACTGGCACTCTCCAAAGCCTTTTGGTGCTGGTTTATGGTGTCAATGGACTCAGTGTCCTTCCTGAGCTCCCTGGTGAGATGTTGGTTATCACCCCTCAGTTCCTGCAATGAAGCTTTGGTGTGCTGGTCTCTGGGACCCTCCCTGCATCTCTTTCACTTTTCATGCCCACAATGAAAATGCTTGATGATCACCAAAGATACAAAACCAGGGTGCAAGGAATGGCTCTATTGCTTGCATTTTGAGGAGAAAGAAAGGTAAAAGAGGTGCTAAAAATACAAGCTTTGTCAGAGCATGGGGATTGCTGTCTGGATTGCTGAAATGAAGCTTAAGAGTCATAGCAATGTAACATCAGCTGCCTCAGAGTCAGGGTTTGTTTGCTAACTACCAGAAGTCTGGACATAATGAAGTGAACACAAGTGCCTTATAGACCAGAAATGTCAGTTCTGTCTCCTGCCAGCTACCATATCACCCAGGCACGTTGGACAGTTGTAACATCAGTAACACACACTTCAGATCAGATGCATCACAATCCAAAACTAAGAATAACACCAGTGTGCCTTCTACATCAGATATATTTTCACATCAAAATAAGTCACCTGTGTTTCGTGTGACATTCGTTGCAATATTCAGTTTACTGAATATTAATGTCCTTCCTTCATTGCACTTTCCTTATGACTAAGTCCTAATTTCGTGCCTGAATGTCTGGTTTGGTACTTCACTTCTCTAAATTTTCTGGCAGCTTTATTTTCTAATTTTGTGTGATATTAATTTGATAAGGTTTCCCACATTTTGGCCGGTCTGCAAGCCAGGAACATCAAAAACTTCACTATTCTTTGCAATATAACAGAATCATGAATGTAGAAGGATGCAATAGGACAAAGAAAATCAGTTTTAAACTAAAAGAAGGGGATTTAGATCGGACATTAGGAAAAAAGTTCTTTATTCAGAGCATGGTGAGGCATTGGAACAGTTTGCTCAGAGAATGGGGATGCCACATTCATAGAAGTGTTCAAAGCCAAGTTGGATGGGTCTTTGAGTAACCTGTTCTAGTGGAAGATGTTTCTGCCCATGGTAGGAAGGGTTGAAACTTGGGGATTTTTAAGGTCCCTTCCAACCCAAGACATTCCATGATTCTATATTTCCAAGTAAAAGAGAAAGAAAGAGGTAAAAATGCTCTTATTTCTTTAGAATTCTTATTTCTTTCTGGGCCACCCTATCCAAACAGAACTGTTTTTTCAAAGCTCACAAGAGAAGAGAAAAGAGTTAGAAGGTTCTTAGGGGTTTTCCAAGGTGGACCAGATTCAGGCAGTTCCACTGAGGCTCTGGGGTTCATGTCTTTTTAAAGGGTTGGTCAAGGCCTCTGCATGAATTGTCCCTGCCTGCTGTCGACTGTGTCCCCAGATGATTAAATCACTTCACTGAATCAGTTGTCCGGGCAGTTTTATAGATGCAGCTGTCAGCCCCAATACAGGAAAGGTAACAGCTCTCTGTCTCTCAAGCCAAATATTAAGTATGTGCTCTGGGCTCTGAAATGCACAGGCTGACACCACACTGCAGATGCTCCTGGATGGCTGAAGAGCTCATTCCTGTGGTCAGAGTGCTTGGCTGAGGCTTTATGAGCAAGCAGTAGGTGGGATGAGGGTATGCTCAGTAGAAGGCTCACGTCATCTCTCTGCTGTGACCATGTGTTCATTTTTCCCCAAAGAGGAAAGCTCGATCAAGTTGCGGAGAGTCCTTTGGTTGCACTGTTCTTTGGGCCAGGCATCAGGGGATGCACAAATGGGCTGTTTCTGTTCCTCCCCTTCAGACATCCATACCAGCATTTTTTTCATGCAACTACCATATTTGTGCAGACTGCTGTAGCTAAAGATTGTGCCGTGTCAAATTGGCATGGAAAAGTGTAGTAGCAGTTGGGGACAGCAGACCCAGGTAGTTACTGTCAATTGTTACTCTCTGCTGGGTGAGAGTCTCGTAGCAGTGATCTGTTTCTAGCCTCAGATATTGCATGGCTTTCCAGGAATAAGGCATTTTTTCTCCCTGCATTTCTCTTATCACTACTGCTCATTAAGCTGCATAATCCTCCCCTGTTTTGCCTTGTACCCAGAAGCAGCAACCAAAAATCTGCACGTGGTTCCAGATCAAGAGTTTTTCAAGTATTATCAGGATATTTCCTTTGGCAGATTGCAAGTATGGGGAAGGGAGGCAAAGTAGATTTGCAAATGCTGTGTAACACAGCTTTTTAGGCAGCATCTTAGGTGTAAACCCAGTGCCAGTGCTGTAGCACTGCTCTCCACTGCTGCTCATGGCAGTAGAAGTCAGGGAAGGTCCACATAGTTACAAGGATTGAAGAAAAAAGAAATTCCTATACATTTATAGATATTGTGTATTACATCAGTACTTATAGATATTATACATTATATTATATTAATACATTAAAAAAATATAAAATATGTTGAGAGGTATGTAGCAGGCTAGGGAAATTAAAAGAGAAATAACTTCCTGATAATGGGATAAAATCTGGTAAAGACTTTATCCCATCATCTGGTCACTGGTGGAAAGTAAGTCATACAAAGTAAGCCTGGAGCCTTCTGGGATGGAAAAAGATGCCTGTAGGACATCCAACATTGTTCTTGATGAAATGTCTCAAATGACACAGGAATAACAACACTTTTATTTCTTTCTCTCATCGCCCTTTCACCTCTTGAAATAACTTGTAAGAAACATCAGCATGTTGTTACCTTGGTGACCATGGAGCAGTGGTCACCTTCTTCCTCTGTAGCTGTTTGATGTAATAAGAACATTTTTTCCCAATTTCATGATTTTTTTATAGTCTATTAGCAATAAAATAGGTTATCCCTATTCCACAGGGGTCAATACATGTGAGAGTCAAGGGACTCCATTATCTGTGAGACAACATATCCAGAATAACACCTGTGGTCATCTCCCTAAAATGAGACGTTGAGGCCAATGTAATTCACAAAAGGCCCTTCACCACTCACAGCCTCCCAAGGCATGTGCTGTAAAGATTTGCTTTCACATGCAGCCATTTAAAACTTTCTCCTATGAAAAACCCATCCTGGGAATAGCTGCCAGTGGTGCCTTTGCCCCCTGTTACAGGTAACCTTAATCCTTAGCAACACATCTTGTCTCTCTCATGGAGAGGTCAAAACAGGTACACAACTGCTTTTTTCCACCTTCCCATGAAAATGCTGACCTAAGAGTTATCCTGCAGCCAGTTTAAAGGACAGTGTCATTGTCAGGTATTTTGGAAGTTATCCATAATACAAAGACCTTTCCTTGCAGCTCTGTGTCAATATCTCCTGCCCTTGGTTTTAAATCTTATCCAAAAGCTAAGGAAGCCCTTCCCAGAGTAGAGAAATACAGGCCAGATATTATGCTGAAAAAGAACATGATCCTTAATTCTTGGTATCAGTTGAATTTCTGTCTCTTATAACTTATATGCTTCTCCTAACTGTTTTCTATAAGCTTGTGCACTGTTTTTTTCTTTTCCACTCTACTCATCTCCCCTTCCCTTCAAAAAGTAGAGGTAACCACTAAGATTTAGAGTTTTATGTGTTTATGACTTCCTGGTCAGGGGAAGCCCTGCACCAATAAATTTCATTTAAAGGCTCAAACATGGTCCTAGTTTTGTGTTTCAATTGGAAATTGGCCACTGCTGTATGTAGCTTCTCCTTAGTCATACCATGTCAATCACTTCTTTCCCTGCTTTCCCTCTACCCAGTCGTCATGGCTGAACCTGAGCACAGAGTTCCTTCATAGCATCTGTTCACCTCTTCATATGTTTAATCTTTGTTTTCCTGATCCCTCATACTTGATAAACAAACAGGCATTTTCCTTTATAAATACCCCTCTAGGAAGTTCTAACTCTTAGCACAAAAATCCACAAAGGTAGGAAATAAAAGGGCATTTTTCTCCTGGCTCTAACTATACATGATGTCTCTTACCTCTGTAAAGTCAAGAACGAAGACCATAGAATCAAAGAATAATAGAATCAAAGAATCATAAACCATTAAGCTTGGTAAAAGATTTCCAAGATTATTGAGTCCATCCATTAACCCAGCACCACAGTGTGGATCAATAAACTGTGTCCTCAGGTGTCACATCCACACACCTTACAGATACGGCAGTTACACCACTTCCCTGGGCAGCCTATTCCAGCAAGTAAAAACCCTTCCAGTGAAGAAATTTTTTTTATATCTTGTCTAAACTTCCCCTAGCACAACATGAGGCCATTTGAGGGAACACATTGAAGAACATGTTTTGAACCCATCTCAGAGGATGTAACTTGTAAAAAAAAGCTCCTCCAACTACTGCTGGCTGTGAGCTGGCCATTAAGACGCAGCAAGGATAGCCATTAAAAGGTTAGGCTTATGGCAGTACTCGATGATTTTAGAGGTCTTTTCCAACCTAAATGTCTCTCTGTTTCTATAAATCAGAAGAAACCTTCAGTCTGGTAACAGTACAAATTCTTTACATTGTAAACCATCGTGTTGCACAAAAAAACCCCCAACCCAACAGCAAAGCAGACGTTTCAGCTCCCAGTGTTGAATAAATGTGAAGAAAAAATAAATAGAAGAAAAATAGGAAAAAAAGGAAAAAATACACAAATCTTTTTGGTGTAAATACCACTTACAAGATTAGCAATGACATTATCTGTATCTAGGATCATCCACTAGGTTACACACAACATTTTGGGAAGTGGAAGCAAACATATTCTTGTAAATTAGCCAGCAGTGGGTGCCCACACAGTCTCATGAATTCAATGGAAATGTATTACAAATGTTCTGAAATAGGTTAATTAAACATTTTATATGAGGATTATAGGCTTCACACAAAATACATACCAAACTTTGAACATACACAGAGCTTCATGGAAATCAGACTTAATTTACTATAAGTTTTGTTTCTTTGCCAGACATAAAAAAAGCTGAAATGTTCAAGTCAAATGCAGCCTGTTTATAGGCAATAAAGATAATTACGTGATGTGAATGTAGCCATCCATATTCTAGTAAGAGGGAATCAGGCACACGGAATATGTTATAAAGAAAATCCTTTAAGGTTTCAACTCACAGTCTCCTAAACCTAAGACAGAAAATTTATCTCCCAGGACACACATTCTGCTTGCACATTATGTGGTTCTGAAATGAAGTAGTGCAAGTGTCAAATTAGGCAAAAACAGGAAAGGGGAAATTTTGCTCCATGTAAAAAGACACGTGAGCTGCCAGAGCATACTAAGAATCATAAAACAGAGTTGGATAAGAAGGAGCTTACTCAAACTAATGATCTCACAGTTTGTATCAACAGCTCTATGGCAATGTAAGCTATAATCAGTTATTTTAATCTCTCAATATTAATTATAAAAGCTGTTGACAAAAGAAAGTGGAAATGCATTTTGTATTTTTTCATGTTGAGGTTAAATGTTCAAATAATTAACCATGTTATGTTATGGTCAATTATATACACCAGGGTAAGGCAGAGGGAAGACTTTGCACTTGTTCATGTCATGAGCAAAACTCATTAAGCCAGAAGGTTTGGTACTGTTTCTTTACTCTAATTTGGCTTGATCTGCTGTGGTGACACTGTTCTGTTATGTAAATTATGCACGGCATAATTAACTGTGTACATTTTTAATAAGGTCGGATACAATTTTCTAGATGGGGCTTTGAGTCACTCAAAGGATTCAGAAGCAATTTTTAAAAATAATAGTGGGGTTAGGAAATGCCCAGTCTGTAAAACTTAAAGGTTGTTTGCACAGGGTTGTTACCCTGTTATATATATTATTGTATAATTTTATCTATAGGGGAGACCATAGAGGAAGAAAACTGCCAGTTCACGCATGCATACCCTGAAAGAATTCTGTTTGAAAACACCTTGTTAATTCACTAAATGAAAGAGAATTAAACCTGTTATAGATACTTGCAAAGAAATGGTCTTCTTTCTGGATCCTTCCAGCAATAAAGAAAAGGAACAAAAATTCATGAAAACTCATGAAAAAAAAAGATGACCTTACTTACTGAATCTGTTCAGGTGGATGCTTTCTGGCACCAATTAAAATTATTTTTCACTAAAAGACTGGTTAAGCTTCAGAACAGTCTCCCCAGGGAAGTGGCAGAGTCACCATCCCTGAAAATGTTAAAAAAATAAATAGACATGGCACTTTTTGAAATGCTTTAAATGGGCATGATGGCATTTGGCCAAAGGCTGGACTTGATAATGTTGGAGCTCTTTTCTAAACGTAATGATTCTATAATTCAACCACTCAAGATTATTTGCTTGCTTGCTTGCTTGCTGCTTTATAGAGAATATCTGGAATAGTTCATATTTTGTCAGCTTAAGGAAAGTACTTAACCATTTTTACTCAGGAAATTCCCTGTGGAGTTGTCTAAAATGCTATTTTTGCTGTGTGTATACTCAATTGTTATTTTTTTATCTATTGTTTCCCCAAGGATTTCAAGAAGACTTTACACTTCTCTTAATTAGGCCTCACAGCAAGTGCTCTTTGGTGAGCAGGAAGATGCTATCAGAGAAGTTTTGTGCATGGGGAACCTGAAGCAGAAGGAAATATTTTGGACAAGCTCTCTGGGCCACAGATAAGATCAGAATCAGTTCTACCGACCACTTATCCTGTGTCTCTAAGCCACAGCAAACTTTTTTCAGTACTTCATGTATGGAGAGTCCTGACACAGCAAAGCTGTAGAAGAACCACTGGGGTTCCCCGGCCACTTCTTACAAAGCCTGTGTTTTAATTAACATTTAGCTAAGGGAACTCATGCAAGTATTTTTATGGGCATAGTTAAAACCCTCCTGCTTGATGACTGACGATATTGCATCTCTCTTCAGCAGATGGATTAAATGGGAGGAATATTGGGATTCAAGTGATGATCTTGGTTTCAGAATGTTAACTATTTCATACCTCATACAAAAATGATATTATTTCACTTCCCACTGTCTTTATTACAGAAAGAAATATATTATATGGTGCTCCAAGGAGCTATGGCTGTTTGAAAAATGGAATTGTTCAAGGCCAGGTTGAATGGGGCTCTGAGCAACCTGGTCAAGTGGGAAGGTGTCCCTGCTTATGGCAAGGGGATTGGAATTAGATGATCTGTAGGGTCACTTTCAATGAAAACCATTCTATGATTTTATTTACAGATTTTGTGTGTGTGTGTGTGTGTGGTGGTGGTGGAGGGAAGAAATAGGGAGTGGGAAGAGGTAAAATCAAAAACATTGATCTTGTTGGATCTCTCTCTAGCGGCAAATATTTCTGAAAACAGGATGGATAGTGCTACAGGGAGTGGTTTATATTCAAAATGAACTACAAACTCCTTTATGATTATAACCTAAACACTACCTGCAAGTGGCAGGCAATATTTCTTTTCTGAAGAGTGATGATTCAGAATGGTCAGAACATGACCAAATTTACTCACCTCTTTCTGTTACAATCTAACCGCACCCAGGGTAAAAAAGCTCAAAAATAATATTATTTGCTTTACTTTTTCAACATTAACAGAATATGTTTTGACTTTCCAGTTTGAAGAACTGTTTCTTGCAAAAATTCAGTTCCATTTTTGAAAGAGATTTTAAGAAATGGTGAAGAGAGCTTGAAATAAAAGGCCATGTGACAGATCAAACAAAATGGTTTTTTCTGCCTCAAAAGTCTGTGTTAAGTTTCTCTACCAACCAATGAATCAAATCTGCATTTCTTAGACCAAAGTCTACTCTAGAAATTGCATAAATATGAAAGGACTGACTCTAACAATAGACCTGTAGGCTTGTAGTAACCCATTGACTTCAGTGTGGGATTAGCACGAGAGGACAGAAATAGTGAGTGAAAGTGTGTGAGGAGGAGGTCACACAAAGAGTGACCTTTGGGATTGTTACCTTTCGTGTTAAACTGACCTAGGGGAAAACTTCATATTCTGAGAAATCTCCTGAATTGTGACCTTTCATCATGGTATTTAAAACTGAAATGTACAAAGGACTGGAAAAATACAGTATAAGGATCAATCCCATAGTAGGATGTAATAAGAATGAAATAAAATATTTTTCTGGTTTTGCTTTCTAAACCACTGTATGCCAAACACAAATTAAATAAATTTCATAGAACCAGAGAATGGTTTGGGTTGAAAGGCACCTTAAGGGCAATCTCGTTCCAACCTCCTGCCATGGGCAAGAACACCTTCCCACTAGACCAGGTTGTTCAAAGCCCCATCCAGCCTGGCAGGGAGAACTTCCAAGGATGGAGCATCCACAGTTTTTCTTGGCAAACCTGTTCCAGTGCCTCACCACCCTCACAGTAAAGGTTTCTTCCTAATATCCAATCTAAATCTACTCCCTTTCAGCTTAAAGCCATACAAATACCTGCAATAGAAATGTGGTTGCCCCAAGCAGAAGCTGTTTCTAGACTGGGATAATTCTCTTTGGCATATAACTTGGCCTGCTGACCCCAGCATCTAAGATCCTGGAAAACTGCCCTGGTTTCGCTGCCCTAAACCCAGCTCCTCAACACGGCACTAATAAATGTAGTCTTCTTCTCTACTAAGATGTTCACAGTGTTCCCTTTAAATCTACTCAGCCATAAACTTGTACCTGTGCCAAAACCTCCTGCTTAAAGAGATGTAAAATTACACAATTAAAACTATGTAATTGAATTAAATATACTGAAGAATTAAGTTTAATACATAAGAAAACTTCCTGGTGGCAAGAAGTTGACATCAAAGGGGCGGAACGTGGGTGCAGAGTTTGAGGCACTGGGGAACTGATTCCTCAGGTAGAGGAAAATGGAAGAGGGCAAAATAAAGTCAAGTTTAATTAGCTTACAGAGTCACATGGGAAGCAGCCATATGGGTCTGTGCAGCTACAACTCTTTGAATAGAATTAATTGCTTTGACCTGGTGCTGATCACAGCTGGTAGAGAAGGTAGGATAAGTCTTACATTTGGAGAAGCAACTTAAGGGAAGAAATTGCCAAACCTTGGAAAACGAAGTGACCACAGGAGTCCTGGGGCAGAAAGTGACTTGAAAAGCAACCCATCTTTAAATCCTTAATACAAAACACCTCTAATAATTCAGTAATTAGGCTGGATGGTGACATAAAATGTCACCTCAAATATCTAACCTAGCTTCAGCCACAGCATTCCAATCCAGAATGATGCTAAAACTGCTGTGTCATTGAGGACTTAGCTATATGCAAGTCTCTAAAAATGTCTCACTAAAATAAATCTTCATACATCTTTGTAACTCCTGATTTGCTTAAAAAAGTGCACACTGCCTCGGTAATTAAGACTGCCTCAGTCTTACATCAGGAAGTTTAGCTTATGGTACTACTACACCCAGCTTTGCTCAAGGTCAGCTCTTCCTGGCCAGACTGAAACTCATGAAAATTGAGAGGACAGGAAAATCAGACATCATTCCCTCTACCAGTACACAAACTATTTTCTCATTAAATTTTCTTCTTCTCACTTACTGATGTCATTGTATTGTTGTATCTAGCTAAATTAGGAGTGGACAATACATTGATTGAAACAAAAATGTTGTTTAAAATTGAAATCAAAACACTGACAAATTCACTATTGCATCAGGATATCAGAAACTAGCTTAGTGGTATCATTTAGAAACTATGTAAGAAGTTCCATTAAGGAAGGAAGGATTTCTCATAAGAATTTCAATTAAAAAGTTAAGCCTATTAGGAGCTGATCAAGTTGAAAGAGCAATTATTGAAGAGTTTTTATGGCTGTTTTTACCAGATACCTGATTTTTGTTCCCAGTGGATGAATCCCACCATAGAAGGGCAGATTTACATCATATATTGCAAGAACACATCTGATGAGAGAACAATCTATTATTAAAGAGCTTAACATCAGCATTTGCTTTTTTTTCATATTTAAGGCTCAAACTAATCTGAAACACAGCCTTGTGGCTAGTTTGGTGGATTCTAATGCAATTTCTTGCAGGGGTGGTTTGTACCACAAGTGATAACACTCTAGCCTTTCTGTTGTGTTAAAAGACTACAGAAAACTGCTTTTCAGACCTGATTCTTCCATGATTTCAGCTTGATTTGTGATTTTGGGGTAGGAGGTTTTCTGTTTGTTTGTTTTTTCATTTGATGTTGTTGTTTTCCCCAGTAATGTTCTATTAAGAACTTTACTTCTGGGAGGGAGGGAGGGAGGGAGGGAGGGAGGAAAGAAGGAAGGAAGGAAGGAAGGAAGGAAGGAAGGAAGGAAGGAAGGAAGGAAGGAAGGAAGGAAGGAAGGAAGGAAGGAAGGAAGGAAGGAAGGAAGGAAGGAAGGAAGGAAGGAAGGAAGGAAGGAAGGAAGGAAGGAAGGAAGGAAGGAAGGAAGGAAGGAAGGAAGGAAGGAAGGAAGGAAGGAAGGAAGGAAGGAAGGAAGGAAGGAAGGAAGGAAGGAAGGAAGGAAGGAAGGAAGGAAGGAAGGAAGGAAGGAAGGAAGGAAGGAAGGAAGGAAGGAAGGAAGGAAGGAAGGAAGGAAGGAAGGAAGGAAGGAAGGAAGGAAGGAAGGAAGGAAGGAAGGAAGGAAGGAAGGAAGGAAGGAAGGAAGGAAGGAAGGAAGGAAGGAAGGAAGGAAGGAAGGAAGGAAGGAATCTTTCAAGGAGACTATTTGTCTAAATCTCCTACCTGGAGTTAGGTAAAGCAGAAGACCAGGAAGCAGTTCATGAGTTACAAGCAATGCAGAGACTTGATGGGGCACAGGTACCGTCAAAATTTCATGTACTTGCTGTGTAAAAACGTAAAAAACACTGTAATTTTTTTCCAAAGACCTGATATGGTCAATACTGGTGCTGGGAGACAAAGGGTTGCACAGAATAGAAACTTCCTGGCACATCTGGGAGAAGGATGTGACATCTGTTACTGGGATACTCAGATCACATTGTGACAGGAAAAGGGGAAGTGGCTTTAAACTGAAAGGCAATAGATTTAGATTAGATAGTAAGAAATTCAGTACTGTGACAGTAGTGAGCACTGGAACAGGTTGCCCAGAGAAGCTGTGGATGCCTCATCCTTGGAAGGGTTCAAGGTCAGGCTGGATGGAGCTCTGAACAACCTGGTCTGGTGGAAGGTGTCCCTGTCTATGGCAGGGGGTTTGGAACTTGATGATGTATGATCATCAAGGTCCCTTCCAACCCCAACCATTCTAGGATTCTGTGATTCCATGGTTCTAGGATTCTGTGATCCTTGTCCTTGCCCCTTCTTAGGGGCCAGTTTGATGTTTGCCAAACCACTGCAGTCACTGCAGCTACTGAAATGGAGTGGGAGCTGCTAGAAAGAAGGACCTGACTTCTACAGGTTGCAATGTTAGTTTCTCAATGTTGTCATAAACAAATTGTGAAAGAGCTATCAATGCAAGTTGATGTACCTACTAGAAGAGGACTTGGGTTTACAGCTTGTGCTAGTAAATCATCATTGTTGCTCATCTAGTTAGAGTAGTGTGTATTCCTGTTGTCATTCTGCTGTTTACTTATCTCTGTTGAAATACCACATGTAAAGTAGGAAGTCCTGTAGGAAGTCCTTTCAATATTGTATATTAACAGGACCATAGAGGGCAAAGATAACAGCAAAATGATAAGTAGCCTCACTGAACAAGTGGATTGTAAAAGGAGGCCTTCTTCTCATAAATTGCTAAGTAAGGGTTGGAGATGTTTATTTGTCCAAGCTAAGCACATTGAAAAAAAAAAAGAAAAAAAGAATCTTGTTTAAAAATAATATAAATGAAGAAAATGGTAGAAAGGAAGTCTGACTGAGACACACAAACCTAGACATGAGTAGATCATTCTATTCCTTAGGGAAGAAAGGCAGTGTTTAAACTTAATGTTCTGCTTGTAATTTAAAGGAAAATAATAATTAAAAAAAAAAAAAAGAAAAAAAAAAGAAACAACTTCTCTGATATTTAGGGCAAAGAGCCAAGTCTTTATTTCAAAGGAAACATATAACAATTGTAATTCACAAGAGACTGAGAGGCTGTTTGTATATACTTGTTCAATACAGTGCCTAAAGCAGCCCTCAGAAAAAAAGTGAAGAGCATCCTTAAATGGCTTTAGAGCTTGTTTTCTTCTCTCTTCTTTTCCTCTGAGAAGGAACTACTTTTAATTGTACAGGAGGGATCTAATCCATAAACCTCAGGTAGAGTGGGAGACTTTCCATTGACTCCCACTAGGCATTGGGAAGTGGATTTATCCTCAGGTCAGTAAACCAAAGAGCATCATCCAGCTATAGCAGCCACCATACAATGAATTCTATCATGTTGGACAAGTACCTGCATTTGCTCTTTAGAGCAGAGGCATCAGAACTAATGCTGAGGCATGTATCGAACCCTCTCTTGGGCCAAAAGGGTTTTGCTGCTTGAATGGACATTTCATGTGAAAGAGTCAATCACCAATTTGGGGTTGGTGAGATATAACCTCTTTGATTTGGAAGGGATAACCCAAATATTCCATGAAAGAATGAATACATAGGTTGAAATCAGTCATACGTCTTCCACTCTTCCTGTATCTTAAAACAAGGTAACTTGCAAGATACCCTGACTGAAGCAAGCTGTTTGGTTTTTTTTCAAAGGCCACCAAAACCCATAAACATTGAGCTGCTTCCAAAGACCATTTCTCTCGATATCTTGTTCTTTGATTGTGTAATTCACACACAGCAAAAAGTGAAAATACAATTGGCTATTGCTAGGAAGTATAGGCAGATATAATGCACTTTCTCACCTCCCCAGTGAATTCCCACCTGTAATGGTAAGGTCTGGCTTCATTAAATTGGAGTGCCAAAAATCCAAGAAGGACAAAAGTCATGTAATTAAAAAATAACCTGCACTTCTTCCAGTGAGTGATTTGAACATCCTTGTTCTCACTGACACAAATTGAAGAGGAAAACCTCAGGTTCAGTGAGAATCAACAAAACAGCCTTTGTGAAATCATCAGTCAGCTGCTGTAGTCCATCTTTTCATCGGATTTATGTCTGCCATCCATCCTGTGTTCAGAAATGTTATCTCCTTCCCTTCTGGCAAATTTCCAGAGCACAGCAAAGAAAATGCCTCAACAGATGGAGAAAAAAATATATCTGTTCATCTGTAGGAGGCATTTTTGCTCACTGATAACAAAGAGATAAAAATGAGAAACTTTTGTAGAATAAAGTACAAGAGTTAGTGGTGAAGGATGAGGAAGAATAAAACCTGCCAAGATAACTAGGTTCTTGGTGAGTTTTTGTTGGGTTTTTGCTGTTTATTACTGGCACACGACTTCTTGCTTTGCAAAAGGCATGGTCTGCAGGTACAAATGATTTATGCTGTGTACTTAATGGATGACTGGATCTTTTCATTTATGGACTTTGCAGCAATAATGAAAAACCTCTAGGTTAGTTAATGAGCTTTAGCAGTCTCGGGCAGTTAACACTACATGTCTGATATTATCGGAGTTGGTACTGTAGATTAAGCCATGGATTTTGCAGTGAAACACAAACAGACTACTTCAGTGACTTCATTCCAGCTACTGTGTTGGTTACTTCAAGATTTTGGAGACTTCAGAAAAGCATCTTTACTATAAATTTTATTAGGCCTGAAGACCGAACTTATGTTTTCAAATTGCAAAGTTATTGTTTCTGGTAACCACAGCAAGTATCTCTTCCAGCCTGGCATGTCAACATCACATCTGTGCTACGAGTGTGTGCAGGCACACAGAAGCTGATTTCCTCCTCAGCTGCAGTGAGTTCACACCATCCCAGAGGACTGGTGGAGTGGTGACCCTCCATTTAATATTGGGTCTTCAAACTCCTTCAGCTCTACTGGTGGAGAATGAATCTTTAACCCATTTTCCCCAAAAAAGCACTCTGTTTTAACATTTTTCTGGACACACTGAACCAGTTATCATTTGCCATAAATATATAATGCATGTCAGAGGTTCGGAGATCTGGTTCAGCACGGGCCAGAGGAGACCTTCAGACTTCTAATTTTTAGCAACTTGGTGTTTCATTCAACTTTTCTGAGATCTGCCCTGGTATCTTTATCCTTCATACCATTCCCATACATTGCCCCAGCAGCACACTGAGGAGGTTTTTGTAGACCCAAGCCCTAGGCTTCCAGTTATCACTCTAAAAAGAGACAACTTGTACCAAAATATTCAACATTAACCTTTGTGCAGTTGGGCAATCAGAAGAAATAAAGAGGTTAATTATGAGTATTTTTTTTTTCTTTTTTCTCTCTCCAGATTAATGCCAGGTTGGAGGACTGGGACAGGACAGAAAAGGAAAAAACAGGATATGGAAAGAACAAAACTGACCATTTAGATGAATATTTACATGAAAGACTGTAAATTGCTGTGGATGTAACATAGCATTAGGTCTGTTACATGAATGGAAAATAATCCTGAAATTTGGGGCCCACTTTTTCAATTGTTAAATTGGAATAGTGCTACAGGCCTCACTTTTTCTACTTATTGTATTTGATTCAACAAAAATAAACAATACAACATTCAGGTTGGATGGGAGACAGTCTGAGCCCTTCAGTTACAAAACACTGTGTGCACTGAGCGATTTTTAAAGTTTCTTGGGGTTCTGCTCTGCTGTTTGAAAGCTGCTTTTCAGTTCAGTCCAGGCATGACGCAGGACCTGGTCCTACATGGCATCACATTCTCCATGGGTTGCAGCAAACATTAAACCTCAGATGGTCCACATATGCTTTTGAATCTGCATTTTATGGGTTTAGTAGTTGTTTCTGTTGCCTTCCCTAACATTGCAGCAATAATTCCACTCTGTTGGCCTAGACATCCTCTCAAACCCATGGCTATACTTTAAATTTAGAGCACTGGACTGTTGGATGTTGAAGGCAGGGTTATGCAATGTTCTGAAGGATTGTTCCTATGGCTTTTCAACAAGGCACTCTGGTGGTAAACTTTTATTTTTTAAAATGGCCCAAAAGATTTTCTTTCCTGCTTTTGGCACAGGAATCACCTGAATCCAGGACTTATAGAGTTAAGCAACCACCCATGAACCATGAGCATGTTTTCTGAGCACATTCATTTGAGCTGCAAATCACACAGAACTCTTTCTCTGTATTTAGAAAATTAATCTGTATTTTAAAACAATAAAGGAAAATAAAAAACCGGAAGATGTACCATTTGACTTATTTCAGTTTATTTCAGAGAAAAAACCTAAATACATATTGTTGGGGAAAAGGTTTTCCAGAATCTGTATAACAAATCATTCTGTTAACTTGTAAGCCTCTCTACATAGCTACAATGTGATTCTGATCTATTTATTTACCTAAGGTTTAGAGGTACTGGTGTAACAAATAATGATAATAATAATCTTGGTCATGCACTATTGAAGCTAATCTTACAGATCTCACTACTGTTAATAACAAAAAAATAGGTTCTCTATGATTTCCATTAAATGTATAAAGGAATGCTTTGAAAGTATAAAGAAATGAATTACTACACAACAGAGTACACACATATAAAGTTACTTTTAAGGGAAAAGTTGGCACATGATACTTCAAAATCAGCATTTTCTGTTTCATAATTTCTATCTTATTCAAGTTTATTTTATTTCAAATGAGCTCATATTTTTCGTGTACTTTTGTCCCTAAGTAAAAATACTTGTATATTCTTCTTCGATGATGGATCCAATCAAATTTTGTTCCAATCAAATTTTGTTCCAAACAAAAGAACAAAATTTCTATACAGTCTTAGAAGTCAGTTTTTTCTTCTAGTCTCAAAAAAGTGATTATCAACATTCATTTTATTTGCTGTGAATAAATTATTCAGATCTTGTTTACCATATTATTAAATTTTAATTGTTCTATTGCATTTTCTCGAATGTAGACAAACCTGTGGCAGAACAAAACACTGCTTAATTATGGCAGCTTCAATTGCTCAACAAAAGAGACATTTCAGAGAGGAATTTTTAGATTGTCTAATTCTTCCCTGAAGGCAAACTCAGCTTTCTCAAAGATATTGCCTATCCATTTTATTATAAATCCACAAAGGTAAATTTTCTAAAGATCTTGCAATAGAGGGCATTTCAGCTCTTGAATTTTTTTTTCAGTGAAGATAATTGCATATTAGTGGAATTTTCCTTTGTTCGGCACTGCCCAGAAACCTGCTTTAAAAGTGATGAGACATTCATATGAGCCTGTACAGAAAGAAAGCACACACAAAAGACCCCAAAATGCCCTGGGTGGCTTCAGGTCTCTTCCAGCCTTAATGATTTTCTGATTCTATTCTGTGATTCCATGAAGTTACACTCACTGGGCTTTCTGGAGGACAGGGCCTCACACAGCACAGATCCAGCAAACCAAGTCCATATTTCACCTTAACTTGCATAACACATGAATTGTGCTTTCAGGGAGTCTCACACCAGCAAGATGGTGCAGGCAAGTGATCCTGCAGCCCTGCAAGAAGAGGTAATGACCAGTTCATTATTTTTGCAGTGCTTCCAGTGAAAGAACTCTAATGACTGAGAAGTGACAGCTGGTCCCAGCTCTACGACTGTGGAGAAGACCTCTGCCTGCTCCAGAGGAGTCAATAGATTAGCACGGCACTCTGTGATGGGGAAATGTGAGCCAGCAGAAGTCTGGGATGCAGTTGGGAGTGTAACTGCAGAGTACACATTGATGGCTAAGTTGTCTGAAATATTAAAAACAAGTGTGACCACAGTGGGACTAATTAGTGAGTCACAGACCGAGGTACGTGTATTTGAACAGTTCCTGGGCTAGCTTGGAGCACAGGAAGGAGAGTCATGAAGTTGTCAGTCCTCAGCTCTTGCTGACATGCCTGTAAAAGTCCATTGCATGGACTACCAGTGACTCAGGGCCCTGGGGTGTTGAGCAGTCAGTTGGAATTTTTCAGTGTAAGTGTTGAGAAACTTGGGGAAAAATAGATGAATGCTTCAGAGCCAGAGCAGGAGGGTAGTTGTAAATGGAGCAAATAAACAGCCTGTTACTGGAACAGGGCCTCCTGCTCCTACAAACATTGTGGGTTTTGTTTAATGTGTTATATTCCCATTGCATAGCCCTCAAATTATGGACAATGGAGAGGATTTTTTGTTCATATTTAGCAATGATTGTAGAAGGAAGGAAAAAAGCCCAAGATGCTGTCAGCAATATCCAGATGTAATCTTGCAATCACAGCTTCTCAGAGAGTCTCTTGCACTATCAGAAAATACATGTGTGGTCCGATCTTAGCCAGAATGTTTGTCTGGAATTTCTCTGCTATTCTCATCTAAGACTGATGTTTATGACTGCTTTTGCACAGCCTTAGGGGCCCTCTGTCCTACCAAGAATTCTTTTTTCATGATGGTAAGCTAAAGGACTCTGGCTGTAACCAAGTGATCTGCTACTCCACTTTAACATTGGTGTGACACGTATTTCTGATATACAAAATAAACCTGTTCTTCAGCAACAATTTGTATTCCCTAAATTTGTTGAAGAAATAGCATAAGAGAGTAAGCTACAGAGAGCTGTCTGCTTGACATTCAGACCTCAGTGAAGAAGTGCCTGCAATTTGTTTTCCATTCCGCTGTCCTGCCTCTGGAACTTTCCTGTGCCAGCAGCAAACAATAGATCCTGGGAAAAATAATACACATCAGGGGTGGATCCTCAGGCAACAGCTAAGGGACAAGTAGTGCCAGGCTCTAAGTGAGAGCTGAACGCTGCAAAGTATTTAGCAGAAATAATCTAAAAAGGGCTGCCGAGAGAACCCAGAGGTGAAACCCTGCAGAGCCGCCAGAGCCCTCAGATGAGCCCAGAAAGCTCTTACTGCCTCTGTGATCCAATCCAGTATGTACATATGCAAATTAAAGTAAAAATATGATGAAAAGGAAATTTCTACCCCTGCTGCCCCTCAACACAAAATAACTCTTGCACGTCTTTTTTGGATTATGAAGAAAACACAAGAAATGAAAAGAAACACTAGAACTGAACTTTTAAACACTGTTTAAGAAGGGATTTGTTTAGTTTGTGATTTTAGCATCTAAGGTCCTGGAGAAGAAAGGTGAGAAACTTAGAAAGCAGAGTGACCTACTACCACCAGTGGTATCACCCCTAAAAAGGGATTTACAAATATTCCTGGTTTCCTTGTACTGTCACTTGAAATTTGAAGTCTCCTTGGACAATGCAGATTTTTCGTATAAACTTCACAGCTAATAAAGGGCTAACAGAGCTGTCATGCCAGTTGGAAGGGATGAAGACTTTTTATCACACCTCTAATTATAACATGTGCAGTGCTTTCAAAACCAGATAAGAAATATTCATTTCAAACTCTCCATGAGCCTGAAATAACCTAAGTAACTCCTTCTGTCTGCTGCATTTGCAACCCAAATGTAGTGCACAAGTCTGTGGTGTTTGCATTGCTGCTGAAGAGGAACCCAAATTCGACCTCAAACCTAACCACTGCTGTAATTTTGTTTTGGTACTGGGAATTTCTGTCTGGACAATTTCAAATACAAGTGACCTTTCCCTGGAACTCTTTTCCCATGACATTTAAATAAGACTGGCCCTAAAATTCAAGTAATAAACAGGGCTGCATAACTGCTATAATTCTGAGGTTTGGTTATTAAAACAAATCAAGATGCTAAGATGAGAGGAGAGCTGAAAAAAAAGTTATTTTCTATGTGTATTTCTCTCCCTAATATTTTGCTTTGTTTTGAGTAAGCTTTATATATTTAATTTTTAATTCGGTTTTAATGCTTTATTTTATCGCAGTAACATTTATTAATTAGTATTTCCGTGTATCTTCCTTTTTTCACCATAGATTATTTTAAAGATATGTAAGGACATCTAGAAAAAACGTTGATAATAATTTCTTACTTAATCAAACTTTCAAACTTTTAAAATGAATTTGCAAATAATGTTCTCTTCCAAAGTTTTATGTTAAAAGAAATCTCATATTTGTTAAAAATATTCCCCCTGTGTGCACCTGTCTGAGTGACATTTTTATTTTAAAGCATGCGGTTTTAATCCTGTGTGCTCAATGACACCATTCTCAGACCATAATTTATGTTGCTAATAATGTGCTTCTGCAAAAAGAGAAGCCCAAGGTGAGGGTGAAGGAAAGGTTTGGTTGTCAGATGCCACGGCAGCGGAGGGATTTGACATCAGGAGCACGGGGTGAGGAGGAGAGAGCCAGCTGTTGTTATGTGTTATGTTCCTCCATGAAAGGGGGAAGACAGAACCACTCCTGCAGTTTCAGCTCTTCCCCCTCCAGCCAGGGTGCTTCTTCTTGAACTATGACACCAAGCTGAGGAGCAAGGGTGTCATTTTGCAGACTGAAAGCTCAACAGGGCAAGGACTGTCTGGTTATTTGGGCTTACCCGACACTCAGCACAATGGAGACTCGAGAGAGACTGTGGCCTGGGGACAGTGCAAACAATCATATAAATAACTCCACACATGCAGGAAAACCGTGCTGGAAAGTTTAATTGCCATGACAGTGCTAATGACGGCTCGGGTAAAAGTCTACTTAAATTCCAACACTGCATTAGCAATCTGGGACAGTTTTCCTTGTACGTTCACATCTCAAGTCTATTTTAGATGGTCTGAAAAAACAACCCCTGCTGTCAAGTATTTCAGCTTTGCTGCTATTCAATATTTTTATTCTAAACACACATTTTTAGGTGCAGATAGGGCTAAATGACCAGCAAATCTGATTCCTGCCAGTGCATAATGCCTGACATCCTTTATGCACTTGGTTCTTGGCTCAACACCGTGGGGGTTAATGGGAGCTGTGAGGCTAATGCCCCGTGCAGCAGGCTGAGAGCACAGCTCCGAAAATTAACATGGTAGGCTTTCCATCTTCATGAGACTGCTTTGCTGGCTGTGACAGTGATGGGTGCTGTGTAATGTCAAGAAAGATCAGACCATGGCACAGGCAGAAATCCTGTCACACCAGTGCAGATGTTCTCAAGGACCAAAGAGGTTTGGAAGAGGTATCCTATCTCAGGAAATAAATGGAATATTATTTTAAAAATCACACTGATTAAAAAAAGAGGTGGTGGAAAATCACCACAACAAAGGAAGATTTTCTTTTAGCCATCGCAAAAAGGATGGCTGTGGAGGGAAAACAAAAAATACAGTGGGAGATATATTTATTCTCTGGGCTTTCCACATATTCTACTGATAATCTTAAGGACAGCCACATTTCTTTCTTCTTACCCTACTGCAGGATCCAGTGAAATTATTAATTGTTCAGGGAAAGGTGATACCTTGTTATGTGTCTGGTACAGTGGTCAATGAACATATGCTGGTATTTTTAACAGCTCCACTGTGAGAGTTGTTGTAAGAATGTCTCAGTGAGAATATAATGCTTGCCTTGTGGGGGAGGTCAGGCTAGATAATTTTAATAGGCCCTTCTGAACATGAAATATGTTATCAAACAAAACCACAGTGATACAGGCAGCAATTATTTTCATAATGAGAACTGGTAATTGTGTGGACAGCACTGAGCAAAAATAAATGAGATCTGGAGACTAATAGCAGACTTCTGTAACACTGGGAGGAACAAATACTCCTGTAAACAGAATTGGTATTGCCAGGACACGCAGCATTTTGCAGAGTTGCTGTTCATGTTGGGGAAGGAGCATGAACAGAACAGAGATTCAGGGGTTGCCCAGCATGCAGTGATGCACTGGATGAAGCTCCTGGGCCACCTCTGCCAGCCTGTCTTCTCTCCCCCCACCTCTTCACAACTGGAACACAGCACTGGTGAGGTGTCCCTCTCCTGACCCGCACTGCTCCCACTCTCCGGATCCTGGGGGACACCCTGGGGACCTCTGAGAGTTATGTTCCCTCCTGCATCAATGCAGACTGGCAGAAAGTCCCTCCAGCTCCTGCTGGTCCAATTTCAGATGTGGCGCTTTTATCATGGCAGGTTGGAAAAAGGAAACATTAAATCAGTCACGTGGTGACCCTCACCTGCAGCTCCACCCTGTCCCTGAACACATCCCCTTGACAAATCCTGTCTCAGAAGTCACCAACACTGGAACTACCTGGGGTTGTGAGAGTGTCGTTGTGCATGTCTCCAAGTGCAGACATAAGAGAACAACTCAAAACCACATTTTTATTGTCCTAATTATTTTCTTGCTCTTTCTTCCCTGGCCTTAATTGAATTTACACTGACTTCTTTTATTCAGAAAGCCTGCTACTTTTGATTTTGTATTACTGGTTTCTGCTTTACATCAGTAGACATGTGCATCCTCACTGAGTAGCTTTCCACTTACCCTTAGTGGCTACTGGAGACCCATTTTCAGACACTATGTGAAGCGTCTATAAGGCCAGGAGCCATCTTCTGAGCTGATGCAAATAAGGAACTGTACCAATTTTCACCAGCAGATAATTTGCTATGACATGAAATTTCTCCTTTCTCCTGTCCCTGATGCAGGATGCTCTGACTGCCACATGCAATAACAGTAAAATGCTGGTAAGATTAAAGGCCCCTTCTAGTAACCTTTTGCAATCTGATTTACTAATTGGGCCATGGGACTCACAAAACAGTGTGATTCTACCTCATCTACTAATTATCTGGCACTCAAATCCCAAATTAAAGACCTTATGCAGAGGATTGGAGTCTTAGGGGGATGTGATTCTCTCCTGTCATTTTAAGGAAACAGTCTCTTTCATGCACTGTATGTATAAAAATGGGAAGAAGATGACAGGAGCAATTTTGGTTCCTTGCTATTAACATTCATGACACCCATGCTATCTGGGAAAAAAAAGAAAAGAAAAAAGAATTATGCTACAATAGGGATGTTTTGGCAGTCTCGGAACTGCTGCACTTATAAAGGGCTATTAATAGATTAAGATCGTGTCTACTGTACTCCCAACAGTTACCTAAGGATCTTGAAGCGTGCTGGTAATAACAGCAGTGCTCAGTACTTGCAGGGTTTTACATCTCCAAAGTCCTGTACAAACATTAACTAATTGATCGTCAGCTCCACAGTGATCTGTCAACATTAATCAGAAACACCTTTTGAAAGAAGACCAGCCCTGTTTTTAAGTGTTCAGGCTGCAGATCTATTCAGTAGAGGCTGAGTGCCTTCATAGCATAAAATTCAGCATTACAAGAAACATCTGTCATGGATGTCCCATTTTCTCATTTTGACCTCATGGGAAGAAATATTACGAGGCAGAAAATTTTCTCAGGAGAGGTTTTCATATTGCATATGAAGGCATAATTTGCATTTTTTAAATATATGGATTTGGATTAAGCTGTAGTTAAGAGGACACTGATAAAAATTTATATAGTGTATTTTTTGGTAATTCTTGCTTTGTAGATGAGCATTCTTCAGCTGTGTCCTTAGAAAATTGGATTGTACGAAGAGAATAAATCCTTCATGATTTGATGTTTTTACACCTGCAAAACTGGCTCTCTTTGCTTATGAAAATGAAGTGGACCTAAAAATGGGAAATATAGAGGGTTTTTTAATTTTATTTTATTTTTTGATGGATCATCATGTAAGTTCATTGAGATAACAGAGGGAGGTAAATTTTGATTTGACTTGTGCATTTTATAACATTTGAGAAATTATGGAGGTACATCTTCAACATGAGGCCGAGTTGTTGCTTTGGTCTTCTCATACCAAAAGTGACATAAAGGACTGCCACAAAAATCATATTGCCTTGGTGAATTAGTTTATATGTCCTAAATAACAAAGGAAACAAATTACTAGGTTTAAAACCTGATTTAATAATGATGAACTTGGTAACTACTTGCAATACACACAGACATGATCACAAAGAGATGCTGTCCCCCTTCTGCATCCCAAGCTCCACTGAAAGAATAATATTAACAAACAGAAAGTCAAGCTCTCCAGAAAATTTTACATATGTGCCCTTAAGTATGTATAAAAAATGTGTGTATATATAAAAAAATATATGTTCGTGCATGTGTTATTATTTATATATCTTACTTGATCGTATAGTATTTTTCTGAGTGACCTGATCTCTATTGTCCCAGAAAGGCAATGATTCAGAATGTTGTTTTCTTGGTTTTGTACAGTATGAAGGTAGTTTTTTGTTTTGTTTGATGGGATTTTGGGTTTTGTTTTGTTTGGTTTTGGTTTTGTTGTTTTTTTTATCTGAACGCTATCTAGCCAAACTTTTTTGTTCATTTCCATATGGGAGTTTCTGTCATTTGAAATGCTTCAAAAATAATAATGAACTCCAGCTGTATTCCAGTGCAGGGTAGAGTATGAGAAAATAATAAAATGATTTAAGGTTTCTCATGCATTTAGCTATTGGATGCTCGATTGTTGTAATCTTATTATAATTATTCTTTTAGGGAGGATTTTCACATGTAGTTTATTAGATTTTCAAAAATTACAACATTAAAAAACAAAGCAAAATCTCATCCCCTGACACAGTATTTAAACTTACATGATTCATAGGCAGAATTGGAAACTTTAGTTACATCCAATGAAATGAAAAAATAAGAACTTCTGAGTGGTAATCTAAAAGATTTAATAAGTATAAACATTTTATAAGAGTTTTCTTATGAGTTTACTATGTTTTGATTATGCAGTTGCTGTTGTTGCTGTATAACTCTCTTGCTGCATCCCTTTTCTCCTTGTCAAACTTCCTTGTCCCTTGCTTTCTTCATTAAACTTTCCTTCCCTGTGTGCAGTTTTTTCTCACCTTGATTAGTCGTGGGTCAGGATGATGCTTTTGCTGGATGTAATGTGAACCTGGCATCCATGCAGGTGCAGAGGAACATTGCAGCTCAGTGTTAGCAGCTCAGAGAAAGCACAGGCTTTTTTTGCTAATCCTTAAATTGTGGTCCATGCCACAAACACCATGTAAGGCTGAGTCTCTGTCCTTCTCTGTTATTAACTAGCACTCACAATCCAGAGCCCAGGGAAGTGGGAGGATGTCTTCCTCAGGGTCTGCATGTTCCTGACAAAGCTTGTGCCCCACAGCCCTGCAGGAGGAATTGCTGCCGTTTCCACGGGCAAGGGTGGCAGAGGCATTTTTAATTTGTTCCCTATCACAGGAGGAGACTTAGTGATTTGTGGGTTCCTCTTCTTAAATTTCCAACTATCCCGTCCTGACCACAAACCATCTTTTTTGCTTAAGGCCATTGATGCACTCTCTCAGTACCACACAATGTAAATGGAAGAGACAGAAACAGAAAAGCAGGCAGCTCTGCAGCTCTTGGACAACATTTGGACAACACTCCCAGGCACATGTGACTCTTGGGGTTGTCTTGTGCAGGGCCAGGAGCTGGATTTCAGTGGTCCTTGTGGGCCACTTCCAACCCAGCATATTCTAAGATTCTGTGATTTCACTGAGTTCTGTCACTAAAATAAGGGATAACAGCAAGAGCAGAGATGTGTCCTTAAGGCATGGTTGGCACACCTTTTGCAAGTCCCATAAACCTTTATTCTGCAAAATCTGCATTGCAGAGTTTCCACTGGTAAAATCTCTTGAGGCCGATAAAAGGAGCAGCTTGACAGTAAACCAGCTTCTGATAGGTGTGCACACTATCTGTGTGGGCTGATAATACCAAGCAGAGGCTCATTCCCCACTCAGACAACACCAGTAGTATGAATGGGTTCTCTAGATGAACAAAAATATCAGCCTTTCTTAACTGCTGTTTAGTTTTCCTAATCTGTTATGACTCTGCTTATGAAGGATCTTGTTCCGGTCTTTCCTAGTGCTACTCCAAGATTTCTAGCCCAGAGTGGCTCTCTCCTTCCTCCTCAGCCTTTCAGTTTCCTCCTTTGTTATTAATTTTCAATGTGTCCTTTTGAATCCTCTTGTTTCCCTTCAACAGCTCCAGACTTGCTTTCACATACTTCTCCTCAGTCCTAATCCCCCCCAAGATATTTTGTTCTTCCAGTCCATTTTATTCTCTCCTGCTTGTTATCTGGTCTCAGTTTCCTCATCAGCCTCGGACCCACAGTGATATTAGACCTTTCTCCTGAATCCTACACCTTGTGATGCACACACAATACCCGACCCACTTGCTCCCCTTTAACCTCTCTCAATCTATATTCTCAGTCTTCCATTTCCAGGGTCACTGCTTTTCATACTTTAATTCCCTAGGCCGTCCTATTTCTAACCTGGTTTTGACTCAAATAAGTCTCTTCCTTCCACACCTTGGCTGTGAGTAGAGAGAGAGGAAAAAAGTTTTTCAACTGGTGCAGAGCCTGGATCATACCAGGCTAGGAAAAGACAGATATGTCCTCAAAGGACAACCTGTTTTACCTCAAGGGGTGTGGAAATTCAGGGTGTTCTTGTTATGTTATGAGCACAATAAAAAATCCCTCAGGCTGGCTTTAGGATGGAAAGCAGTATGACAACATCAAATAGGTGATGACCTTCAGCCTCAGCATGATCCCCATATAATTATTCTTTCCAACACTTTTTTTCTCCCCAATATAACTCTGAACCTCCTTGGGTTTCCCCAACACATCACCGAATCATCCTGATCATATTTGCCCTCCATTCTGTGGAGGATGAGCTGCATTAGATAAGCCCGGGGAACAATGAGACACCCGAAGTAGCTTGTTGGATCTCCAAAGAATCACATAACTTTTAAATTACTTGTTTTAAGTTACATGTAACTTTCAAGAATGTGTTTTGATTGTTTCTTGGCATGCACTTGGAGACTGGTGTCACAAAGAGTGAAAGGGTGCCCAAAGCCAGTAGGAATTATGAGACATCTCATGAAGGTCTTGCTCATACTTCATATTTGGATACTGCGTATCCAAATAATCAGTGATTTTCAGATAAGTTTCCAAGAACTGAGCCTCTCCTGTGGAGCATATCCAAACCTCCAAAGACTTCAAAAATCCAGCAGATAGTGAAATTCCTGGCAGTTATGAGAATCCCAGCTTCAAGTAATACAAGGCGATTTTTTTTCTAATCCCAGATGAAGTCTGAGAGTGAAAATGAAATGAGAAGTTCTCTGTTGGAGACTGAGTCTGGCTCTAGGTCTTAAACACCCTTGGAGAGTGTATTTTTTATTTTAAAAATGTGTTTTGCTGGTCTATTGGGAACCATCTATGTATCACTTACAAATTCTGTTGAGTCTGTGAGCTCTCTATATTTCCACTTTTGTGCCATCTTTCAGTGTATTAGATGAAATCACATCAAGCCTGTAGGTTAAAGGGAAAATGAGTACAGATCCTCTGAAGCCCAGGTCAGACCTCTCTCCATTAAGACAACCTCTCCACACACTGCCCGTTAAAAGTTGATTTTTTTTTTGCTTGATGTTATGTCAAAATACAGGTTGAATCAATGAAGCAGAACCAAAGCTTTAAGGTTTTAGCTTTGAAATTTCTCAGCAATGATAAATGAAATGGATACTATGAAATTATTTTGTTTACAGTCATGTACCATGGGATAAAAATAGATCAGGGAATTTTCACAGAGAAAATGAAGCCTCTTTCCTCTTTGTTTTGACTGAGTGCTGAATGCAGCAGAAGCACCTTTTTATTTAGTGTAGTCTCATGATTGGCTACACTCAGATTCTGTAATTAGAAAAACCCAAACCCATCAACACCCAAAACCCTGCACAGAAACAAGGCTTTGTGCCAGACAGACCTTTTTGTGTGTATAACAGAATAAATTAGACATAAGCTTGCAGTGGCAGCACAAAATACTGGGTAATTTCAGAAAAGTTTACCTTCAGTCTTTAAAGGAGCAGCATTGTGATGCTGAAAATTGTCACACGTAAATTGCTGTTTCATTTCCAGAGCAAACATAGACACAGAGGAAAATGTATTTTAAACAAGGTGAATCCCAAGGTGCTGTAATGGATGTTTTATCACACTTTCCATTGCAGAAAATGCAGAGAAAGGAGCATGAGCATGTCACTGGCAGAGGAGAAACCCCGTGTGGTTTATGCACTGTTAAGGTGGGATGCACTAGGTGACCTGTGTGTAAAATTTGGAGTCAAGAACTGAAACCTGGCTTTTGTTCTGATATCCTTGAGGCTCTAGGCAGGAATCGGATTTTGTTTCTTGCCTTAAGTATTGTTATTTTTAAAATGTGCATGAAAATGTTTTCCTGAGTTAGGGGGCGGATTTGAGGGTCTAAGACCAAAGACTGAGAAGCTGAGACTGCTGATATGGAAACAGGAAATACCACTATCCTGCCTCAAGCATCCACTTCCACTTGTATGATGGCAAATTACTTGTGATTGGATCAAAGTTCATATCTCAACACAGGTTGTCCTTTGAACTGTGCAAACCTAACAGACACTGAGATTTGAAGGCACAGTTCATAGAAATATAGAATCATAGAATGGTTGGAGCCAGAAGGGACACTAAAGACCTCTTGTTACAATCCCCCTGCCTTGGGCAGGATCACCTTTCAATAGACTAGCTTTTTCAGGGACCCATCCAGCCTCACCTTACACATTTCCAGAGAGGGGGCAGCAGCAGCAGCTTCCCTGAGCAACGTGTTCCAGTGCCTCACCACCCTCACAATGAAGAATTCCTTCCTAATTCCTAATCTAAACCTACTCTCTTTCAGGTTAAAGCCATTCCCCCTTGCCCTATCACTACATACCCTTGACAAAAGCCCCTCCCCAGGTGTCTTGTAACCCCTTTTAGGTACTGGAAGGGGCTCTAAGGTCTTCCTGGAGCTTTCTCTTCTCCGGGCTGAACAAACTCAACTCTCTCAGCCTGTCTCGACAGCTTCAGATCTCTGGTGATCATTGTGGCCCTCCTCTAGGATTCCACAGGCCCACATCCTTCTTGTGCTAGGGGCTCCAGAGCTGGATGCAGTGCTGCAGGTGGGGGCTCACGAGAACAGAGGGCAGGTGCAGAACCACCTCCCTCCATCCTGCTGCTCACCCTGCTTCTGGTGGTGGGATTTCTGGCTGCCAGTGAGCATCGCTGAGCCACGTCCACAGCTGGACTCATGGTGACCAGCAGGAGCACCTCTCAGTCCTCAGGCTCCCACCAGGATCTTTTCCAGGAAACCCAACCACATGCTCCATTCCTGGTATGTGTTTGAAGCACACAGCTCTGGCAAGCACCAGCTCTGCTGATCTTCTGTTACGTACTCTGCTGACTTTGACATAAACCCACTGTGGCTCCTTGTGAAATGTTTGCTGTGTTTCAGCTGTTAGAGCTACAAAATAAATCAAATATCTGTTCTTGGAATCTTTCCCTCTCTCTATCCCAAACTGCTCTTTTAACTCACTGTCCCTCAAGGATCTTATTTCAGTGTTAATATTTTATGCATTTAACTGTTATAAATAAAGAATATAAACATGGAACATAAATGCATTCCTGAAGGACAAAATAGCACTACAACTCCCCTATTTTGCTCTGAATTTGACAAATTATTCTCAAGAGAATAAAAGGTGTACCTAAGGAAATATCTGCCAGTCAAAAGTTTAAATGAAAAACACAGCAAGAAAACATGCAATGTTTTAAATTTCTAACTAACTTTGAACAAAAGGTACCTTGGGGAAGCGAAAGTAAGACTGGTATGTGTCCATTAAGAGATTCACATGTAACCTTTGATTTCTTTTGTTCAGAGGACTTTGAGATGATAGGAAGAAGATGTTAAAATGGGATTACATCATCAGCCATGCAGGGACTGGGGGAGAAGTCAGTCATTGGATACACTTGTCTCATTTTTTGTGAGAGATGTTCCAAGTACTCTGAAACTAAATGAAATGCATTAAAAAAAAGTCAAAATTAGAACCAATGATTTATTTGAAGATTTTATTCTGGATGCAAGAAGCTATCCAGGCAGTGTCACATTTCTTGGCAGAGAGATTCTGCAAATATATTTTTAAAAAAATCAAAAGGAGGAAAAAATATGATGCAGAGAATATGAAGAGTACTTTATGTACTAGATGGGAGGAAGGGAGTACAGAGAACATGAAAAAAGATCTATGTAGCCTCTTCTCTTCATTCCCTGTGACCTAACCAAAGGCCCTGACCATCTGGGAAAAAACTTCCAGTTCTTTGGAGAAGTGACAGAGCCTGACTTTTAGTCCAGGTCTAGAGCCAGAGTGAGATATTAATCATAGAAATCTCAGATCACTGAGGTTGGAAAAGACCTCCAAGACCATCAAGTCCAATGTCACCTGATGCTTCACTGGGACTATTGCACTTCTTCTCTCCATCACTTCACAGATGCTGAAGTCTGATCTTTCTCCCTTTGAGAAGGTGAGCAGCCAGTAATAACAACCAAGCCCATATTCCCGAGTATGTCATAATTTCTAACTTGCCATAGACTGATTTTTGCAAGGAAAGAAAAAAATCCTGATGTATTATGAACTGTGAATTACAAAGTCCCACCTAGGACTCAGTAACTAATACTAAAGCTGGATGGAGACCTTTACTTTACATTATAAATTGGTACAAATGATGCCATTTACAGCACTCTGGGAGGTTTCAACATGAGGTCTACAAATGCCATGAGCAATTAATAAAATCTCTGTTCCCAAATGCATTTTACAGTTTGTTCCCAGAGAGAAGTACTTTGCACTTTTTGAACTTCCAGGCTGATGGGCTGAGCACACAATTGGTATTTTTAAGTGAATAATCCAGTACATGGCTGGGCAAATGACAAACCAGATACAAAGTGGATGGTCTCCCTTGGGGCTTGGAGAAGTGGAGAAACAATAAAATCCACAGGACATTTCTAGTGAATCAGACCCTTGTTCTCCTTCACAAAGGAGGAGGGGAAAAAACATGGTGACACATAAAATATGTGGCATCAAATTGATGGCAACTTCTACAAAATGGGAATATGAACTACGAGGCATGTAGATAAAAGGGAATGCATCTGCAAAACATGTGAGGGAAATTGTGAACATAATTCTAGCAATTATGATTATGGTGTTGTATACGCTACTGCACTTAATTACAATTCTGCATTCTTTTCATGCTATGGAAATGGACTAAATGGACTACAAAATGTATCTCAAAAGACAAGCAATCTGTGGCATGAATAGGAACTTCCTTTATCTTAATACAATGGGGCCCACATTTCACAAACATGGCAGCATCGCTGTGAGAATTTTGATTGCAAAATGAACATCGTGATAAAAATTAGCAGCCTTTATTTTTTCATCTGAGAATATTAATAGGATTATTGGAATTATTAAGAAGAGTTGGGTTTTGTTGTTATTTTAAAAAAATAGATTCCTTTAGGAGTTACATGAAAATTATAATATTCCCTTTATTAAAAAATGCAATGTTATTTTATTGAAAGGGGAACAGGTCTGCTTTAAAAGACATTCTCTTTATTTACATGCTTAACACTTTTCTTCTTTTCCTCTATTGGAATGATAAGATGTGCAAGGTTCATAGTACACACGTACTCGATTAAAAGTTAAAACATGGTCATAATAATTCATCTCAAACTGTGAAGCAGACCAGTTAATCTATGTAGACCAGTGAAATATTTAGCAGATAATGAATTCTGTTTAGGAACACTGGTCTAGAAGGGGGGCCTCGGGGAACTGAATTAATATGCAGGGAAGTTTTTGGTATACATTTAAAAGTGTACACTTAGGTTTTAAGTGTTGGTTTTCAGGAAGTTTTCAGATATTCCACTGAATTAAATGAGCCAGGTTATATTTACAAGATCTGAAGAACTACATCATCATACCTCTTGAGAGGGGAAGTTGTGTAAAAGAATGGTGTGGTACAACACAAGGTTTTTGGTGGCCCAAATTTGGGGCAAAGTTATCCTTGGGAATAGTAAAATTCTGAGTTATACAATTCTCTGTAAAGATTCACTGATAAATCTTGACAGCTCATTACTCCCTCATGTATACTGAAAGGTGCATTTATTTTTAAAGGTTTTTCAGTTTTGTGTGGTTTTTTTGGGGTTTTTTTTGTTTGTTTTGTTTTGGTTTGTTTTGGTTTTGGTGGGGTTTTTTTGGTGTTTTGTTTTGTTTTGTTTGTTTGTTTGTTTGTTTTTGTTTGTGGTTTTTTTTGGTTTTTTTTTGTTTTTTTGTTTTTTTGTTTTGTGAGTGTTTAAGAGTTCAATGAGTTGTATAACTTGCCTCTAAAAAACTCAGAAATTCTGTTTTTACATTCACAGATGAAGACTTTGCTGCATGGAAATGCTGTGATTTGCCATACTGGCTCTTCTAACACCTGCTACCCATGAACACACAAGAGACAAAGGAAACCAAGCCAGAGAAAGCACACAAACCTGCTTATTATGACATCTATATGGCTGTCATTATTATTTCCTTTCTGCTCGGAAAGGCTTTTGAAGGTTGGAGGGAGAGTTATTTACTATCAAGTGAACCTTTTTTCAGGATTCATTGTGAAACCACGCACTTGCTACGAAAAGAAACTTAAATTAATTGCAGTTCATTGAGCTCTGTAGAAGTCTTAAGGGCAATGGACAACAGGGATCATGCTCTCCAAAGTACAACATGTAAGAGTAAAAAACCAGGAAGGAACAGAGTGTCCCAGTTCTGCTGAAGCATGTGAGACTTGTGAGCACCCATGGCTAGTGATCTACATTCAAACACACCTGCTCAGCTGTGCCTCCACAGCAAATTCTATGTGTTGGCTGTGTCTGAGTTGGTAAAAAAAAACTGGACAGAATTTATTTCTTAAACATTTTTGATTTTTGAAAATGATAAAATTTGAAATGAAGTTCACATTTCAGATTGTCTGTGGAGTTCAGGTGGAATTCTCTAGTTTTCCACCATCTGCTATAATTCATTGCCAAAGGTGGTACTGCAGTATATGATACAAGGTAGGACATAAACAGCACTTTGCCTCCTGGTTGAATTCAGGTTAATTTAGATGATTGCAAATGTCCAGTATTTACACTGAAGAATTATTGAATAGTTGGACTTCCCACAAGCCACTTGTTGTCAATTTTCCAGCATTTTCTTTTTCTGTTTTTCAACCAGTCCCTCTTGCTGCATTCTGTACAAAAGCCGACATTCCTACTTGGGGTCATGTAGCTGAGCATTTCTTTCACCCCCTACTGCCTGCCACAGAGGCTTTGTCTAGACTTAGAAACACAAGCTAACTGAGATTGATTTATCCAGTCTGGACAAGCTGCACAGCTCTTAATCTCAAATTTGATCTCTTCCCATCTGTATTATCTTGGATTCACCATAACTCTTTCTCTGTAACCAAGATATCCATGTTTTAGTACCAAATATCAGGACTCCAGAACCTACCACCCCTTTGTGACTTTTTGATTAAGCTTGTGTTCCAGCAAAAGTCTGCAAAAGACCTTTTAAGGCTTTTTTTTTTTTTTTTTTTTTTTTTTTTTTTTTTTTTTTTTTTTTTTTGTGCATGTTAATATTTTTCTTCAGGAAGAAAAAATTCTTCCTCTGCAGTATTTAGGCCTTGATAATAAACAGAAGATGATGCCTTTTTTTTTTCTCTTTTTTTTCGTGGATACCCATATCGAGGAAAAAGCTGACTCCTAAAAAATTACTTTGAACATATATAATCAGATAAGAATAATTTAATTAAAGTCCATTAAAAAATCTAATATTTATTATTAGCTTGTGTACTTCCTAATTGTTTTATAGGCTTTTATTTTTATGGCAAGATTCCAATCATTAAAAATCCATGGAACTTGATACATATACAAGCAAAGAAATGCATTTGCAACTTTGTTTAAAGAGGAAATTGTCAGAAATGTCAGAGCATAACATTTCACAACAGAGAAAAAATAACTTTGCTTTTAATGATGTGGTTCTTCTCTTCCTTGTTAATATGTTAAAAATACATTACCAGTTTTGGAGAGTAAAGGGGGACTGCACTTTGAAAGTGTAGGACTGTGTAATGTCCGTAATGCCAAGAGATTAAAAAATTAAATCAATATATCAGTGTTCATCCAGTGCATTGTCTTTTCCAATTTTTCTCGTGAACACCAGAAATAGATTCTGACCTCAGCCAAATCTTGATGCTGGAAATACTATCCTTACTCAAAAGAGAACTAATTTAACTTTTTTTAATGAATAGCAGTTTATATAATGGGACTCCTGAATGCAAACATTTTTCTAAAGACTCTCTGGGACTACTCTGGGTACTTAATTAGGTAGTATCCTTATGTCTGAATTAATGAGTTAAATATGTAGAATCCTTACAGAGACAGTAATGTCAACTAAAAAGGAATAAGCCCAGAGAATATGAAATGTTAATTCCATTAGTTCTGATTTATGGAGAGCTCCTGATATCTTGATATCGTCCATTATAGTTTTGCATTGATTTTAAGAGGTGGGCAATGTCAGAAGGAAACATTTCCTGCTGTTTTCTGATTAGAGATTAAACACAAATCTAACAAACACAAATATCTCTTAAACAGCTTTAAATTTAAATTTCCAGTCCAAAAGTCAAAAAAACAGCAATGGGAAAATAATAAAAAGTTATCTGGGGAATTCAGCCCAAGGGGAATCAATTTTATTGTAAAGATCATGCTTTTAATCCACCTCTACCTGAGTGCCAGATGGTCAAACCAAAGAATCAACACATTAAGCAGATGGACTTGGTATCTGATTCCCAATTACTAGAGTTGCTTCATGTGGAAGGTTACTTCTACTGATCAGAGAAAATTATTTTTCCCCAGATGGTGGCAGAAAATTGCTCAGTCTTCTCGTATTAAAGGTTCCCAATTATCTTTCAAAGTTAGGCAGTAGCATTAAAGATTTCATCCAAGGCCAAAAAAAGGTATCTATTTGGGTTGGTAGGTTTGGATCTAACCTTAAAAGTGGATGATAAAACTTAGGCACAAGGAGTTTTTAAGGTATATAAGCCGGGTGATTAAGCTCTGCTCTGTGCTGAACAAGAAAAAAGCCACTGGATGTGACACAAGAAACGATGGGATGCAACAAGTTACTCTGTGAGACTCTGGCCAAAGCTTGCAGGGATGGGTTCCGTGGGTGTTTAGGGAGGAGTCTGATCAGACACAGCCAAAACCCACAAATACATAGACAAGAGTGCTCAGGAGCTTTTGGGAAGCAGAGTCTTGCTAGGGCTACACACAGTGCACACACAGCAGCAGCAGTAAGACTGGTTAAAGCTGAGATTGCATGAGCAACTATAGCAGAAACACAGTATTTGAGTTTAGATTTGACAAAACTGGGGCCAACAGAGAGAAAAAATTGGGTGCAGATTGTTTATTTGAGAAAAGACAAAAGTTCTGAAAGAACCAGCATGCTAAAAGAAAAAAGCAGTGGAATATGAAGTGGGAATAAACTTGAAGCCTGACCAGCTGGAGAGTAAAGCACAGGACAGGGCCATCAGTACTACTGAAGTCCGTGTGACATTGCACTGCTTCTGTTTCTGCAGTGTTGTTAAAGGTATGGTTCCCTGTTTGTGCTGGTCTTGTCACACACAGCGTGTGCATGGGATTACACAGTCAACCCAACTCATGGATGGACCCCAAAGTGGAAAAAATATCAGCCTTATATCCAGCAGTCCAGGAAAGGAGAAATCCTCAGGTCTCAAGAACTAGCAGATGTGTTTTTCTTTTAACAAACAGTGTCAAAAGTATTTAAAATAATCCTAGTAGATATTATAGGACAATAGAGCTGAAAACAATGGAACTCTCTGAAAAGCAACAAAGCTCCATTAAACCTTGTTCAGGCTGCTACAGACAACCATGCATTAGTTACCAGCTGTACATAACTATTTAGTCAAAGTCTCTATTTCAGTGACAATTCCCCATCAAAGGGATAAATGGGAGCATTGTTTGATGGATTCAACAAGTTGGCTCTGTAGATATCTGTACATCCAGAGCTTAGAGGCAGGCATTGTTCTGACTGGAGCTCATGCCTTCCCAAAGCTGACACGCTTGAAGTGGATTACAAACTCGCTCCCCACATCTCATGTGATCGTGATATTTGCATTAACTTGCAGCTTAGGTATGAGAGACTATTAATATTGATACCCAGATACAATAAATAAATGAATAAATAAATGAATAAATATTATACATACATAAAATTTATATGTATATATGTAAACTCACTATGTATTCTTTTAGGGCCAAACCAAAATGTACACTTTCTTAACAAGTAATGAGTATTTCCTTTGAAAATAACATTCATGCCAATAAAAAACTTTTGATTTAACTGAAAGTTGTACTGTCCATTTTAACATTTTTCCTCCTTTTCAAATGCCATCCCTATTTTGAAATGATTGATTTCTGAAGTAGAATTCCAGTTGGGAGACAAAGAAACTAGAATTGCAGTAGACATCAGTCTTTGGATTTTTTAAAAGTTTTTCTCTTCAGATTTTTGACTATGGTTATTCATAGAATAGAATCATAGAACCATACATATTGGAAAAGACCTCCAAGAACATTGACTCCAACTGTTACCAATTCCTTCAAACTTTGAATCTTGTGAATAGTCTAAGTACCCCACAAATTATCACTCCCCACTCCCAAATCTCTCTCTAACCTCAGAAAAACCCATTCCCTGTACCACCTGTTTATCTGCCATTATCTTCTGGGCACAAGGATGGAAACTTCTATGGAGTGCAGATTATTTGTCATTAGGCAGATGCACAATACACTGCACATCATGTTTCGGGTGTTTTTATAAATAGCAATGAAATTTTACTCCCCAGCCCAACTGCTAAACTTAGTCTACCTGTAATTAAATACAGCCTTCTGTTGTTAAAACAGATCAGATTTCCAAACTACACCGGCTTCATGGACTTATATTTCTGTCCAATGACTAAGTTTAGACAGGCAGGAACTTCTGTTCCTCCTTGTCCCAAGGGACTGCTTTAGTTTCATACAAATATGACCTTTGAAAGGAAAGGATAAAATAAGCTTTTTGCCAGAAAAGGCTGGTGAAAGCCTTTCCCCCGGTGTAAATAAAGAGAAAAGACCAGGATATTTAGTCCTTTTGAGGAACAGTTTGCATCTGTTTCAGGTGCATCTGCCAGGAGAGATAATTTTAAATTCAAGCACTTTGCAACTTTGACAGCAATATTAGCTATGAAATGCTTAACACAAACAGGACAATAGCTTGGAAAATCTGAGCGGAAATTGCAATGATCAAGAATGGAAGAAAAGTTACTCTTTATTGCAAATGTGTGTTTTCTGTGGCTAAATATCCTCTTGAAATTGCCTTAGCTCAGTAGCCAGTGCCCATTTGTTTGTATTAAAAACGAGGTAATAAAGAATTTAAATAGTAATGATAACATTATTCTTCTTTAAATTTAAACTCCTTCATTAGAAATAATGAAGGCTTTTCTCACACAGAATAGCTGTCTGGGCAGGCACGGAGAGTGCAGGGCAATGCCACAGCTGCATGATAGGGATGGCATTGCTCTGCAGATTTACTGCACTGCAGGATAAGCCAACAGAGCAGAAATGCAAAGGGCTGTGTAGGTGAGCAGGTGAGACGTGACATTGAGCAGACACTTTAAAGATAGTTTACAAAAGGAGACAGGATTGGTATGACCTTGTGCTGACTCTCGTGTTATTTATTCTGTAATGACGGGTTAATGATTCTCTATAGCAACCACCCCAGACTGGCTCAGGGATACCCGTGGCTCCCGAGAGACTCACTTGAAACAACCCCTCTCTTTATGTAATCATTCATCTTATCTCAAAGCAGTGTAAGACTCTGAGGTAGGCTATAGGATAAATGTGATAGGAACTTTATTGTTTATGTCTTAATTCCTAGGAAAACCTGACTTCCTGGGATACAGAAGAAACAGCCCTGGGAAGGTAAAGGAGATCAAGAACTGACAAGAAAAAGGAAGGGGAGGCAGAGAGAAGAAAAGGTGTGTGGCAAATGGAGATATTTATAGTGGCGTTATATGGCCTCATGCTTCAGGGGGTAATTTTCCCTTTGGGTCTGGAAAGTGTCTTTGATGAGTCCCAGAGTCAGCCAGGACTTAAACCTGAGACTGTCAACACCTCCCTCCTGAAGAGAGGGCCCCAAAACACCAAAGGGGCTTGACAAATCTAGTCCTAACTTTTATAAGAATATCAAGGTGATCATCAAGCTTTGCAAAGCAGAGAAGCCACAGAATTTGTTTAGCAAATTACAAAAGTCTTTGAAACAAAACCCCTCTCTGTTGATCTGTTCCATAGGGAGGCCCCTTTCTTCCTGTCTTCCCTCTACAAGCTCTGGGTTAAGAGCCCTCTTGTCCTCTTCATCATTCTGCCACTGGTTCTATGTTTGCTCTAGTGGCTCCTAGTGCATGCAGAAGTCCATTTCTCTCCTGGTTTGCCCCGTCCAGCTCTGTTGCTCTTCTGGAGGAAGTAACTTTGCACCAGTCTGGAATGCAGTGTCCTCATCTGCTTCTCAACCACATGCAGTGAAAGGACACAACAGGCATTGAAAACCCATCCCGGGATCCTTCTTGGGCTGCAGGCAATTCCAGCAGGGTTCTGGGCAAAGGATGCCTCCCATCCATCATATGGATGCTCTCCACATGAAAGACAAGACACAAGCAACCCTTACCCCATAGAGAAGGGGCTGCAGTCCAGCTGGGATGTGCTGCACAGCTGACGTATCACCCAAGGCCTGTATGCGGGTAACCAAATCCTGCCCTGCTCTCAATGATGAAGTAATATGAGTATAGCATTTTCTTCCCCTGTAATTGGTCTATCCAGTTGATTACAGTTGAATAGGAAAATCCAGTTGAATCTGGATTTTGTTTTCTTGGTAATTTTCATGGTTTTTTTCTGTGCGTCAATGCATTTTGAAAAATTTTTGTTGCAGAAGATGCCCAGAGGTTTGACCATCCCTATGTATTTAAATTTCTCAGTTTGTAAAGCAGGAAGAACTTCTCCAGTTGTAAACTCTACCTCTATACTTAGAATAGGTCAGTTATTTTTAGAGAAGAAGCTGTATATATGAACCTCAATGCTTTATTTTAGAAGGCATTTATTAAAAGTGAAAGTGCTGTGGAAGTGCAAATGGTGGTCTTTACAAGACCACATGCACATAAAATCAAATAAGGATTAGAAATCTCTCTTAATGTGTCCTATATTGCCTCATGTACTGGAACGAAAGGAAAACTTTGAAATTTTAATTTTCTGGACTAAGGTATTTGGCAGTAAAGACTCTTCTACACCAAGAAATCTCCTACCACAGAAGCAAAGCCTATTGGCATCCAGTTGTGACAGGCAGTTTGGTTGTTTGTCCAAATTCGAACTTAGATAATTCTAAAGGATTTTCACCCTTTCCCATTGAAAAAACCCAAAAAAAAATATATATATATACACATGGGCATATTTAAACCATTCACTGCTTTGAATATGCCCCAACCTGAAGATATTGCTAAATTTGTTGTTGTTAGGGTAGATTTTCTATCCATCTCAGGCCACAAAATGTCACCTAATGCACTTCGTATGGTCATCCATATGTTTGGGACAAACATGATCCAAATACAACCCACCACATTTGGAGGGAGAATGACAACTTTATCTTCCTCATCTTGGTCTGATGTCCAAAGCACGTGCAAATACTTTTGCAGTGTTGCTGGTACTATAATACTTATAAGGACAGAATTCCTTGATTTGACCCTTTCTCTTAAAAGAATCACTGCAGATGCTCTGAAAGCCTACATTTCTGTGGGGACAGCATATAAATAAGTGCACGGAAAAATCTCAGAATCTTTGTATATGAACAATTATCCATAAGACAAGAGCAAAAGTAAGAGTGAATTTTATATGATAAGTAAAGTAGGACTGCAAGTTGCTTGTATGGTGGTACAAAATCCTTATCATATTTTCTTTTTTTTTAATTTCAATCCTTTTCTCAAAAGAATATACTCCAGCAACAACACACAGTTTGATGTGACATGGAGGAACTGTATAAGAATAATTATAAAGACATAATTTCTTTTCATATTCATGGTGTGTGCTCCAAGCTCTGAAACAGCTTGGAGGCAGACAGAGGGGCTGTAGCTGCCCAGGCTTCATGGCTTGTATATAAATATTAAGATTATCACGTCTTAGAGTTTCTTCTCCCACCCTCTGTGAATTTATGCTTCTCATCATTCAGTTCATAAATTTTCTTGTTGATAAGGATGCTGTTACAGTGCTGGATTGTAAAGAGGGGAAAGAATCCAATTGCATAAATACTGAAGTGGTGCTTTAGACATGCCAGGTTATCCAAAACATTCCCATGGAGTGGGTAGATATGACCAAGCAACCTCTCGAACAGCAACTCAAACCCAAATGGGATATCCCAGGGAATCTTCTATAACTAGACAACTTAGTTTAAGAAACAGAAGCCTTTCCTGTGGGACATGGGTGAGAGAGATGCAAAATGATTTTTCAGGCATGCCTTGAGTGCTGCATCACTTTTGGCCAGCTGCAAAACTCTCTTTAGCACAAGAAGTAACCTAACACAGGTTTTTGGAATGTATTTGATACTGAAAAGATATAAGATTGATTTTTCTTTTTATTGTCAATAAAGACATATGGAAAGTACATGCTGAAATATATTCTTTATGGAAGGGGACACTGACTGTAGGTGAGTCAGTATATTTAGGGATTCATTTTTCCTCTGAAGGCCATCAAGAGTGACAATATTACCAAACAAAATACTGCAGACAATACCAACAGTGAAGTTCTGTGAATTTAATATTTAGTTTCACCAAAGTTTACTCAAAAAAATAAGACTGGATTTCGATGCTAAGTCACACATTACTTTTTCTCAGATTGAAGACTCTTGGAAAGAAAGAGTGCTGGAGCACTTCATTTACTCTTGAGTTTGTGCATTTTGAGACGAAGTTCCTGCCTTTTCTTTCAATAAAATGGATTCATTCTGGTCACTCCCCCTTGTCTCCATCCTTTCAGTGTGCCCCAGGAATACATCCCAGTAATTCCAGAAAAATATCCCCCCAAGCATACATTTTTTTCAGAAAAGTAGGGAGACAGCAGTGCCTCATTGATATTATAATGCAAATCTATTAAAATTGATTAAATGGCTGATTCAAACTTTCCTGACATCGTTGGTAACTATGCAGCTTGCCTGGTAAATATTAAGACATGCGTGCCATCTGAGGACAACAGCACAACAATAAGCCATTAATTGATAGAGTGTTTGTAGTTGCAGTAAAGACTTTGCCATTGTTATTAAAGAGGATTTTTATAAAATTGTTCTCTGTGTGTATATATAGATCAAAGTAAAATTAAAAATTTCTTGCAGGAAACTTATCTTCATTTTGCAACTTGAGACTTATATCTATGCTAAACCCATCCTGATCAGAAATTGGAGACATTTGCTTGTTCAATTTTTTGTTCCCATTGCAGAATTGCTAAACGTCCATCTGTAACTTTTCCACAGTATAAACTCACCTAATTACTACTGAATAAGAAATCACTACCCTTGGAGGTTAATGAGATGTTTTACACACCACAATTGCAGGGTGTTCACTTCTGTAGGAAGATAGAAAGCATTGTAAAAGAAAATTGTACTTCAGTTATTGTGAACGATTTGTTTGGGTCGTTTGAAGATGAAAGGTTGAGACTGCTGTCATCTATGTCTGTCTATGGTGTGTCTGCCGCCTTAGCTGACCACTGAAGATCATTTTTTTCTCACTGGAGAGAGATATTTCTTAGCTGTGGTTCATCTGACCTTTTTTGGATGTGTGTGATGAGTTCAATTGCACCTTTGGAGTATCCAGGTTCTGTGAAATGAGCCCAGTGTCACCAGGCATACACCTGCACTCTGAATGCCTGCAGCAAATGTGAATTCCTCCCTCTACAATACCTTAATTTGCTGGCCGTATTCCTTAATACACTATGAGGTCTTGAGTGTCCCAACTGACCTGAGATTACCATAGTAACAGCTAGATTTGTCTGGTGATAAAGAGCGCCAAGTCTTCTCTTATTTCCTTTTCATCATCATTTATTGTCACATTTGCATGCTCGTTTTCCCCCCTCTATTTTATTTCCTCTGGTATTTCCAGAGGTGAGCACTGGCCCTCCTACTGTTCTCAGCTGACATTTAGTAAAGAATTTGCTGGATTTTCTGAAACTTCACTTTCCTAGGAATAAAGTTCTGGATTCAGAGTGGGAAGATGTGGGTGTGTATCCTTCGAGCTTTCCTTTGGCTGATGGGTATTTCAGCACTGTGGAAGGAGATGTCCTTTTCACTTGGTTCTGCAGTAAACACATCAGAAACAAAAGAAAAAGCAGAAGCCTGGAGGCAATGCTGCTTGAATACTGCCACCTATCTAGGTGCAGGTCGTAGAATTTGTGCTGAAATCACCTCTAAATGGTCAGAGCCATTGACTTAAGTGGTTCCAGGAGCGCTAGGGGTGGTAGAATGACTGTAAAAAGATTGAGATTTGTCTTGTAAAGAATTTTATTCTGATTTATGAATTATGTGACTTAAAAAGGCTTAAGAATGACCATATTTTCTTTTTAATTGAAAGTTCCTTGCTATATAGATTTTAAAAAATAAACTATATTTTAAGGGGTTACAGCCTCAAACTAGAAATTTTTTGTTGAGAACTGGAATTGTTCTGTATTTAGATTTTTCATCCCAAAATAGCTTTCTGGAATAAATGCAAAACCAGCACATGCTCTTTACATGCAGACTGAAATTTTCAATGGAAACATCTCTGACTACATCTATTCTTAATATTTTGGAGCATGGCTTTTGATGAGTCCAAAGAGATCTGTCACTTCTAAAATCCTTGGGCCTCATGTCTACAGCAAAAATCATGAAAACTTATTCAAATTACATAGCTGTATGAATGTAAAGTGATTTAAGTAAGCTAATTCATATACACACTGATTTCCTAATAATATGTATTTACATTGCTTCATTAAACCATTAAAAATTAATTTGGAATTAATTTCCTGCAATCTCCCATGCAAAAAAAAATTCTTACAGAAAGAGTTGATTACTTCTCTTTGGGTTGGCATGTAACTAATCTATCTGCCTAGATATTTAGCATGCAGTCATTTGTGACAGATTAAAAATCTTAAGAAGATACATGGACAAAAACAGTGAAAATATGAGTTTTGTCTGCCTGTGCTCTGCACAAAAATACTATCCCAATGCTCTCCACATTTCAGTGAATACTATGGCGAGGTAGCATGGCCATGGGCCACCTCTGCCCATGCTCTGAGATGCAAAGCCTGTAAAGTGTAAATGTTCAAGAAATGACAGGATGTGGCACTTGGTGCTGTGATTTAGTTGACATGGTAGTGTTTGGACAAGGGTTGGACTCAATGATCTTGGAGGACTTTTCCAAACTTAATGATCCCATAATTCTAAAGGTAATTTAGAGGAACTGGCACAGGGTCTGCCCTACACTAAGTTTAGGGTGAGGATGGTGAGGCTCTGGCACAGGTTGCCTGAAGAAGCTGGGGTTGCCCCATCTCTGGAGTGTTCAGGGCCAGGCTGGATGGGGCTCTGAGCAACCTGGTCTAGTGGAAGATGGCCCTGCCCATGGCAGAGGGGTTGAAACAAGATGATCTTAAAGGTCCCTTCCAACACAAACCATTTTATGATTCCATGGTTCTATGAACTGAGCGTGAGCCATGGAAAACCCCTGGCTCTGCTGATCTATCCTTTTTCCTGTGACCACTTCTTTGCCCAAAGAAGGTGACAGTGGAAATAGCATTGCTTACTGTTGCACCTGAGAAAGTATAGTTATGATTTTCGTTTGCTTTTGCTTCCCAGAAGAGACGTGTCCCAAAGGAAGGCAGGGCACCATTGCCCTCTTCCTCTGAAAAGTTGTGCCTGACAGACTGTGACAACAACTCATTTCAAAAGGTGGTGGTGCAAGCAGTATTTTGACTCCTCATCTTGTGTTCTCTGAATGGAAGATGATTGCATTGTGCACAGCTCCTTCTGTGCTGACTTTTTTCTTTTTGCTGATGGGAGAGGCAGTTTTAGGTGCTTCTGAGGATAAGTAGCAAATACCAGCTTCCTTCTCCTGTATCATAGTTTCTCAGGCAAAAAAGTGCAATTTTGTCATAATAGGTAATTTAGTTTTCTCATTGCCAAGAGGAATGAATGCATCAATGGATTGCTTTTCTAGGATTGCCCCTGCAAAGGTTTCTGTAAGTACTGCTTTGCAGCAGCCCTGATCAGAACAAGGTATAGCATCATCAGAAACATTTGCTGATTTTGGAACTTTGTGTTTTTGGTATGAGCAACTGGAACAAGTGCAAGTGCACAGTGTGCCAACATCAGTAAATATCAAGTCAGGCTAACTGGTGAATATGGTGAAGTGGCCATAAGTTGATGGGGTGTACGTGTAAATGGGGGTGTACAGCTGAGGGAGATGGGACCTGGTGTGGTTTGTCCAGAGAAGCTGTGAGGGCCTTGTCCCTGCAAATGTTCAAGGCTGGGTTGGATGGACCTTTGAGCAACTTGGTCAAGTGGAAGGTGTCCCTTGACCAAGGGATACCTTGGCACGGGGTTTGGAACTAGATGAAGATTCCTTCCAACCCCAGCCACTCTTTGATTCCATGATTCTACCATTCCATGGCCTGGCTGCTAGAGGGACTGGGGGTACACGCCAAATGCTGAAGAGACTGTAGTGTTTGGGAGTTGACTGAGTTAACAGTGTGTGTTAACACACTGAGAGGGCAAGTGGGAAACTGATGAACCAGTGTCAGCTACTGGGCAGACTGAGTTCCCTGCCTGAATGGATCTGCATTGAATATATCTACACATAAAGATTTTTTTCCAACTAACAGGCTTTCCACCTGCCAGAGAACAGAACAAAACCCTTGGTGCTGTTTGTGTTCATGCAAACACTGAATTTGCCAGAATGTGCTGTTCTACATGACCAGGTGTGTGCCCACTGGGGGCACATGCCCAGACTTGCTGCTGGTTGGACCTGGGGACATGGTGGTCCAGCTCCCACCTTAATTGGGCTATCAATTTCAGCAACCTCTGAAAGCTTGCACATAAATTTGGGTGAAACTATCCATCCAGATTGAACTTTCCAGTGCTTCTCTCTTGTGTTGGACCGGTGATTCTCAAAGGCAGAATGAGTCTGTTACATTTTCTATGACTTTGACTGAAGTAATGATGAATAATTCTGAAGATGCCTCTACTGACTATTAGATGTGTGCTCACAAGCAGCAGAACAGAGAGGGAATGTTGAACATTTTTCAAGATTTCAGAAACTGGCTTGAACACCACATCCTGTTCTCCTTGGCTTGCTATCCCTTTGCAGCATAGCTGAATATTTTTTTTACCCTTTATTGATTTTGATGGGTCCAAGTTCCCTTGGCTCTGTTCTTTCCATATATCCTCCAAAGGACCTTTCTCATTCTGGACCAGCTCAGTGTCCTATCTCCTTCAGACTGCTTCCAGACATGTAAAAGACATTTTTTGAACCCCTACCAGACAGCCTCTTTGTCTGACAGGAGCCTTCCAAAATCTTTTACAAAGCTCTACTTTCTTGCAAGTCCTTTACCACTGAGCCTGCTGAAAAAGAAAAAAACCCTCAAGAGATTGGCCATTGCTTATCAGGCTGAACAAGAAAGACAATGTTTCCTTCTGTTGTCCTGTCTCTTTGCATGAGGCTGTTTTCTCTTGCCTTACAGTTTACATACAAGCTCTGAGAGACAGGGACTGTCATTTTAATCTGTGTTTTTCAGTGCTTAGCACAACAGCTCATGACGAGGCCTCTAGGCATTACAGTAATATAAACAGCAGTAACAAAATAAATATGATGGCTATTCCTAAGGCGTGGCTTGAAAAAACTACCTGGTCACTTCACTTTTCTGGACCTTTATTCATCCAAGGTCAAGGAGGTGAAAGAGCAGAGCTCTCTCAGTAAAATCTCTCAACCTTTCCTAACCCAAGTAATGTCTGCGAATTCCTTTTATTGTTACTTGTCACATTACAGTTCCGCACAGTTAAAAAATATTGTAGAAGCTACAGTTATTATAGTTATTAACATTTTATGGCCTTGTTATTCATACCTTAAGCTCCTTAAAATGAAGTGGTGCATTTTAAGAGAGCAGCATGTATTTAATTGATTTCACTGTAAAAAGGTTGTCCTACTTCAGTGGTTTCCAGTATTTTTCCTTGGGTTTTGCTTCTATTAATGATGACAATATCAATTTTATGGCTTTAAGAGAAGTGATACAAAGCACTTACAATTTTCTTACTGTGCTATCTATCTGTTCTTGGTTTAAACATCCTTGCCTCTTTCATAATCAAGCACCATGGAAAGATTTGCAGTGTTCTGAGCTACCTGTTCATACGCATATCTGTGTCTGCTTTGGAGTACAATGTCATGGATTCATTGTCAGTACAATTGTTCTTGAATTATGCACCTTTGCCATGGTCTAAGTACATATCCATGGAGAGCTACCAGGAAGTTGCTGATGTCCAACAAGAGAAGTTTGTCTTACCTAACTTTTAAATGCCTGTAGAGCAGATACTTGTATCTACAGTGATTTCTTTGGATTCTTCTTCCAGCTGCTGTAGAGAAACAGGGCTGCTCACCTGAACAACCTGAGGAGTATAGGGCACCTTAAGATCACCCTCATTCTAGGTATGCCTTGTTTTATTCTTTGATTTTGTGGGAATCCTAAAGTAAAATATTTGAGGACATAATCCTATGCAGGCCTTGTGTGGTGGTAGCTTCTTTGTGTGATGAAATTCCTCTGTGTCGAGACCCAAAATCTAAATGTTTATCAAACATTTCCCTTTAATGTTGTCCATTTTGTCTAGAAAGGGGCAAGGACTACCTTATTCAAAGTGCTTATTCAGAAGCAAGCCCAGAAGTCTTAATTCAGCACCAGGGACGGTAATCACCGGAACGTAAAACTAAACCATTCTGGTCCTCAGAAGTACTGAATAGCAGCTTCCTTATCTGTTCTGACTGAAAGAACTTATACCTGCACTTGGACAATGTAAGCTTATATTTCTATGAGATCAGGAAGGTCAGAACCAAAGAGAATGAAAAAAAGCATAGGCAATTGAATTACAGAGCAGTGATAAAGTCAAAGTAGTATATGTTCACTTTATCTTTCCCAGACTGCATGACTCATTACAATTTTGATACTTCAGTGTACTGGCAGAGATGGATGGAGTAGGAAATGGCCACTCATACATTCATTTTCATAAATGAGGGCGATGGGAAAGGAAAGAAGTACAAATGCAGACCCTTCTTTTCTCCATCACATACCCGTTCACCTGGCACATTTCTGCTCTGCTGGCAGCTTGTCCTGTGGACAAAGCCAGGAGCTGAATGTGGCGTGGCTGTTGCCAAACAAGTGGAGACCAGCAGAGGGCTTGTATTGTAACTTCTGCAATACAGATAGCATGTGAGTGTCTAGAAGGTCATGTAACATCTGCCTGTATGTTCCCATTGAGCTGAAACCCCCAAATATACCCAAAGATTTAAAAGACGTGAATGTGTGGCATGGATATCATTTAGTGGTGGACTTGGCAGTACTGGATTAATTCTTGTCCTCAGTTATCTTAAAAATCTTTCCCAATCTAATCAATTCTATCATTCTATGATTCTAAATGCAGTATTTTTGCAATCTATAACATGTTGTATAATTCATACAGCTTTATTTTTTTCAGGAAAACTTAAACAATTTAACATTACCAATAGTTCTCTTTCTCTGAAAATAAAAAGAAATTTTTAAGTCCAACTGAAGTATTAGATATTTTCCTTGCTCTTCTTCAAGGGTATTGCATAAGCACATGTAGGTCAAAGAGAGAGCTGCAGGGAAGAAAAGAGTCTGCCAAATATTTTTGAGCAATGTATTAACATTATTCAAATTCCTTTTAAAGAGGCGTCCTTCCCCCCACAGTTTCTTCTTGACAGGTGTCAGTTGATGAGGAGATGAGTGCGGGGGTGGGTGTTCTTATCTAAAAGGATTTTAAATAATGTTACTGACATTATTTGAATCAAAATTACTGCCTAAGTAACGTTATAAGGAATTTTGTCTTTTAAAGGGTATTCAATTATGTTACATCTCTCAGTAGCCCTACCTTTCATATTCACTTCTCCCTGCTATGTGGGACACCTGGATTTGCATTTTCCTGGGGTATCAGATGCCATAATGGCACAGGATGGGTCACGGTTATTAGACTGAGCATTTCACAAACACTGGTCTATAGAGAGACCAGTGAGCTTCAAGGGTCTGAAATGCTGACTTGGTTTGTTGTGCACCTGTGACAGTTCAGCAACTGTGTGGCTCTGGAGAGACTGGATCTTGAGACACTGGGGAAGAGTGACTGGCTTTGCACTTTAATAAGTCCTTTAAGAAGGGCTCAGGGATGGCAGAGTATTCCTGTCAGAGAGTTTTAAGTGAACTTAAGATAACCATATTTATGCTCTGTGCCTTTTCTCCCCCTGAATTTCTTTCTGATCCATAGTAAAAAGGAAAAAAAAAAAAGAAAGAAAAAAGGGGGAAAAAAGTGATTTTCAGTCACTCTGAGTGGCCCTTTTTGAAGTAAAACTAAGAGCATGTTTTCTTCCTTAAACTTGCCCTAAAGTTAGAAATAATAAACTTGTGATTCTTCCATTGAATTTATTTGTGTATAGGTTTTGAGATGTCAGCCAAGGGACGGGTATAGTTTAATTACAGAGTGGTAGATGATATGTTTGAGAAAATTCTACATTTTAATAACTGTTTAAAACTAGATGCTATTGATAAACACAAAAATTGTGTTCTACTCAATTCTTTACAATGAATAGAACATGAAATGAGGAAAGTAAGAATAAGATTCTTTTGAATTCTGTGTCTGATTCTGCTGGTAACTTAGTATAGAATAGATCATGACAGAAAAGTTTAGGTCTTGTTGCCATAGTGTCTGTAAACTGAGGCAGCAATATTAGTATTAGAGGTGCTTGGAGGAAGACCTCAAGGTAAGATTAAAATATTTTTCCTAATAAGGGTTTTTAAAACTTGAAATGCTGTGGAACTGGGAATGTTTTTCAGAAATTATTCATGTTCTATGTATAGAAGGAAAAAAAAAAAGGATTATATAGTCCCTAATGGAAAGAGTATAGAGTTTGCTAGAGAATCAATATAACTGTGATGGCTCATGATTGAAAACAGTTGTTTGCTGAATATTTGATGTTGGTATAGGTGTATATATAGATTAAAAAAAACAACCAAAAGTTAAATAAAATTCTTCTTCAATAATAAATTCAGAGAAACACCGAAAACCTAAAATGCTAAAAAATCCCCCAAATCTACAAAAGTCCCATCTTTGTATAAATTGGATCTCTACAGTAAATTTTCTAGATATGTGGAAGAATCCTTCAATCCCTGAAGAAAGTATTCTATTCATTGTGTATTTCTTTGTTCTATATTGAATGAATCTGTGAGAAAAACAATCTCTTAGTACACTTTCTCTTACATAAGTTGAATTTATTGGAGATTTAGAGATGCTGTTCAATGTGATTATGTTATTAGCAATATGCTGGCTGACTGCACAAACAGATCAAAAATTATTTTCACATGTTTTGAGCGATTTAGAGATTTCATTTTTATAACATATGCAAATATTTATCATATAAATGTGGGGGGAAAAAAGGTTCCTAGATCTGCTGTGGTTTTCTATTAGACAAACAACCACCTAGGCAGGTAAATATGCTATGGCATGGCCAAGGAAGGGAGGCAGTAAACATAAAAAAAGTAGCATCTGGAAATTTGCGTTTGAAAGAAGCAGACCTGATGCTTCTTTTTCTTCTTTTTCTCCTCAAAGGTCCATAGATGATAGGTTTTTATAGGTGACTGAGAAAGCTGAGATGACCCCAATTTGCTCTAAAATGTAGAATTATTCTGGACAATTTTATGTCATCTTTTCATCCTCAATAATGACTATTTATCTAGTGTTCTATGTGAAGTTATCTTCAGATACTGTGAAATAGACAGGATCTCTGTCTCAGTCAAGAGTAATAACAAGAGATGAAGGAAAGTAGGTAGGAAAAAGGTTTACAATGAGTAAAGGTAATTGGTTGGCAATTACGTATAAATTTCAGAACATAAGCTTAGCATCAGGACAGAGAGGAAAAGAGGAGTAACTTGAGTTAAGAGCTAGAAAAGGCATTTCAAAGTGTGGAAAGTAACCCCCAGCTCAACAGACAAGAGTGTGCTGCAAAAATATATGTGAAAAAAATTGGCAGGCTTGGGATTGTGAGTTTCCAACAGTCTGCATATCTTTGTAGGCCCCAATATTGCCAGAAGATTAGGATAAAAAGGCGGGATTTCAGATCCTGGGGTCTTCCCTTATATTTTTCTCCACTCCACTGCTTATGTTTACATGTCTTGCTTGATATCTAGTGCCTGGAAATGCAGAAGATGGGCAGCAAGACAGACAGTGTCTAAGATGTGAGTCTCTTAATTCACATGTTTGTGATTGCAGCAGTTCCCAAAGAAGACAAGGAAAGAAAATGTTCTTCTCTGAATGCTGTCACACATGAGGGACTCATATGAATCTCTCCCCCATGCTGTCTTCCTTCAGACAAACTTGCTAGCAAGAGATTAGAAGATCAGAATATGAAAGATTTGGCTTCCATTCAGTGTAAATTTGGAAGAAAAGTTTAGGGATGCACAACAGAGAAATCTCTTTGGTCACTCCAGTTCTTTGTAGACCCTAACTCACAGAATCTCTTTTCAGAATATGAGTTACATCTTGAAATTGTTTTGGAAGTAATTTCTCCCCTACTTTTCTGGGTCTAGATTTTTTTCTAGTATTTGGGGTGTTTGGTTTTTTTTTTCATATTTGTTAATTCAGCCACAGTTATGCCCAGTTTATGACCAATTTAACTTGTGGTTCTAGTTATTTTTCCCCGATATTTTCCCATCCAGTGTATATATAAAGAGGATTCACAAACTGGTCTCACTTTAATAGAAATTTCTTATTTTCTATACATTCCAAACAGATCTCTTGTACATCAGACTTTGCACATGCTCCTGCTCAAGTTCGTATTTACAGATGATGTCTTTGAAGACATTTTCTGTAGCACCAACACTGTGTCACCATTGCAACACATACCTTCCTGTAAGCATCGTATTATTCATCCTATCTTCTTGCTCTTCCAGCACCTAAGGATGTTTTCCTCACTTTTGCACAGAAGAGCGCAGTTATGGTGACATGTGCATTTTTCACCTCTACGCTGCACTGCTGTTTTTCGTTGCGTATATTGCTGAATGGAAGAAAATAATGTACAGTCTCAGCTACATACTGACCTCCCCCATGTATCAAGATGAGCCATAAACATATCTGTTGCTCCCCTGGCTGCTGGTGAACTCTGCTCTTCAAAGCAATTCATACACAAGGCTTCAAATACCTTAGAGATTTCCATTCTAGGTGCCTCAGCAACTGCTGGAATAATTTCTAGCTATTTAAGCATAAGTCATACAGCAGGCAGGAAAAAAACCCCTTTCCTTAGAGAGGAGCAGGTTGACTGCACTTCCAGGAAACATCAGCACTGGATTGAAATACTTCATGACTGACTGAATCAAGAGGTTTCCTGGCTTGATTAAAATCTTCCATAATAAACAGAATGACATTTGTGACTACTATCTCCACAAAAAATTATCTTATCTGGAAGACAACTTTGCCCATGAATTAGCTGCTAACACATATAATGATGATAACCACAACAAAGACAACAATAGTGCTTTACTCGCTAGAGTGTTAATCACAGAATTTTTGCTTTTCAGATCAGTGCATTTTCTTTTAAGCAGGAAGAACATGAGTATTACAGTAGTCCATGACATTTGCAGGGATGGCCAAAATGAATATTTTTTTAAATCAAAATAAAGCTCCTCTGGAGTCCAGCTGGTGTTTATTAAGCATTAAAAAAATTGCTTGGACATTTTCTTGTGTTTACAAGATGGAAATGAATGAAGATACATAGCCAAGCAGGAAGCAAAGCAAAAAAGGAATTAAGATATTCTCTTTTTTTAAAAAATGGGGGTTTTAAGATTTTTTCCCTTTTTATTAAACCAAGATATTATCTGTAAACAGAGGTCTTACAGGGTGATATTTGGAGGAAGTTCCAGGGAACTTTTAACAAAGTGCTGTATATTTTCTTTGTTTATACCTAGCAAAAGATGGAAAAGTAAATAGCTGATCAGTAATGATCATGTGGATCTCACTGCCATGAAACAGCCTAGCAGAGCACCGAGCAGGATTCCCAAGGACATGCCCTGTGCTGCAACATGTGGTGGTGGAAGAGTCAACTGGTGTGCACAGATGTTTGCAAGAATGCTGCCTACAACCCAACAAAAAAAAAATTGAAAGATAAGTGCATCAGATTTTTTTTCCTACCTCACAGTTCAGGCACAGCAAGGAGAGAACCACAGCCAGTGTGTGCATGTTTTAATGCACACAGGTGGGAATTAAGGGACTGCAGGTACTGATGTGGGTACCCACAGTAGTACAGCCAGCACATCTCCAACAAGAAGGATGTTAAAATGGGGAGAACAGCTCAGAGAAGAGGGATATGTGCTTGTAACTACCATGCCCTAGGAGAAATTGTGTACACTCAACCCAGGGAAGCTGGTGGAGTCACCATCCGTGAAGGTGTTTAAAAGACAGACAGATGTGGTGCCTAGGGACATGGTTAAGTGTTGGACTCGGCAGTGCTTGGTTAATGGTTTGACTTGATAATTGTCTCAGCCTAAACAATTCTATCATTCTGTGATTCTATAACTCTGTATGCATGGGTGCTTGTGGGTGTAACTAAAACTTTTGGGGAATAGCTGTGGGAGGATGTCTCAAACAGCATAGGTGTTGGTTAGCATTTTGCAATTGTCAGGTATTGTGGTTTATTTGTCTTATTGCTGAATTGATCCTGACTGTATAGCTCACTGCTTGTGAGATAATGAGGCGTCATTAATGAATTGACACACCTCCTTGATACTAATTAGATCTCAACCATATGAATCGAGCAAGGTTTTCTTTCCCTGCGACACACAGGAAAGGAGTCATTGGTTTTAAGGCACAATAATGAAATAATCCTGGGACAAAAATCAAATCTAAAGAGAACATGCAGGGGTGGGGAGGAAAGAAAAAAGAGAACATTTTTCTTTTTAAAATTCCTATTCATAGTAAGTACACTAATTTTCAAAGCGATACCTTATGACAGGATGTTTCCAGACCCTTTCAGGGAAACTAAAACAGGAAGGCTGTCAGAAATGGTTTTCCCAGGATATTTCTAGCTCAGCATCATACAGAAAAGTACCGGTTTCAAAGGGCTCAGGTAAGTGTCTGCACTTTTTGTTTGGTAAATCACCCTGCCCTCCTAGCTGGAGAAATTCAGACCAGATTCTGGCTCAATACTCCCTTTCATGATTTCAGGTCTGTCTCTGGTTGAACTTCAGAAGCAGGTGCTGAGTGAAGGATAGTAAGCACAGATCAACAAAAAGATAGACAGCGATAAAGTTAAATATAAACAGAAGCTTCTATGATGATGCTTTTCTGCACACAAACAATGTAAATTAAGGTGTCAAGCTGTGAGATATCTACCAAATAGGCTACCCAGTAAGTACCAAAATGAAAAGTACAGCCAGAGGTGGTAGAAAAGAAATACACAGAAGTTTAAAAAAATATTAATGGAAAGATAGAAAGAGAGTAAAAGAAGTTGAGAATTCAGAAGTACACCGGGACACCCACTGAGTTTGTTTTGAACTAATCCCATCCATTTTTATTTGTATTATTTTTTCTGAAAACTATAACCACCGATTCTTTCTTGGTGGCCTTTATGTCTCTTTTAGCTACTTAAAAAAAAAAAAAAATTATCAAAGAATTACAGCACAGCACCACCTATGGTTGATAAAACTCATCAGAACAACATTGTTGAGGCATCAGGCTGTGCTCAGGAGAAAGTGGGCTTTTATTTAAAAAAATATTAAAGGGGAGCTGCAGTAGTAGTAATGGGAAGGGTGTCTCATATGTAAAACCTGGGCTGCAAAATTAATACCTATTGCTAGGGCTACATCCAGGAATAAAACTACACAAAAAGTGTTACCAAGTGAAGTTTATCTAAAGTAAAGGAGGAGGAAAATATTCCACTGACACAGGGTAAAAGTGAACACCATACTAATATTAACAGTCTAATAGCTGGAGATGAGTCAGGATATCATCACAATGCATCCCCTTAAAAAATACCAACTTCTACAAGCCTTGCCACCTCTAGCTGTAAGCTGTGATCCTCTATATTTTTGGAGGTTTCTGTGAAACCATTAACTTCTTAGAAGAAATACTCTTATTATGCAGTAAGTTAAGAAAAATGGTAAAATCAAAGCACTATTTTGACTAACTGAAAAATGAAATTAAAAAGACAACAATTACTGAAACATGCAGATAATATTCTTGGCCAACTCCTTCCTAAGTGACACACTTTTCCTGCTTTTTTCCTTTTCTCCTTAACCTTTTCATCCCTGTCTTTTAGAGGATGTATACATAACATGTCTGATACTACTGTCATAGTTGTCGTTTGTTTTTTAAAAAACCCTAATTTTGCTATTGCACACAGATTTATTTCTTCATTCACTGGATTACACTTGATTTGCTTCAGTGTGAATGAGAGGAGTTTTAAACTGCTTCTGAAGATACTACAGAGGCAATAACAAAACTGCAACAGCGTGTACATCAGACAGACAGATGAGATGTCAATCCAGAGCTCTGGCAGAGGAGGTTGCCATGGAATTAGATACTTTCTAGATGTGAAAAATGCTATTTTGATGTCTCTTGAATTGAATAAGGAAATATTTGTCAGTAAGTTTGGGACTTACCTCGTCAAGGTTTCTAAAGCTAGGCATGATTCAGAAGATCAAGGGGTCCTCAGAGTCTTGCAGTCTGAAAACTCCTCCTGAGGGGAAGAGGGGCAGGCACTGATCTCTTTGCTGCGGTGACCAGTGACAGGACCTGAGAGAATGGCCTAAAGCTTAGTCAGGGGAGGCTTAGTTAGGCTGGATATTAAAAAAAGGTTCCTCACACAGAGGGTGATTTGGCACTGGGCCAGGTTCCCCAGGGGAAGTGGTCACAGCACCAAGCCTGACAGAGTTCAGGAAGGGTTTGCACAATGCTCTTGGGTTCATGGTATGATCCTTGGGGAGGGTGCTGGGCAGGGCCAGGAGCTGGACTTGATGATGATTCTGATAGGCCCCTTCCAAGTCAGCACATCATGTGTGATTCTGTGTCTGATTCTGATTTAGGTTCTGCCTGTGGCCAGTAGGAAAACAGAGACATCTTCAGAAGGTCTGGTCATGTTCATTATTGTGAATACATAGGTTGGGATGTTTTTCTAAATAGCTTCCCTCTGCTGAATATATATAAAAGGAACCTCATCTTGGCCTAAACCCCTAATTTTTCATGGCGTGAATTCAAGTAAAAAGAATTTTACTTTCACCTTATTTTAGGTGACAATTATTTGGCCTTGTGCTTAATCTCTGAAGACAGACTAGAATACAGTAAAATAGGTCTCAGATAATCCACCTGAGGACAGAATCACCTCATTAGTGACCAGGAGGGAACTCCAGGTTTAAACAACCTAAGTAAGTGAAAAGCAACAGCATCTCAAAACTGACATCTCATGATTGTAAAAAACTGAACCTCCACTCCGCAAGATAGGGCACAATTTAGGTAAAATGTTCTGTGACACCATTTTGGATATTTCCGTTGAAGAGAACCCATACATTGCTCACGATCAGGCACCAAACAGTATAATGGCAAACTAATATCCCCTTCAGTTTGGGGCTGTATTAATAACATACCTCAACATCAAATCTCTTTTCAGCCAATTGGTTTCAACGTAGCTCATCTGAGAGGAAAATGAAGTTTGTTGCAGAAGTAGCAGTTCAGGTGTGTGCAACCTTTGAACATGATTGCTGTAGTTCAGCTGTTGGAAAAAATATTTTACTGCTTTTGATCATGCTAAAAAGAAAGAATTATCCAGGGAAGGTGACAGCCTTGTTCATCAAATGAAGACACACAGTCTTCAAGTCAGTGAACGATGCCAAGTAATGGCACGCAGAAGATCATTTCAGTGACATGGAGAGAAGAGGAAGAATACTTCTTTTGTTAATTACAACAATTAAATTCTGATGGGTAGAACATTTAATGGTACAAAATAATTGCAGAAGGATTGCCTAATTTAGTTATTTGACTACTCAAAAATTTGAGAGAGAAGCTTTCCTACTCTGCAGGATGCATAGTTCTATTCCCAAGCATTTCCAAGTGCTGGTAGTGAAGCAGAACAAACAGGTGATTTGATTATCTTAAAGTCCTTGAGGAACAGGAACCTGAATCTGGGCTTTGTGGCTATCTAAAAAACCCATAAGAGGTTCTTTTTCAGTTTCTCAGTCACTTCAAGATGGGAAATGCCCAATTCCACAGAGCAGCCTGTTGTGATGGGAAGAATATTTACAAGGGCATGTAGCGATAAGACAAGGGAGACTGGATTCAAACTGACAAAGGGTAGGTTTAGAAGAGATATCAGGTAAAAATTCTGCACTGTGAGGGTGCTGAGGCACAGGAACAGATTGTCCACATAAGATGTGAATGCCCCATCCCTGGAAGTGGTCAAGGCCAGGTTAAACAATGCTTTAAGTAACCTGGTCTAGTGGAAAGTGTCCATGACCATGGCAGAGAAATTTAAACTAGATCACCTTTAATATCCCATCCAACCCAAACCATTGTACGACTCTGTAACCCTTTGACATCAACACTAACAAGAGCAATTGGAAATGGCTGCCAGATTATAGTTCTAGTCTGAAAAAACTAGACAGGATCTGAAAAGACTAGACAGAAAAAACATGACAGGATTTTCTGTAGGCATTCTTATATGATGAGAAATATGAGGAACAAAGATAAATAGCTTCTCATTAGTAAGCAATCACCTCATCTAAAGAGAGAGAAAATCTATATAGTGTATTCTGAAAAAGCAATAATCATATTGTGTTTCTTTCTCTAACTCTGAAGTCAGAAGACTAAGCTTGAAACTGAAAAAAAAAAATCAAAGGAAACTAAGTAGCCCAAATTTACATCAGGGAGCAACGTGAAATCTTTTCTGAAGAAATGATTATCAAATTACAGACCTGTCACTATGATTTCCTGAAAGGGTCAGCACCTTTTCTTGTTCCTGACAGACAAAGAAAGCATGACAGCCTTGATCAATATTTCAGTTAACAAAACAGCTGGCTAATAAGAGGACTTATGACAGACAAAGTTTTGTTTCAATGCAATAAAAAATGTTTTCCTAAATTATATGTGTTAATTTCCTTGTTTTGTTTTCATTTTCTATCTTGTTGAACAGCTTTCATTAACCTGAATTTTCTTTTTTCAAGCTTGAGATATATGTGTTCATGACTAAATTTTCCAAGATGTGCAAAAAAGAATAATCAGAAGGCCATGTAAACTAAAACAAGAACATTTTTTGTTATCTGTCAGTTGCAAACGGACAACTATGTTGAAAGGAAATTTTGGCATATTAAATGTATTTCCATGACACTTTCATGTGGTAAACCCTTTCCTATTTTCCCATCTGATTCATACTAAGAAAAACCCAGGGGATACAGGACAAAGTAGGCAGACCTGTCCAGCAGAAGTTAATATCCATTGTTAAATTATTTTCCTTATATTAGTGCTGTCTGAATTCCAGCTGATGAAACTCCATGGAAGCTTGAGCAATTTTATAATACTTTTAAATCTTGCAGTGACTTCTTTCATTCTAGAAGCACCCTACTTTAAAACCCAAATCCATTTCCTTTAGATTTCCAGGGACCTCCCATGGAAGTGAATTTCAGTTCAAGGCAAATTCATGGAGTCTGACTATTGAAGTCTTTCACTCTTTCTTCCTTCAGAAGCAAAATTTATTTGTTGCATGAGGGTGTGGTCTCTCAAAATGGAAATTTATGCACATGCCAGCAGGGCACAGCCACAAGAAGCTCACTGAAAAACAGCTGTGCAGACCTCGATGATATCCTAAGCTCTGCCTTTGCAAACTCTTTCCCTTGACTGCTGCCCTTACCAGCGTTTGTGCAGTCGCAGCTGGATTTAGAGGACAGCATCAGAGTTCCTGCCTATGCTGCCATGCACAAAGAATTCTGAAAAGGATTAGATCGCAGATTTCTCTTTCTGTGTAGTCATAACATTTAAAATACCATTAAACCTTTGCTTTTGCTTCCCTGTGGGTTCTTCTACCCTACAGCTTACCACATTTCAGAGTCTGCAGGGGTTCATATTGTACTCCGAGCTTTGTGTAATGTTGTAATGTTTCCATAAATCCATTATGTGGAAGAATGTTGCAAACTTTGTTTTTTATTTTTCTGTGGCACTTTTGTGTGACACTTATTTATATACCTTATTATGTATTGTAGTCCCTAGTGATCATTTTTCATAGTGATCTAACTTGTCTGGTATTCTCCCCCTAAAGGCTCTAAACACAGTGCCTCTACATAATCTCAAGGCTTTAAAGCTGAGCTGTTCTGATGCAGCATTCAGCAGCTAAAGCTTTCCACTTGAGCTGTCATCTTTGTGTGTGGAGTGGCAGCTGCAGCTGATACAACTCAACATTTTATGTGACAAAAGCTGTGCTTCTGGGAAGAACCACCCCAAAAGATGCCTCTTGGCAATGGCACACGTTGATCTAGATGAACAAGCCAGGTTTGTGCATGGGCACAGATGAACTTCCTTCCACCTCAACTCTAACCCACCAGGGATGACCTGCAAACTTTGCTTTGTCAAAGAATGCTGAACCCGAGTTGCATGGGTGAACAAACCCATGGTGTTTAAATAAGAGATTGTTCCATTTGTAAAATATTTTTGTCTAAGCTTGTTACAAGTCACTGAAAAATTACCTTAGCAAGTGCTCCACCCTAGAAACTTTGCTAGATGTCCAGGGTGTATATATGCATGTATATATATTTTAAACACACATTGTTATGTTAACCACCTCATGACAAATTCATTCTGGGGAAAATGAAGAGAGATGAGATACAAGGGAAAACTGGAGTTAACATTTTGGTGGCTTCTGCTTGTGTTTATGTTTCCACCCCCTATGGACTTGCCTTGGTGCCTTGAGAAACCTTTTATTGGGCCAGAAGAATGCCAGCCCCAGCGGGTTATGGGAGGGCTTACGTTGTTTGATTCAGACTCTCACGCTGATTCAAATTACTTTCTATCACACATCAAAGAAACCTCCAGAATTTGGCATGTTCAAATTACTGTGCTATTCCTGGGTGTTGTTTATTACCATTAAACCCTCAAAGGCTCCAGACTCAATTAGCTGTTTCATTTTACGACAGCCTTTAGCGTCCATGTATTCATGCATGAATCCATCTCTCCCTCCTTGTAGATTCTGAGGGCTATTTTCAACAAAGCTCCCTCTAAAGCTTGTACCCTCATTGGCCCAAATTGACATGGCTTTCCACAGGGAAAATTCCACAGGGGATGCTAAGGACTTGTGCTAATCACTAGACCTCTCATAGTTCAAGTGGAATCTCAATCTCTCCCTGAAAGACAGATTGCCTTAAAGACAATTTGTTTTGCTCAGCTTTGGTTATAAAAAATTTGGGCAGTTTAAATAACCAAATTGCTTAAATTCCCTATGATTATAGTGAAGAGATACTGGCATCAGTACTGAGCAATTAATTCCTTTCAAGACTAGATATCTGAGATATTTAGGATAGATTGCCTGTAGAGGTGCTACATTCTCTGTGTTGGCTGTGGATAATTACCTTCGATGACTAACTTTCATATGGATAAAATTAGATGATGTGATGATTGACTGACCTTGCACAGGGATGCCAGTTTCAAAAGCCTATGAGCATTTGGTTGTACAAACAATGAGATATAAACATGAGACTTTGGTAATAACACTGGTATTTACATACTTCACATTTTTCAGACCACTTGAAAACACCCAATAATTGCTCAGTTCTGATGGTTTTGTTCTGCCTTTTATTTTTATTTTTTTTGTTTTTAAATCTTGAGGCTGATTTAGAGCTCATCAGATGAAATAGACTGAACCCATCTGTTATGTCTCCAGGCCCACATTACCTATATATGTGCAGATTTTCATGCCTGAGACAAAGGAGTGTTAAAGCACAGGATGGCAAACCCTTAAGTCACACAGATTTCTGAGGAAGATCTACTACATATTTTCCTTAAAATTAACATTCAGAAAGCACCACAAAGACTTTGATACTCTAAATTGATTTTTTTTTCCTTCAAAAAACATAATAGGACGATGAGGTTCAGAAACAGAGGACTCTAGACAGTATATAAAAATTTGAAATTGTTTGAATATAAGTGCCCTCCTTGCTCATTGTACCATCTCCTTCTTTTCCCCTTGTTTATTAATAAATAACATCTGGCTTTGTGATATGTTATTCTTCCAATGAACTCCACACAATCCCCTCAATGTCAAAGGTCCATAAATACTCCATTCTCAATATTGGAGAGAAGAGAGATGGGAACTTCATTTCATGTTAAGGTTATGGAGCACTTGCTGCACTCCAGCTCATTTCAAAAATCTGACCCTTTACCTTAACATTATTGAACTTCAGAATAATATTTTCCTAATCTCACCTGGCAATGGATCCAAATTGCTTATCTTCTCCTGCCCATGACTATTGAATTCAAATGAAAATAATAAGAGTATAGAATACTCATATAATGGCTTAAAAAGTGGTCATGGTGCGAACCTGTCTTGCCTATCCAAAATGCAGATTCAGACATTCCAGAGAATCCCATCAATATGGAATTCTGTAAAAACTTAAGAGGAAACTTAGTGTTTGTCCAAGAGCTACCTGATCTATAATCAAACTATAAGGAAGGAATAAGTGAATGAAAAGGTGAAAACATCTTCACATGACCATAGGTACTAGAATTTTTCTCTGGCTGGGTTAAATTCCTTTTGAAAGATTTCCACACCAAGGAACTTGTGAAACCCCTGTCTGCTCCTGGAGCACAGACCAACAGAAGTGTCAAAGACTTCACTATATTTAGTTGGATTTGTTAGCCTATATTTCCCGGTCCCAGTGCAGACACATATTTGGCTTTGTGATGAATTGAAATGATGAGAACTGCATGGCATTTGATCTAAGACAGAGTATGTGATGGATGCAGGGGTATCAAATAGTCTATGACAGATGTGAAGCATCTGACAGGGAGAAAAAGCTGTTCCATATCACAAGAGAAAGGAAGTTTCTGCATTATTTCTTATTTAAAGTTGTCATGGTTTAACTCCAGATGGCAACTATGTACTATGCAGCCACTGTCTTTATTCCATCTCCAGGGGGATGAGAAGAATTGGAAAAATAGGTAAAATCTGTGAGTTCAGATAAGAAGTTTAAAATTGAAATAAAAAATAAGAATACTAATCATAGCAATATATTTATTGAAACTGCAAAATAATAGTCATGATGACTATAATCATAATAATAACAACAAACAGGAAAAAATGAAAGAGATGACTAAACCCAAGACAGATAAGGGACACATGACACCGCTGCTCACTCACTGACCAATGCCCAGGACACCCCCAGCAGCAATTACCAACTCCTCCCAGTTTATATACTGAACATGATGTTCTGTGGTGTGGAATATCCCTTTGGCCACTTTGGATCGGCTGTCCTGGTCATGCTCCCTCACAGCCTCTTGTGCACCTGTGCATGGGAAGCTGCATTTAGGGTTAGAACAATTTAGCAAAAAAATAAAACATCTCTGTGTTAGCAACACTGTTTTAATACTAAATCAAAACCCTACAACACTGTGTCAGTTACTTAGGAAGAAAATTAACACTATGCCAGCAAAAAACCAGGACATAAGCTGTCATATTGCCTCCAAAATCTCATGTTTCTCATCAGGTGTTTGAGGTCATGTTCAAGTTCTAGCAAATAACAAGACAGAAGGATCTCACCAAGGAAGGGAATCAGATCAGAATCAAGAACCAGTGTTAGCAGGCAGCAGTGAGGGGTATGCTTGTCCAAGATCAGCGTGGAAGAGTGGGTTTTTATCAATAATTACAGGAACTGAAATAATCTTTCAAGAAAAAAAATCTGAAAATTTCCTAGAGGAAAACTGCAAGAGAGATTTCAGCTGGTGTGCAATGGCAGAGAAATATTAACATTGCCTCTTGTGTCTGGCAGCTTTAGCACTGCTCAGAGCACTGCAGACTGTACACATTCATGATGTTTATTCTCCAAGGTTAAACTTCAGATTTTCTTAACAGTTTATAAAATATACTCCCATTTAGAAACAATACAATGGAATGAATATTAAAAACATTAATATAACCATTCACATTTAAGAAGAAAAAGTGCTTCACTGCTTTTGGTCTTTTAAATATAATGTTTTCCTGTATTTACTTCAAATACAATGTAATCACACAACTTCAGCACCTGCTGTCCAGAGCCCTTGGTGTTAGGTGAGATATAGACAAAAGCCTTGGTAAATACCTCAGATTTTCTGTGCTTCTATTTTTTACCAGGATATAAAACGAAGCAGCAGAAATTTCTTATCTTGCTAGTAGAATGCTGTGAGTAATAACTAGCAAATGCCTGCAAGGTTCTAAGAACTTTAATCCTATTTACTGGAGAGGTCAAGCTCTTGTGCTTCCAAGAAGAAACAAAGATTTTATATTGTGAAAAAAAACCCCAGAGCTTTGTTCCAGTGCATGCATTAGTCCTGAGGAGAGCCAGTTATCCTTTCAAGCTCATGGCAAAGAATTGTAATGTGTGGTAGATAATTTGATACAACTTTATGTGAATTAAGATCAAGCAGTTTTTCAAAACCATTTGTTATTTAAACTCATACTTCATTGCAAGGCTGTGCATGTCTGTCTGCCTTGGCACCAAGACAATTCAACAGAATAAACTCAGATCTAAAAGTGCTTCTGCTCGCAGCGAGGTCTACCTTATTCTCTTGAGAAAGACAATCTGCTCTGTCAAAACCCTGCAGAGAACAACTGGAATGGACACAGAAGTATGTATGTACATTAATCAGCCCTCATTAATACACATGATAACTTTGATTTTTGGGCTAACCAGTTTTCACTGGGGCAACAAAATAAAAATATCCAAAAGGTCATATGGTAGTGTATTGTAGCTCTGGGACAGAGACCAATCCTCTTGTGTAACCCCATTAACTGACATAATAATAGGATGGAGACTTTTCATGGAGTTGCTGATATACAGGAACTCAGTACCTGACAGCCAAAAGCTTAAGAGCAATGATATTTGTTGACTGAGAAACTTTGAATAAATAAGGTGCCCTAGTCATGCAGCCTTTGCCCACACACTCAAGCTCAAGAATATCCTTCCAAGTTAAGCTTTTAATGAATTTACTGTGCTCAAGCTACACAGGAGCTATATGCAACCAAATACATAAATTAGGTTACATAACTCTACTTAAAATGTATTATTTAATCTCAGCTGCATGAGAATGGATTAGTAAAATGGTAGACAGTATTGTTTCTAGGCTTTCACAACAGCTATGGTAAACTGGCATCTCATCACTTTGGTTTATTTTAGCTTAGAGCCCGTTGGAAACGAAGGGTGAAAAACAGTCTGTGAGCAGTGTATTCTTTTACAGCGTTGTCCTATTACATTGTGTCATTTCAGCTGATATTAAGAGTTGTCACATCATATTAGTGCTGTAAGCCGAGGAAATGGTAATGGGATGGGACACACCAGATACAGATACCAGGAGCTAAATCACAATTCATTTGCATGTCTTCACTGACTTCATTAGCTGATTGGTATCTCAACGTGATCACAGCAGTCTTCAGAAAAATAGAAATATTTTGCCTGAGTACCAGTAGTTTAAGTGTCAGTACTGAGAAGTTAGGTTACATATTGCAAATTATGCTAGTTTTAGATAAGTGTATATATATAAATTTTTGAATCTTAAGCTTTCAGAGACTTTTTTTTTTAATTATACCATCCTTAAGATAGCTTTTCATGTTCAATAACTCTAAGGGCCTTTATCTTTTCAGCAGAGTCTCATCAATGGGATTCTATAAAACTAGATTTATGAGTAAAACATTTATGAGTAAAACAGCTGTAAACACATTGAGATTTTCAAATTCATCTGACATTTTAAATTGACAGTCTGGAAAATAAATTTGGTGGGTATGGGATGTTTGCTGGAGGTTTGGTTTTATTTGGTTGGGTTATTTTGGTTTGGTTTTCCTCCCTTTTAAGGGACAGTGTTCTTAACAAACATTAAGTCTTTCAGGGTCAATATCAGAATCATTATTTCTGATACATACTCCGAAATTTCTTAAATGTGTCAGTTCCCTTCTATGCTATAAATAATGAAAAATAACCTTTTGTCCAGAGAGTTTAAATCCATTCTCAACTGGACACTCTTGAGTGTCTTGAGTTGACACTCAAGAACAAGAAGATTCTTGAAATACTTCAACATGTGCTTGCAAAGAAAATAGGGAGGTTGAGGTACTTTCTAAAAAGAAAACTTCACATAACTTGCAAGTTTAGATATCCAAGTCATTAGGACAAATGAAGTTGTTTAAAAAAAGGGCCTAATACATCAGGTTAATATGAAAATGACCCCAATATATTATCCTTCTTTGAGTGCTACTCTCAGAAAAAAAAAAAAAAAATAAACCCACCACAAAGACAAACAAAACAAACATTAAAGATCTTTCATACCTTCTTAAATTTCTGGTTTCCAAAAGGATAGGAATTTAGTGAGTCTAGAACTCACTAAAGTTACCATGCAGTTTGAGCCATGTTGAATTAACCATTTGATAGACTAATTCTGCAATGTCTGTACAATGAACACAATATCTTCAGGACCAGCCAGGCCACTGTACACGACATAATGTCACCATTTCCCTTAAGGGATTTCTCAAGCAAAAAATATCCAGTGGCAAAGAATAATTGACAACCAGATCTTGATAAACTTGAAGGAAAGTCAGAAAAGACATTAAGGATACAGAAAGGGGCTATAGATGTTTCACACAGATGGAGAACATGTTAGATATGATCTTATTTATACAAGATTTTAGCTATAGCTGACATGCTAAGGTGGAGTTACAGAATCAGACTTAGGTTTTTTTAAGCGCTGGGTCTGTAGATCTTCTTCTTAAAAATGTTTGATGTTTAGCCAAATTAGTTTCAAATCTAATGCTGGAAGATAGAGCAGTGCATACAACCTTACACATAGAAAACATCTGGCACTGAAAGATGTAATCTTGATTCAGTTCTGTAACTAACCATTAAATAAACAGCAAGAGCGATAGGAGAATACTTCAGCAGTCGTCAAAACACTGTGTTTCTCTAATTTTTTTATGTAATTTTGAAACTAGTGTAACAATGTGTCACTTGGAATGTTACTGCAGATGCATAAGATCTTTGGTTGTTAAACTCAATGGTCCAATGAATCCCATTTTTTTTTTTCCAAATCTTAACTGCTATAACATAGATAATTTTTCATTGTTTTTGTTGTATCAAAATAGAAAATCTCTGAAAACCAACCTCTTGGTTTTTTTAACAACGGCATAATCTGATATTATGCCTTAGGCTTGGGACACTGTAGAAATTTAAGCATATCATGAGATTAATTTATCCTGGCCTCTACCTCTGTAACCTGGGGAGTATTAACAATGTTTAGCTTAGTGGAGCTCTTTTTAATACCTGCTAGTCCTGTGCAGGTTTTTTACTGTCATATCCAGAGGCACTGATAAAGTACACCAGCATGATAAAATTGTCCTCTATTTAACTCTCTGTCTAGTTAGGATTCTGGCTCTTGGGCTTTGCCTTCCTCATAGAAAAAGATCCAGTCTGAGCAGAAGGAGTCAGGCTTCCCATTCTTGGGTTGGCCAAAGCACGCACCTGAAACTGAACGCCTTTTGGCATTAATTCCTTACATCTTACAAAAATACCAAATTCAAAGTGTCGACCTTTTGAATGACTCTTTTTGTCTCCAGATTGCTGTTTAAAACCCCCCAAAAATCTAAATAAATGCAGCTGTTACTTGTTCTAGACATAAAGCTATTTTCCTTCATTTTAGCCACCTCTTCAGTGATTTTTTTGTGCCTCCCTGTCTCAACTCTGTAGTCTACAGCATAGGAGAGGGAAGGTGATCAACAACACAAAACAATGAGGTGGTGCATCTGTTTGCTGTATGATGGTTTCTTACAGTTTAGTGCCCGATGAAAGACAGGCTGTCTTCC